>NC_064630.1:63031875-63369062 GCF_023864275.1 Schistocerca cancellata
TAAGAAAATAAAAGTAATTAAAGGAAGGATTACGTAGATAATTTGTTCTTCAGGTCCACATAATGTTTTCTTGTCACTGGGAACTAACGTCCCACTTCACAATGGAAAGTGTGTTCAACAGTCCAACATGTGTGGGTATGGGAAAATCTGCATGCCGCCTTTGTTAATGCTCACAAAGAGCACTTCACTCAGTATTTGCCACAGTTTGGTAGGCGATAATTTGACTGGTCCAATAATACTCCCCTGACGAGTGAATTCAAACAGATCCTTAATCTTCTTAAGGGAATAACTGCTACAATTATTGAAACACGTCCCAGTCAAAGTGTGGCAGTGAACGTGGTACGAACATGATAATGAACCTGTGCACTTCGCATGTATGGTGCGAAATCATTTGGATGAGACGTTTGGTGAGAACTGGATAGGGTGCGATGGGCCGGTTGCATGGCCTATATGTTCCTGCATCTGCAGATACCTGACAACTATTGCTTACGAAACACTTATCGAGACGGATGAAAAGCTGATAGCGCGAATTACGGCAACATCTGATGCGTCCCCACTTTGGCCGGCTGTTTAAGAGGGTGTGACAATCCCTCAGGTGTTATTGCACAGTATCCATTCAAGCAGGAGTGCGTAATTTCAAGTAGTTTTTGTAAATGTTTGCAAATAAAGGTAATAAAGGTAATGGAACATCAACTCCATCTCTCTTTTGTCTTTATCTCGCAAAGAAATGCAAAACCTTCTCGTGTAGACCCGCTATCATGTCGACTTGTATGGTGGGTTTGTAACAATAATAACCTATAATAAATTTTTTCTTTATGAATTTAGATAAATTTTTCTTTCTGAATTTATGTAAGATAATGTAAGTAATGTTGTGAATTTCTTTTTCTTTTCGTGTCATGTTAAAGAAACTGTAAACAACTTTTGAAATGAATGTTATTATTTATGTTAAATTTCAAGCAATTTGATGACCAAAGGAAATGTATTTAATGTTAAAACTATTGTATGATGTGAAAATTGTAATTTATACACTTGGTCCATACGTAGGTAATGCATTAGGGTATGTGTTGTAGAAAACCTGTGGTGAATACCCTACCTGTAGGGGAGCGGGAAAAGGTGGATGCAGGCGAGCGCGGGAAAAAGCACACTGGCGCGGTTCGGCACAGCGGGCTCAGTAAAACAGTCGGAGTTGGGTATCGGTCGGAGGAACATGTACCGTGCTGAGGAGGCTATCCAGGAAAAGTGAATTCCATTAAGCCTCGGATGGGCCGATTCCGACGACTACTTGGCATGGCTATACCCTTGGGCACAAAATTGGAAAGATTACGACGCTAAGAAGAAGGAAAGTGCCGATACTGTGAGAGCCTTAGCCGTGCTTGTATGTGTGCTGTGCTGCCCGCTATCTCGCTGCCCGCCATCCGCCGCACCGACGTGCACAGGTCAAACATTTATTTCATCTTTAGAAGTGTATCTGTGTGGGCCAGTGTCGAAACTGTTCTAACTGTTCAATAATAACGTGACTTTTACCAGAATTGCCTTAGCCGTTACTCATCCTTATCACTGACCTAGACAGGGTCCTTACCACATATTGTGCAACCCGAGTATCCCGAATTGAAAGTTTACAGTTAGTATTAAATTATCTGCAGACCAATCTATGCTATAAAAAAAAAGTTTAAAGTTAGGTGTGTTAATGTAAATGTTAGCAAAGAACAACAGTGTGATTAAATTGAAAGATAAATTTTGAATTGAGCTAGTAATGTTATTTAATTAATTTGAGACTGAAAGAATGATAACTAATTACTTCATAAATAAAAGAAAAGAGTAGTTATCCACAGATTGACAATTTTGAGTGTTAATTTACCTTCAGGACTTACTAGTTTCAGTATAACGACCATAACAGTTTCAGGGCCCCCCCTTCTCTTGCCCATTCTTGAACATTTTGAAGTGTACTGATCAGGTTTGAACAGTAAAATTAATTTCTATATTAAACCTAAGTGCATTAGTGTTTTTTCCAATTTTAATAGTGACATTGTTTGTGTGCTTTCAAAATTGCTAATTTTAGGGTAATCTATGCCCGATTTCAGCCTGATCAATATACAAAGTGTAGTTCGTAGTAATCATTGCTGTGTGGTGTTGTGTAATTTTAGCTCGTCCAAACTAATACAAAAGGAGAGAACTTTAGTTCAGTGGATTTTACTGGTTCCAAACTTTGCCATATAACGCAACAGTACTATGTGTCATTATGCTTGTACATGCACCCACTTGTACAGGGAAAAACTCACTCAATGCCTAATTAGGCTGGCGACCGTATTATTAATCATTGGCAATATCTACTGTGTGTACTTCTTGTCCATGTGATGCGCGAAATTATACTTTACATTTGCTTGACGCATCACTGTAGTTACTGACTGGATATAAGTCCGAATTGCTTCCATTAGGTACACACGGTCAAATTATGTACTAAAATCCTTGTTTACAAGGTGAAGCCCGTGAACTTATTACAGTACAGGCTTTATAGAGCTAACGCACGTCCGACAGGGCGGAAAAGTGGCTTCCCGGTGACAGGATATCCAGTTGTGGTTGGTTACAAATTAATGTAAATACCGAACAGTGGATGTTCAGTGGCACGAATAGCAATAATATTTAGCAAAGTAAATTGCAGTGTGCATCAAGTATAGTAGTGAGGTGTAGTTGGCATTCAATATGGACAGGAACGGGGAGAGGATAGATGTGCCAAGCGAAATGGAGAATGCGGCTGGCAGTAGCAGGAGTTTACGCGGCCAGATAACAGATGGCGTTAGCGGAAGACAATTGGCGTACATACAATACCATGAACACGTCAACGAACAGATTGAAATGTCGCGATCGCCTCGAACATAGCAAGGGACAAAACAGGAAGAAGAGGGTGACTTTGTAGATGATAGTGGGTACGTGAACGAATCCACTGACATATTTGATTCGCCACAAATAAAGAAAGAACCGAAAGAAACTTTTGAAGTAGGATCGGAAAACACAGATTCCATAGAACAAAACAGTGTAAAGATTTTAAGCATGAACGACTTATTTGAACAATTAACCAAACAAATTGCAGGACAGACTGAGCAACTTAAAACACAGAGCCATTAGCTCAAAACACACGTTGCAGAGCAGCTCAAAACACAGAATGAGCAGCTTCAAAAACAAGTCGGTAATCAGGTTAATCAGCTAAAAACACACGTTGACGAGCAACTTAAAACACAGGGCCATCAGCTCAAAACACAGAATGAGCAGCTTAAAGCGCACATTGATGCGCAGCTCAAAACACAGAACGAGCAGCTTAAAACACACGTTGATCAAATTAAAACACAGGTCAAAGATCAAGGAATTAGAATTAGTAAACAAATAGAGCAGGTAGAACAAAAAGTGGGAAATTTAAGTTCTGTGGTAAATAATATGAAATTTGAAATTGACACCATTAACAAAAATATGGATACTATGCAGGAGGAAATTGGTAACATTAATAGTAGATTCGATGTTGAAATTCTCAACATCCAAGAGAAAGTAGAACCTCTGGTTGTAACTAAGGTAGACGAAAAAGTTTTCGGTCTTAAAACTGAGATCGTAAACGAATGTCAACACGGAATATCACAGTTGAAAAAGGTAGTTGTAGACACTGAAAGAGAGTTGGGTGAAAAAGTAACCGGATGTGTTCAAAATTGTACGAAAATTCAAGGCAAAATTTTCGATCTGGAGAGCAAAATTAAAGATAGGCCTGGTGTTGTCTGTAATGGCGCACCGATTACGAAGCTGTTAGAAGGTGAGGAACGCTTCGATCCAGCCAAGAAACATAACGGTTGGCATCCGTTAGATTTTATCAAAAATTGCGAGAGAATATTTCCTGAGCACTTGTCTGATCAGGAAAAGATAAATGTAGTAATTAGCGCCTTAGCAGGTGACGCTAAGCGCTGGGGAATCAATTTAAATACCGAACGAATGACGTTCGAAGAATTCAGGCAAAAATTTACAGAAGAATATTGGTCTGAGCAAAAGCAGGACCATTTATGGCGCGAGTTTATCATGGCCAAACAGCATGATAACAGGGGCAGGAATTCTTTGAAAGATTTCTGCGAGTATTGGTACCGAAAATTGACACACTTAAGAGGTAGAAGATCGGATTCAGAAATTATCTGGGAGCTGTATAAAAAGCTCCCAGAAGATTCAAAGAGGTATGTAGGAAGCAATCATCGCAGCTTCCAAGCATTTCTCGAAAGAGTCGAGGACGAGGATCATTGGCGCGAAAGTCGTGCCAATTATCAAAATTTTGGTAACCGTAATAACCGACACAATGACGAAAGAAATGACGGCGATGGATTTCGCGTCAATATAATACAGAGAGGAAGAGGTAGAGAAAGAGGCAGAGGAAATTATCCAGGTCGCGGTAGAGGGTATGCCGCGCAAAACAATAACGACTCGGGAAACTAATTTCCGCGAACGTTGCGGGCCAAACGGAAGCGGACAATACATACCGACCCCGATTTAAGAAAAGATACCGGACCGACCGTAATATAATAAGACAGGTAAGAGACAGGCGTGAAACGACGCAACGTGTTGTGGCGAGACAAGCGTCAGGTGCGAGCCAGCATGAGTCATCTCTGCCGCACAGAATACTACAGGTTAACAGGCGAGTGGAGCATCAGAGGGCAACGGCCCAGCCTAGCAGAACATCTGTTCGGAAGGAAGCCGTTAGCAATACGGCGGCAGTAGGTACGAACGTAGCCGTAAGAGATAATGAAAATTTTACGAGTGATAATTCCGTGGCAAAGGAAACAGTAAATGAGACTGTGAGTACTCAGAGAGGTGCGGTTAGCAGTGTTTGCAATGAGGTAAAAGGCGATAATGAATTAGCAGAAGTAACGGATTGGCGTGTGCAGATCGACGATGGTGGAAAGGGAAATGATAGGGACGTCCATAATGTGACGTGGCCCAACTTTGAAGAAGGAAGAATAAATAGCGCCGCGCAAAGTACGCGTGCTGCCGATAAGGGGAAGGTTAATGATAGGAAGGATTTGGAGGATGAAATCCTCAGCATTGACGAAGAAATAACTTCTGCTAACAATCCGCCAATAGTACAAGCTACTACCGAGAGGCACTGTGGAGAAGGGGCAGATGATTACCTGAAAGTAATTAAAGTCCACGAGGATTACACTGAATATGAAGTCACAGTAGATGTGAATCAAGCTGAGGATGAGGCCGTTTCGCCAAAAGAGGAGATTGAATTAAAGTCTAAGCCTGACGACAATACCGAGGAAGAACTTAGTGCCTGTCTCAGAAAAGCCTTTATGTTAGAACCTGAAAGTGATCCGGAATGGTCGGATTCCGACGATAGTTCAAATGATGAAAAGTACGATAATACCGACAAAATTGAATATACTAACTTTCCCTATTGTGCAAAAGTAGCGTACTTAAGAGAATCTGATGTGGAGGAAGAGAGTAGTGATGACTCTAGTGAAGATGTATTTTTAGGTGTAAAAGAAAGTGAATATACTTTTACTGAAAGAGGGTATGAGAAAATCAGTGAAATCAAAGGGGATGCAGTTAAGTACGATATTGTACCTAACGACGACGAAGTATCCAAACAAAATCCAGACGTTGAGACCGAACAAAGAAAGAAAGAACCACCTGACGATTCAGTGTTTATTTTGCGAAGAGTTCAAGTAAGCAAAGACTTTGAACTCCAGAGGCCTAAGAAGCCACCAGACTTAAGTGACTGTTTTATGAACTATAAAAGACTGCCTTGTTAATGAAGAGACTAGGGGGCAGGATGTTGTATTTGTAGATATTATTAATATTATGCATAACTTTATTGTTACTGTAACTCAGTGTTATCTGAAATTGAATTATTGTTTTGTTGAATTAGAGCCTGGGGCAGATTCATATCGGATTTTGAGAATGTCATGAACACATTACATCATGAAACTACAGGATTCCCACCGGAAGAAATTTTGTTAGACAGAAGTAGTAAAAGTTTAATTGAAGAAAAATTAGAGTTTCCACCTTGTACAAGTTTGGGATTGAATCAAAAGAAAGAATTGGTAATAAAAAGGGCAAAGCGAAAAGCCGAATCTAGATCTAGAAGACACGATAAAAATCTAAAAGTTTCAAAATTTAAAATTGGAGATTATGTTCTTTTAAAAACCCACGAAAAATCTAGTGAACTAAACCATGAAATTTCAAAATTTAAATATATCTATAATGGACCATATATAATACAGAATATTCCACACGATAATGCTTACTACCTAATCTACCCAAAATCAAAAGACCTTTAGGTGTAAGAAATATTGTGGACCTGAAACTATATGTTCCCAGGAACGAGTAATTGTGCTGTATCTTATGCTGAAACCAAGTTATTTGAAATGTAACTAATCTTTGTAAATGTCTGTATACCATTGAAAGTGTGCTAATGTAGTTATGTGAGTTTCAGATTACCAATTGTACTGTAACTGTAAAAATGTATGGAGAAAAGGACTGAAAAGAAAGGATAAATACTTTCAGACAGATAAAAGATGGAACTGTCAAAACTGAAAATGGGCAGTGTATGAACCATAATATGAAGGACTGCCAAATACCAATGAGGGCAGATAAATAGTCGATGGAAAATTGTACATGTGATCCAGGAAATATGACTATATGAAGTAAAATGGACTGCCCAAATCCGCATAATAGGCAGCGAATATGTGTAGATAATTTTCTGAAAATTTTGTGTGTGTGTTCTGTTTAGTAGGTTAAGAAATGGACTGCTATTCAAAGCAAGCAGCGACTAATTATCTTATAGTGTATACGAAATATGCATTTGCTTTTGTAGTTAAATGTTTGTATTCCAGAATTTTAAATTATTTCTTTGAGAAATTTGGAAAAAAATGATTAAATTGCTATTTTAGTAATGTTATGATGGGAAGTTGGACTGTGCAAAAAGGCACTTAAGTAAATAATGAGAAATTGGTCTTGGTGTATTGAGAAAGTATAAACCTATATACAGCGAGTGAAAGGAAATATGTAGTGTAAATCTTCTTGGACATTGACGTAAAGATTCAGAACCAGTGTATAATTGTTAAATTTAGTGTTCCCATAAAATTTAGACTTAAGAAAATTTTCTGGAAACAGGGGCATGTGTAACAATAATAACCTATAATAATTTTTTTCTTTATGAATTTAGATAAATTTTTCTTTCTGAATTTATGTAAGATAATGTAAGTAATGTTGTGAATTTCTTTTTCTTTTCGTGTCATGTTAAAGAAACTGTAAACAACTTTTGAAATGAATGTTATTATTTATGTTAAATTTCAAGCAATCTGATGGCCAAAGGAAATGTATTTAATGTTAAAACTATTGTATGATGTGAAAATTGTAATTTATACACTTGGTCCATACGTAGGTAATGCATTAGGGTATGTGTTGTAGAAAACCTGTGGTGAATACCCTACCTGTAGGGGAGCGGGAAAAGGTGGATGCAGGCGAGCGCGGGAAAAAGCACACTGGCGCGGTTCGGCACAACGGGCTCAGTAAAACAGTCGGAGTTGGGTATCGGTCGGAGGAACATGTACCGTGCTGAGGAGGCTATCCAGGAAAAGTGAATTCCATTAAGCCTCGGATGGGCCGATTCCGACGACTACTTGGCATGGCTATACCCTTGGGCACAAAATTGGAAAGATTACGACGCTAAGAAGAAGGAAAGTGCCGATACTGTGAGAGCCTTAGCCGTGCTTGTATGTGTGCTGTGCTGCCCGCTATCTCGCTGCCCGCCATCCGCCGCACCGACGTGCACAGGTCAAACATTTATTTCATCTTTAGAAGTGTATCTGTGTGGACCAGTGTCGAAACTGTTCTAACTGTTCAATAATAACGTGACTTTTACCAGAATTGCCTTAGCCGTTACTCATCCTTATCATTGACCTAGACAGGGTCCTTACCACATATTGTGCAACCCGAGTATCCCGAATTGAAAGTTTACAGTTAGTATTAAATTATCTGCAGACCAATCTATGCTATAAAAAAAAAGTTTAAAGTTAGGTGTGTTAATGTAAATGTTAGCAAAGAACAACAGTGTGATTAAATTGAAAGACAAATTTTGAATTGAGCTAGTAATGTTATTTAATTAATTTGAGACTGAAAGAATGATACCTAATTAATTCAGAAATAAAAGAAAAGAGTAGTTATCCACAGATTGACAATTTTGAGTGTTAATTTACCTTCAGGACTTACTAGTTTCAGTATAACGACCATAACAGTTTCAGGGCCCCCCCTTCTTTTGCCCATTCTTGAACATTTTGAAGTGTACTGATCAGGTTTGAACAGTAAAATTAATTTCTATATTAAACCTAAGTGCATTAGTGTTTTTTCCAATTTTAATAGTGACATTGTTTGTGTGCTTTCAAAATTGCTAATTTTAGGGTAATCTATGCCCGATTTCAGCCTGATCAATATACAAAGTGTAGTTCGTAGTAATCATTGCTGTGTGGTGTTGTGTAATTTTAGCTCGTCCAAACTAATACAAAAGGAGAGAACTTTAGTTCAGTGGATTTTACCGGTTCCAAACTTTGCCATATAACGCAACAGTACTACGTGTCATTATGCTTGTACATGCACCCACTTGTACAGGGAAAAACTCACTCAATGCCTAATTAGGCTGGCGACCGTATTATTAATCATTGGCAATATCTACTGTGTGTACTTCTTGTCCATGTGAACGCGAAATTATACTTTACATTTGCTTGACGCATCACTGTAGTTACTGACTGGATATAAGTCCGAATTGCTTCCATTAGGTACACATGGTCAAATTATGTACTAAAATCCTTGTTTACAAGGTGAAGCCCGTGAACTTATTACAGTACAGGCTTTATAGAGCTAACGCACGCCCGACAGGGCGGAAGTGTTACAGGTTGTGTGCTCACCTTCCCAGTGGCACGTGATACTGTTAAATGACGCCTGGTGCTGGGGATTCAGACATGGCTTGCTATGTGAGAGTTGCTTGTTATAACGTACTCTACGAGCCATCTTATTTCTTACATTCATTTTAGGTTGTATAAGATCTTGTTCTCTTAAAATTGTGAGTCGATTCTGTTCTTAAGTAGTTAGAACTCCTGAACTGGAACTTGACATGATGGAGAACTGGAGGACAACAGGAAATACGCAACACTGATTATAAAGAGTTTGCACCCACCAGTTAGGAAGAGACATAATCATACAATAAAGCCTACTGCCAACGACACTTTATAATTTGGTGAATGAGATTCGAAATATTTTAAATAGAATTGCAAGACAGATAGGAAAACGAATGAGATAGTTCAACAGGAAATAATGGAGATGAAAAAGAGCCAGAGCAAAACAAACCGCGTTTGATACTTAGTTAAGATATTCTTCTACAAAACATTTTCGAATGTGCGGTCGTGGGGAAGAAAATTTGGGGACAATGGAGAACACACCATTTTAAAAAGGTGTGATCTGTGATGTGGGATATTAATCATATATGGAGATGAAGAAGAATATTGAAGAGAGGAAGCTGTAGCTACAGAGACAAGAGTTAGTCTTCTGTAAGGAGAAGAAGAAAAGTTCCCATGAGAGAGACGATTTAAATTTAAATCACTGACTATTGAATTCAATGCATTCTGCATCACTATTGCTGAAAACAAAAGCAAGCTGTAGTTATGTAGGGACACCACAGAAGAGGAGCCCCTCTGACCATCTCCTGTGTTCTCGTCAATCATATCTTTGGAAGGTGGACTCAATTTGCTCTTTAGCTGTCAAGCAGTGTGACATCCTTTTGTAATCGCTTTGTGTGATAAGTAAAGCGTGTCTAGCCAGTATCGCATCATTACCAATTGTCACCCTGATTTTACGTGGGGTTAAGATTCTACATTGGAGATCCCTAATGACTATGAATGGATTATTTTCACGTTCATACGTCTCTGGAAGACAATGCAATCATTGTGCAGCTGCTGCCCATCACAGTCATCAAGGCCTAACAATGATTTCGATACAGATGTATTTTGCAGCTGACTCCACAGCAACCCATATTCGTCAAAAACAAATATGAGTTACATCAGTGCAGTGCCACAGAAGTGGACAGTGGTGTTGAATAATGGAATCCTACAGACTATTTACTAAGTGGTTTCATTCCAGGCTGTACTCACATGGACCAGATAAAACTGTGCATCAGTTGCTTGAATGGCCACATTCACTAGTGTTCACTGGTCTTGACTTGTCAGCTTCAACACATTAAAACTCGTCCAGCCTGTTTGCACCATACCGTCTGGGGCAGTCAGACAGATAATTTACAGGTGTTCCTGCTGCACCTATGTATACATATATGCTGAGCACTCATCCTCTGTGCCACTCCGAATTTCACCTTGGTCATCAGCAGAATCATTTACCAATGACACCATCACCTGTTATAGTGTTCAATGTAAATCGGCATCTTTTCGCCTGGATCAACCCCCTACCTGTTTCTCGATTGTCGAAAGCATCCTTGCTGTGTGAGATATACAAAATGGCAGTGCCAAATTCGTTACATTACTCCGTCACCTCAGTGAACGTGCAGATGTAATCGGTGACTTTATTCTTTCACCACCAGCTGATAATATACACATTTCCGTGAAATGTGCTCTTCCCCAACATCTCTCCCAGATGCGCTAGTTATGGATGTTAGTGGGTTCCAAACTGAAGCTGGACCACATGTTCTGGACTCTGTGGTTTGTCAAACTCCCACCTGAAGTTCAACATGCAATGATTTTGTATGTACATGAATCTTTGGACGGCAAGTTAAAACTGGTGGACAGAGTCTTTACGATTTTACAGCATCGACAATGTATGAATACTGCAGACAACAATACCTCTGAACACAGCTCACAGCACCCTTGCCACGCCCACAACCTCGCTACAGTCGAGCCCGAGCCGGTCCGAGCTCACCCATCCACTGAATGTGAAGTCACCTCTGCTGCAGGGAATGCGACCACAATAAACATCCATAGATCTGGCAACTGCGCCGTGCACGCTGACATGCCAGTATGAGGATGGTTTCGAGGCCTCCACAGGCAATTCAGCGGCACTGCCCAGAACTGATACTTGCTGTATGCAGTCTGGAATAGGCCCACCAGATCACAAAGGGCATTCAAGTCGCCTTTCTATACACTGCGGCAACGAAACGTCTTCCGCACCATGAGTTACATCATTTCCTTGGGAAGATAATTTCTATAGTCGCCACCTCTCTCATGCAGTCACCATGCAGGTACCACTCACAGAAGTTCTCATGGGCGAGAATACTACTGGAAAATGACCCCTCACATGCAGCACGCCGTGAAGAAAGTAAAAGATTGAATCGTGCATGTCATGGGGTTGGCACACCCACTTCCGCACACACAACTGACGATTACTACTGACACGAGCCACATCACCACTGGAGCAATTCTGCAACTAGAAACGGCAGGCATACATCACTCGCTCTGATTCTTTTCACATAAACTGACTGATTTACAATGCAAGTTGTTGGCCTACAACTGTCAACTACTACCAGTGTACAAAGCAGTTCATCAGCTCAAAGACGACATGGAAGGCAGACCACTCGTTACACTCGTTATCTACATCAAACATCGACCTTTAGCGTATTCGATCTGTAATCCTACGAAGGATACATAGCCTTGGAGATTTCGCAACCTCGATTACATAGCACTCTTCATGAATGATGTTGGACTCCTGCACAGTGCAGAAAACACTGTGGCAGGCTAACCTGTTGCACAACATCCTCTCTGCTCTTATCGACTATGGCAGAGCCTCAGCTGCACTATCAGCAACTCATGGATTTACTCTACAATTCCGCGACCAACTTACGGCTGGAATGTTGCCCAGTTCTGGGGATAGATAAATAGCTCTTGCGAGATTTTCCGTAAAATTACAGTCGTCCCGTAGTATGACAGTTCGTCTTCGAACAGCATCACAATTTACTGCAGAACAGCATCACAATTTATTGCATCCTGGCATCTGCCCAACGACATGACTCGTTATGGAATGCTTTGTGTGAATTAATGCAAAAAAAAGACTGCAGGGAGTGGAACGTGCATGCATAGCATGTCAACAGAGTGAAGTGGGACATGAGGCACAGTCATCACTTGGTCAGTTTTAGAGTCCAAAAGGAGGCCTTCAGTATGCACAGCCATAGATATAAAACCCAACCGCCGCAGAGACGAAATCCGAGTCGTTCATTTAAGGCGGCCAGTATAAGCAGCCAACCCTCAGAATTCAGAGTCCAGCCATACGCACAATCTGACAACACTATAGGGTGCAGAAGTGTATGGAGGAAGTGCTGATGTTCTTCGCTATCCGATGTAGAGCCGATTTGCTCGTGGTCTAGCGGTAAACATTGAGCAATGCAGATATAAAGTAGCGAATTGCCGGCTCCTCCACGACTTATTCCTTCCAAATCGTATTTCGGATGTCTGCTGAAGTTATGTCTGAAGGAACCTCAAAGATAACCCGCTTCTCTGTCTAACCCACCCCTAACAGCAAAAACTTCCAGAAAAAATTACGTCAAACAGCTCGTTGCTGCGTCACGATTAGAACACTTCACATTCATAATAAAGCGGCCACCGACCACTGGCTACAGGGCATACATCGCTCGCCACCTAGCGACAGGCACCGCCAGACCAGTCGAACACGGAGCGGCGGGGTGCTGTGACTGTATTATCAACCGTTATTTTCTTATTTGCAGTTCCGGTATTTATCTTGCAGGTACACATTGGATATTGCATGACTGAAACTTATGAACATTGTTCAAGAGCTGTCAACCAGAATCGCAAGTGGACAAAGGTCTAACATTTGAGGTATATTAGTCACCATGGGTTTACTAGAGGGGTGAACGTCATCAGTTTGCTGATTGAGAATTCCTATTAAATTTTGTTGCTGGTGATGAGTTACGATGTCTTGGTTAACGTCTTAAGAAGGAATTAATTGCTGAATCCTAACAAAAGACACATACCCGAGCGATGGGCAATTTGAACATTATATTTTGCTTCTAGTGGCTCAGGAAGGGTGTTGTGCAATAAGAACCCCTCCCTAGGGGCGTGCCTGTCGGAACTAAGACACCTTTCTGTCGCAATGTACGAAAACCAACCTACAAAACTGCGCACACTGTTGATTCCACAAGCAAACCTATCCACGAGTTTGTTTCAAAAGTAGTACCTCATGTACTTAATCTTCTGATATTATACCTTCATATTTTTACCATTCTCGAAAAACAATCACCTTCCTGAACAAAAATTCACTTCAAACCTGGTTTGACGAACATATTTAACCCAGATCCAACAGAATTCCACGGGTATGGAATCAGTAAACCACCTGAGCATTTTCAGACTGTTTCAGATAACGTTAGAGAATAGTCCGTTGATTAATTTCTCTCTGATGTACAATAATGGGAAACGATATTAGATTGTGCTGTGTAGTGATACGAATATGGCACTTCATAAATGAAATACGTAAGTTTTCCTTATTGATTCACGATCTGACTCCCTGTAATTCTCTCACAAAAAGGATAAAAATCTGACCCTCAGCATGTGTTGAAATACGATCCAAAGCTGCCTTTGTTCCACAGGCAACCATGTTACTTCACAGCTTATGAAGAGTAACAGCATCCGGCCCTCCCTTATTGTCTCAGTGATCACTACGACAGCTAAACGGCACTGTGGAATGCGGGATTAGTTGCAATCTCCACATGTAACGACTCTCCTGGACTGAAAACCGTAAACTGATAACACACTTTAAGTGCTAATCATTCAAGTCATTCAGTGAAAGTGAAAGGAATAGATCAAGAGAATTTAGCTGGATAGTTCGGTGCCATCCAGGAAATAACTCGTCATTCACAGACTTGCTAAACATATCCTACATTCTTGCCAAGATTCAGTTATTCTAGTGGTAGGAAGAATAGCTGCAAACACGTTGCTTCAGTTGATTACAAAGTAACTACAAATTCTATTTGGACAATGTGGGTGCTGTGGGCTTGAATACCGGAGATATGTGTCACTGACTCTTATTTGAATTTCTGTAACTAGGTTTAGGGACTAGAACATAGTACTAATAATATTCAGGTGCACAGACTACAAACTAAACATCCTAAATCAATAATGGTTACAATGATTTGTGTATTTCTGTCTTAAGAATACAGGAAACAAAAAGCTCATCACCAGACATGATTCAAATTTTTGGAGCATCGCCAGTGTTGATACCATCAACTTCATGAGGAGGAAACACATCTTTTTTTTTTTTTTAAATTATAGGCTCAGAAAAATTTTTTCTTGGGACTGTTGTCACTGGCGCTGTCCCCATAAGACAGGAATGAAGAGGCATTGACTGCAAAACATTGACTGCAAACCAAAAACACCCACAGGGAGACTCCGCAAGCTACGAATGAGAAAGTTCCAATCAAGGTAGGCTGGCGTACAGGAAACCACACCCAATGATAGAAAATATGGGCTCAAAAAGCCGTTGAAAATTAAACCAGTCACAACTAGTGAAGCATTAAGATTGTGAACGTTAATTGCTACAATATAGGCAAAGGTAAAAAGAAGCAAGTTTCCCACAGTGTAAATGACAAGAGACATTGTAATTTACTCGTAAAATAACCTCCTTGCAGTCGAAAACGCACATTCCATCTCACTGTCACTTATTACGCGTGGAATGTTCAGACTATTTCATCAAAGTCACGAATAAGTATACAGCGAATGTAATAGGATAATTAAGCTCCAGTCCTGGAAGTCAGCTTGGCTGTCACTCAGGTGCCAAACATGTTCTGGACGCCACTTTCTGTGTAACTGTTTTATGAGACGATACTAGTGATTTGCGAACATTTGTCTTGCGATCCGTGTAATAACACTTTAACGGTATCCTTTCCTTATTCATTGTTTTGTGATGCTGTTAATTCAGGTCAGATACATGTGAATCAGAGTGCAGCGCCTATATACTCAAATAATAAAAGATTGTATGTTTCGGAACAGTAGAAACAGGATTTCAGCGAGCTTATTAATTGGCTAACTGTAACATATAAAACATGTGTAGTGACTGTCATTTCAGTTGCATAGCACTTGCTAATATTTGTTAAGGAGTTATCTGCAAAATTAATGTAATCATCACAAGAATCAACTCTGTGTCTGCTTCTTGGTAATTAGACAAGTGCTATGGATACTAGACTGAACAGATTGACGGGTTTCTCCCTTCAAGCGTTAAGAGGTCTTGGGTGCATTCCCTGCTTGTACCCGACGAAAACTTGAGCCGTTGTAGCAGGGTATGTGTTCCTAGCCGCACATCAGAGTGTAGTGTATGACTGCTCGCAGAGCAGGATGAAGTAAGAAGACCTTAACCAGAATTGTTGCTCATTGGAAGTGCCATTGCTCCACGTAATCTCTACTTACTCGTAGGTAGTCAGCGCTAGAGGAAGTGCGTCACCACTAACTGTGTCATTCAAATCATCTGGACTGCGTAACATCACCACATTGAGCACCCAAACCTTTCCATCAAACAATTGTTACTGTCTTCTATATGAAATGGTTACTGAACAGGATATTTCGAAATCCCCGTTACAAACTTCTAGGTCTTGTATGGGGAAGTGAATACAAAATATTTTGAACAGGAACCGATGCCAGGAAACGCAGCGTTTCCGTTCCACAACGGTCTCTATTCATAAATGTAACTCATCCTCTTCTGCTTGCGGAATTGAATTAGGTGTGGCACAGTACAGTACTGGATAATAATTCTAAAGAAAACATAATGGAACAGACATTTGTGACTCAAGTACATTTCTTTGTATCAACGCTTAAACACTAAATGTTTACATTATTCCACATAAAAAAGAACCAAGCACACTGTACATACAGAGACAGTACTGATGCGTTACAATAGCGGTTCGATGTGGCGATCACCAACGTTGTTGCAGACATTGGATCTACGAAGCATATTCTGGTACACACTCTCCATTCCACCTGGTGTCTCTTCAGTTTCTAGTGCAGCTGGCAGGACTAGAACCAGCAGATCTTTCTACGTCTGTAGAGCAGTCTCGTAAATTAAACTTTGCATGTGACCTCACAACTAGTAGTCGATAAGAGTCAAACCTGGCGATCGTGGCGACCATGAGGTTGGACCACCTCTCCTATCCGTCTTTCACCATATCATCTGATGAGATGTCTCCAGACAGCATGTGAGAAGTTAGATGGTGTGCCGTCGTGCTGAAACCACAGCTCCTGCCGGATATTCAGTGGCCCACGTACCAAGAACGGGTCCAATACGTTTTGAAGGAAGCTCAAGTATGCAGGACCAGTTAGCCTGAGTGGAAGCAGATACGGCCCAGTCACATAACCGTCCAGAATACCTACCCACATGTTAATACCAAACTGGTGCACGAGAATTTTCGTCTGCCTGTACATGGGTGTTTCGACAATTAAAAACACAGTCTCTCGTGAACAGAACCATACGTGGAAACAGGAATGTCTCAATGCAGTGGTGCAGGAACCACGCGCAGTAGGCAACGCGTTGTGGAAAATCGGCTGGAGCCATAGCGTGCAAACATTGTAATTGGTACTTTTGCTCACACAGGGCGTCCCAGACGGTACTACGTCTAACATTCACTGCACGCGCAGTTGTTCGGGTACTCGTTGACGCGTTCTCTTCAACGAGATGCAATACATCTTCTTCAAATTCGGGCGTGCGGCGTTTGTATGGGGCACCTCAGTCCTGCCTGTTTCTCGAACCAGTTGCGTAAGTTGGGGAAAAAGTTCGTGCTATGGCGTCCGACGATGTGAAAAACGACCGTGATACAGAGGACAAGCAGCTCTTCCGTTACCTCGAGCTTCTTCGTATAGAAGGAGGATGTGTGTATATCACAAATACGTGTACCGAACCATGTTTACTGCATAGGAGATGCACAGACATTGAGTAGGTCTCGCATCAAGGCAGATGTTAAGTGACGTGAGATGTCCGTCTGACGCAGTACTTGTCATCCTGTCTACCCTTCTGCATACCAGGACAAGCAACGCTGAGACTTTCCCCTGTTCCTCAGCAGACATGGACGTGTTACACATCTGCATTGAAACCGTCGTAGAACGGAAATGGTACGTATCCAGACATAGGTTCCTGCTCCAATTATTATGCACTCAGTCCCATCTACAAGTTCTAGAAGTTTGTGACGGTACTTTTTGAACACCCCACATAACTGCTTCTGATGCTTTGACAAGAAAAGCAAAAACTGTCTTACGGTCGAGAATTTCTATTTGCAGTACGCTGAAGACTGAGTTCCAAAATAATAATAAGAGGTTAAAAAATGGAGCGAGAGAAGAAGACACCCTATGTATTTTCTCGACTTCCTGCAGTTTGATTTTAATTAGATCCTGACAGTTGTGCACTAACGGGCCCTTTCGTCTATCTGAATATTCTATGTCTATTATCGAAGTTTAATTGCTTTAACACTCCAATGCCTTAAGCAAGTCTCCATTTTCGGTTGAATACGATTCTGAACACAACGTTAATTTGACGTTCAGTCTATCTCACGACGACTTACGGAATGATGTCTGATCTGTTCTGACAGAGGCGTTGCCTGTCAGCTGAATTCTCGAAAGAGTTGTAGCATGTGGCAGTCGGTGCTGAAGCAGATATGAGCAAAGATCTCCACTGCTTTCCTGAACGTTCCCCATGCTGTAATTAGTAAAGTGACAAGAGGATCATTCTGCTGAAGAACTCGACTTCCATCTGCGAGTGGTAGTAATGTGTAATGGGATGACCGGAGCGGGTGACGTGGTTGGGGTTGTAGGGTGTGGCTGGGTAGAAGAAGGTGGCTGTTTTTAGCAATCTTGCTCTTTATTGTTGGTTCTTCCAATACATTTTCCGGTAGCTCAGCCCCACTGCTCGTGTCGTGGTGGAGACGTGCTGATGCATGCAGCCGGGGAAGGCGACGCCGCGCTCGGTCAGCGGCTGTGCAGGCGATAGGAGGTTAGCAGCACGAGGCCCAGCCTAGCGCGCCTCCTGCAGACGCTCGTGACGACGCCGGGAGTCGTCGGTGCAGCAGCGGGCAAAGCCCTCCACTGGCCGGTCCTCGGAGACAGCGTCACTGACGACGACGACGTAACAGCGACCGAACGCCCAATCAGTCGAACCGAATGCCGACGCCCACCTCTGATGCCCTTAAATAGTGCAGACCGCAGTTGAATCCGCCGGTTACGCGGCGCAGTGTTTATTAGAATGTTCTCGATGAGTTAGCTAACGCATCCGCGCCACACGCGGCCTGCGCCTGCGTAATTCTGCTAATGCTGCGATCTGACTGTTGATGGCTGCCACGCATGTACACACATACCGACGCTCATTGCAAAACTACAGGGTGTTTCAAAAATGACTGGTATATTTGAAACGGCAATAAAAACTAAACGAGCAGCAATAGAAATACACCGTTTGTTGCAATATGCTTGGGACAACAGTACATTTTCAGGCAGACAAACTTTCGAAATTACAGTAGTTACAATTTTCAACAACAGATGGCGCTGCAGTCTGGGAAACTCTATAGTACGATATTTTCCACATATCCACCATGCGTAGCAATAATATGGCGTAGTCTCTGAATGAAATTACCCGAAACCTTTGACAACGTGTCTGGCGGAATGGCTTCACATGCAGATGACATGTACTGCTTCAGCTGTTCAATTGTTTCATGGATTCTGGCGGGTCACCTGGTCTTTCAAGTGTCCCCACAGAAAGAAGTCACAGAGGTTCATGTCTGGCGAATAGGGAGGCCAATCCACACCGCCTGCTGTATGTTTCGGATAGCCCAAAGCAATCACACGATCATCGAAATATTCATTCAGGAAATTAAAGACGTCGGCCGTGCGATGTGGCCGGGCACCATCTTGCATAAACCACGAGGTGTTCGCAGTGTCGTCTAAGGCAGTTTGTACCGCCACAAATTCACGAAGAATATCCAGATAGCGTGATGCAGTAATCGTTTCGGATCTGAAAAATGGGCCAATGATTCCTTTGGAAGAAATGGCGGCCCAGACCAGTACTTTTTGAGGATGCAGGGACGATGGGACTGCAACATGGGGCTTTTCGGTTCCCCATATGCGCCAGTTCTGTTTATTGACGAAGCCTTCCAGGTAAAAATAAGCTTCGTCAGTAAACCAAATGCTGCCCACATGCATATCGCCGTCATCAATCCTGTGCACTATATCGTTAGCGAATGTCTCTCGTGCAGCAATGGTAGCGGCGCTGAGGGGTTGCCGCGTTTGAATTTTGTATGGATAGAGGTGTAAACTCTGGCGCATTAGACGATACGTGGACGTTGGCGTCATTTGGACCGCAGCTGCAACACGGCGAACGGAAAGCCGAGGCCGCTGTTGGATCACCTGCTGCACTAGCTGTGCGTTGCCCTCTGTGGTTGCCGTACGCGGTCGCCCTACCTTTCCAGCATGTTCATCCGTCACGTTCCCAGTCCGTTGAAATTTTTCAAACAGATCCTTTATTGTATCGCTTTTCGGTCCTTTGGTTACATTAAACCTCCGATGAAAACTTCGTCTTGTTGCAACAACACTGTGTTCTAGGCGGTGGAATTCCAACACCAGAAAAATCCTCTGTTCTAAGGAATAAACCATGTTGTCTACAGCACACTTGCACGTTGTGAACAGCACACGCTTACAGCAGAAAGACGACGTACAGAATGGCGCACCCACAGACTGCGTTGTCTTCTATATCTTTCACATCACTTGCAGCGCCATCTGTTGTTGAAAATTGTAACTACTGTAATTTCGAAAGTTTGTCCGCCTGAAAATGTACTGTTGTCCCAAGCATATTGCAACAAACGGTGTATTTCTATCGCTGCTCGTTTAGTTTTTATTGCCGTTTCAAATATACCGGTCATTTTTGAAACACCCTGTATGTCACCTGCATAACGCGCCGGCCAGCCTTCATCTGCTGTCTGTCGTGAGACTGGCGCATCGCGCACTGAAACACACTAAATCACAATTTCGCACCATGTTTCCTAAAAATTACCCCTTGTCCTCTACAAATGCATGAAAGAAAACAGCGTGAGATGTGGCGGTGTATTGTCATAACACTGCGCACGTTCAAGCTGATACTGCCTGTCCAAAGATGGTACGAGATGTGGCATATCGAAAAGAACAGCTGCGCGTTGGTGGAGTGCCTGTGTCGAAACAGGCCATACCGGGCAGAAAAGTGGCAATGAGGGACCCCGTGTTTTCAGTGAGAGAGACCGCCGATGTATCTACCACATCTACATCTAAACCTAAATACATACTCCACAAGCCAACGTACGGTGCGTGGCGGAAGGTTCCCTGTACCACTATTTGTAATATCCTTTCCTGTTCCACTCACAAATAGAGCGATGGAAAAACGACTGTCTATATGCTGAGGCGTAGCGCCGTATACCGATCCTGCCTTGGAGGCGGATAAGTGGAAGATGTGTCTCAGACCTGAATAGTGACAGATGGTGACGCGAGAGTGGACGCGCACGTAGTTTATGTATCAGCCAATAGAGGACAATATTGGATAGGGGGACTGTGATTTTAGTTTCGATTGTGCCCACTAGAGTGCACTAAAGTAATAGAATGTTTTTCATAAACTGTTCTAGTATTTTCATAGAGTGTTATCATGTCTTTTTGTGTGCGTAAAATATTATAAATGTGTTTTAGCAGTATGAATGATGCGTGAGTGTGGTTTAAGGTTAATATGAAGATAATTGTTTAACGAGTTATGTAGTAGGATTTAGTGTGGGAACATTTCGAAGAAGTATGGATATGGACAAAGGGGATTTTTGTAGAATAGATTTGTAAAGTAAGTTTATGGTAAAGGGAAAGTTAATTCAGGTATAAATAACAATAGTAAATAACTTTAGGCATAAGCGAAACTTCAGCATATTAGATAATTACGTCGGTAAAAAGTGCAGTCGTTAGGTTTACTATTTTGTGATTGGTTATTGATGAAAAGCGCGGATTGACACGGGAGAATGTTCTTTTGCTATTGGCTGTTGAGTAAACTGACCAATGGTAAAGCAATATTCTTTGCGCGCCTTTTCTGATGGTAGAGAAGACTTTTAGAGTATTCTAGAGAAGAGTGGGAGCCTAGCCATGAAACAGTTCGGACGTGTGTAGTAGTAGTTCCGATGGAAACGATAAGTTGCCCGATCTAGCAGTGTTTCATACATCAAAAATGTGGTAAGGTGACGGCATAATTATTCCGATGGGCGTGTAGAAATTTCGAAATTTTAAGTGAATTTTGTGACGAGAAAAGACATATATTCCGCGTGGGGTATTGAGCAGGTCGGTGGCTAAAAACTGTGACTGCATTTGGTACCGACAGACTTAATATCTGGCGAGCATTCTCAATCAAAAACAATCAGTTTTTTTGTAGCTATTACGTTTTTCGGAAATGCAACACTATAAACTTGTTAACGTGAGTTAAAGGGATTGTGAGTGACTGTGTTAAGACTAGCACGGGCTTGGCAGTGATACTTGTTCACCTGAGTTTCAGAATGTATTAAGGCGCTCCGGAAAGGCTCAAAATCATGAAAAGTTCAATTTTTACTTTTTTGCGTTTTCTGAATCTGCAGACTATTACCTTTTAATAGGTATATAATTTATTCAATTCCGAAGACTACAACTATTTTTAATTTTTTTTTAATGTGTTCTACATGGGCGTGACCCACTGTGGCGCTGTTAAACTGCTGTCAAATGGTGTTATTATTAACGTCCGTGTTCATCAGGTACATTTTAGTGATGTGAGATAAAGTATGTGTTGGACACGTACAGAAGCGAATGGGAACAAGACTTCGGCGACTGAAAGCTTCGTACAAAAAACAAAAACTCAGTGATGGTAAAGGGTTGGATGGGAAGGGAAGGTTAACTGACAGTGTAATTGACAAAATACAGAACTATTATGGAATGGCTATTAGGCAAAATACACAAAGTGTCGACGAAATGAAGAAGGCTGTTTGGGCTCTTTTTTTTCATACTGCTTCAACCGATGAAAATCCCCAACATAGCTTGTGTCCCAAAGAAGAAGACAGTTGGTGTAAATATAACAAAGGATTGCTAACTGGTGAAGTGTACACTCATAAGCATAGTCTGCCTCATGCAATAATGGAGGTGATAAAACCTATTTTCAGAGACCTAGCAGCACCTGAACTGTTGAAAAAGTGTATTCACGGAAAAACTCAAAACCCCAATGAAAGTGTAAATAGTGTTATATGGTCGAGAATCCCCAAGACTGTATTTGTTGGAATAGAAACACTTCACTTTGGTGTGTATGATGCTGTTGCGACTTTCAATGATGGCAACATTGTAAGGTGCAAGGTATTTAGAAATATGGGAATGAAGATAGGTTCTAACATGGTACGAGCGATGCTTGCTTTAGACAAGGAACGCCTTCGGGCAGCAGACAGGGCTGTAAAGAGTCTAGAAATACAAGCAAGAGTAAACAGGAGGAGGAACAAGAGGAAGATGGAGGAGGATTTTGCAGAGGATGAAGATAATCCATCCTATGGACCTGGAATGCACTAAAAAGTTAATCCAATCTTTGTCGCTCGATTCCCAAAACTTTTATTTTCTCATACTAAATACATGTTTTCTAAGGATCTTCCAAACATATTTGTTTCAAACTTTCAGTAAATGTTACACAGTACCTTCTGCATAATTTAACACAGCCTTTTTCCAAAAAACTGTATATTTTTGAATATATAAATAAAAAATTGCAAAAAAATGTTGTGAATTTTCATTACAATTGAAAAAAAAAATCATCTTTAATAACTGAACTAAAATTTTGTAAAATCCCTGTGTTAAGTTGTAGCCCATATTCCAATAAATAATCTGTAAAAAGTTCAACTTCCTACCTCAAATACTTTGTGAGGAAAGATGTAATTTATAAGCGTTATTTTAACATTGCAAGTATAGGGCGTTCCGGAGCCCCTTAATTGAGGACAAAATTTACAACCATTCATTTCTTGTGAAACTTTCTCCCGAAACGTAGATTAGCGACTGAAATTGGAGCCTGGTTCACGTCGAAGTACAGTAGGCTTCACTCGGCTTTTCTACTAGTGATCTGCTGAGACAATGTTGACAGGTAGGTGCAGGTTCGTCGTGAAGGGACGGAAAGAACTGCGCCGCCGCACGTGGTGCATCGGTGCCGGGAAACACTAAAGCCGTAGTATTTTGTATCCGCGGTCGAGAGAAAGATTTTGATGGACTGAGCAGTGAACGTTAGTGAAAGAATTTAGTGAACCGGTACTAGCAGAAGTCCGAACGGAACACGTTTCGAGTTGCTGGAGCTGCAACAAAGAAGATGATACGCAGCGGCTGCACTAGCGACGGGAGCGCAGCGCAGCAGCAGACTGCATCTTATCGGTGGCGGCGAGCAGTACAACGGGGCAGCGCGGCCAGCCTGCACGACGAGCGGGGGCCCGGAAACTGTTACGTCAGCCGCAGGGGATCGGACTCGCAGTTTCAACACGCCGAGGCTGCAGCATTCGACAAAGGATAAATCAACTTCGTTACATCTGTTGTGTGTGCGTGCTGAAAGACTGAGAAACATGGAAAGTGATACAGATTTTGTGAATACGGTGAAGGAGGAAGAACTTTCATTCAGTATGAGTGCTTCACACACTAGCACACCTGAACAGAGAGAAGGAGTAGATGTTAAAATAAAAGGGGATGTTTTTGATGATATTTCTGTGTTATTTACGGACAGTGGAATTGAGTCTGCTTCAAGTGTGTCTGCTAATGTTGTAAGACGTGTATATTTCTATTGTCTATTCTCAAAACACAATTTATGAAAGATGTTTATATTTTTTTAATAGGATTAAGTAGGAATAATTAATATTTGTCATGTTGGAAATAATTGTGGTAGCAGGGAATATCTGCACCATAGTATTGTTTATATAATTTTAGAAAAGAGCGGGAGGGACCGCGTATGGATACATTTTAAGAAAAGAGCGGGAAAGACCGCGCACTGATACACTTTGTAATGGTAGCAGGGATTGTCTGCACCAGAAAGCATTGTTGACGGGAGACACCCCACTTTAGCGTTCGTAGGATGTCAAGCGAGTCGGTAGCAGGTCAGAAGCGAGAGGTTGAGAGGAGCGGTGTGCGTGCCAGTCACCAGCTATGATTTACAAGAGATTATAAACGGATGTACAGAGACATCAGCTAACTATTATCATAAGAGCAACTAATATTATTGATATTTTTTTTTGAGAAACTCAAGACTACGGAAGGTATGTTTGCGCAATGCTAGTTGTTAAGATTAGTGTAAAAAGTAAGTCCCATTTGAACGTTTGTAAAATCATTTCATTACCAACAGTAAATATCTGAAGCGTTTTCAGAATATTATTAATTTTTGCCAGCAATGTTGCATTACTGATTATAATCCATTCCAAAAACCATCAACATAAAACTTTGCAAAAATTTTATTGTTGTTAAGAAAAAGTGTAACTACGAATAACGTAACTTCAGTCAAATTAATTAAAGAATAACGTCAGCTTTGCTATTAAAGAATAGCGTCAGCTTTGGTAACAAATACAGCCACTTATTATGACCGCGCACCAGCAGTTAATAGAGTATAGTAAACCAGAGTAAGTATATTCACGTCGCAGTTCGATGTAGCAGTCAGATGGCGATTCAGTGACAGTAAAAAAGGTAAGCAACAGTTTTGGGTTATTGCAAATAACGACTGAGGGCCACACGACGACGACACATTCTATGGTTCGTCGAAATAATCCGAAAATCATTTTTAAAAAGCAGCAATTAAATTTGTATGCAAAGATTGAGAAAGAGAATAAATTTCAAAGGGAAGATTTCATTTGTTATTATTAAGCAAGAGATAGAAATCCGAAGGGAAGGTTACATAGGTTATTGTAAAAGGGAAGTTTATCATAACAAAAGAGGTATAGAGGAGACGGGAAGGTTTCAATGTAACTAGTGGGGATAATACTAACCCCAAAAGTGACATTAAGCATGAACTCAGGAACGATCAGTGATGATAGTGTTAGTAATGTTACTGAATCAAATGTGGCAAACGTGTCAAATGTGGATAAAAAATGGCTCTGAGCTCTATGGGACTTAACATCTGTGGTCATCAGTCCCCTAGAACTTAGAACTACTTAAATCTAACTAACCTAAGGACATCACACACATCCATGCCCGAGGCAGGATCCGAACCTGCGACCGTAGCAGTCGCGCGGCTCCGTACTGAGCGCCTAGAACCGCTAGACCACCGCGGCCGGCAAATGTGGATACCAAATTTGATATAGTTCCGGTGGAACAAGGTAAACAAGAAACAGTGATGCCAAAAATGGAACTACGAAGTATGCACGAAATGTTTGCCGCTTTAATGGGCTCTATACAAGGACAATCTAATATGGCTGATAAAATTAATAGTAAACTCGAAAAACTTGACAGTGGTTTTAATGAAAAAATTAGTAAACTTGACAGTGATTTTAATGAAAAAATTAGTAAACTTAATAGTGGGTTTAATGAAAAACTGGAAAAGCAGACTGCTGTTTTAAAAGATATGTGGGAAAATGAATTGAAGTCATTAGAAAATAAAGTAGATGACAAAATTTCTCAAGTTGAGAATAATTGCAAAAGATCTGTTAGCATTGTAAAAGGTGAATTAACAGAGGCTTTGAAAAGAGTTGCTATTGGAAACAAACAAAGAGGAGATGAAATTAAAGAAGGTATACAAAAAGTACGGGTTAAATTAGTGGCTATAGAATCTGTATGTGAAACTGATCACAAAGTGTTAGCCAGCAAAATCACTTCTGAATCTGACAAATGTATGAATGAAGTAAAAACTGTGTGAGAACGAGTGGATGAGTCTGAAAAAAATGTTCTTCAGCTAACTAACTAGGTAGAAGTGGTGGAAAGTAGGTTGGATGAGCATGACAGTAGACTATGCCAAGTTGAAACTAACCTCAAACATGGAATTAACAGTAGTGGGTGTAGTTTTGTGGTAGAATCATCTGAAATTTCTTATGTCACTAACAGACAGTTTCTACGTTTTGATCCAACAGGAAAAGTGAATCCAAAAGAATTTTGGAATTATTTTGAAGGTGTGTTACCTAGTTTGTGGTCAGAAAAACAAAAAATAGGTTTTATTACGTCAAAATTCTTAAGAGAGGCCAGAACTTGGAGGGTTATTGCTACTGAACAGTACGATACTTTGGATAAATTTAAAGAGGCATTTTTGAAAGAATATTGAGGTAAGCAAAAACAGATGGAGTTATTAAATAGCTTCTGGGCTGGGGAAAAGTTTAATCCTAGACGGGAAAGTGTAAAAACGTTCGCGTTAAAATGGATGACAAGTTTGTCATATTTAAATAACAAAATCGAGCCAGAGCAAATTGTTATGAGTTTGGAAGGTAAACTGCCTATGCACTGGCGGAACAAACTTATTTCAGCGCCGAGGGATGATGTGCGTAAGTTCATTAGTCATTTGGAGAGGGTTGAGAAGTTATTGCACGAGGAGGAACTTGCAAATCGTAATGTCAGACCACCAAATGATGCAGGACCGCGACATAATGTAAACATTAACAGAATTGGCGTGTTCCGTGGAAATAGCAGGGGCAAGGGTGCCGGGAGGTGGCACTATCCTGCAAATGATAGTAATGGGGAACAGGTGCACGATTATCGATCGTATTCTCCAGTGCGAGGGAATGATGTTGTGCAAAGGCAGCAGCAGAGGGGGGTAAACGTAAGAAAGCATACCGAACTATAGAATCTGTCAAACTAAATGCCGTCTGTGAAAGGCCTAGCATTTACCAAACGAGAAGTAGTAGTTTGAGCCCGTCAGCAAAACCTTTTGTATGTTTTAATAGTAATCAGACAGGGACTGTCAGGGAGGTACAGGAGAAGGTAGTAGCAACAGACGAAACGAGCTACGTAAAAATCTGTACGTTTAATGGAGGTTTAGAGGAATTTTTGGATAGACATAAACAAGATAAGCACTGTATTGCAGACGAGAGGGATGGTGTATTAGTGGGAGATGTGACAGAATCCGATTGCAAGAAAGTGGTTAGCAACCAAGTTGAAGTCGAGTCATGTTCTGAGGAAGGAGAAAGTATAGAGGCTGCAGAATTACAGCAAATTAGTGATGCTAGTGTGGAGGAAATATTAGTGTCTATTAAAGACGATATTTGTGAGGCTATTAGGGAGAAGCAGGAGGATGGTGACCAAAATGGGGGTCGACCAGTTAGTAGTGGAGAAAGGGAAGAGAGAGAGGCTATAATGGAGAATGGCGAAGCGCCAGAAGGAGTTTTTGAGTTGTCACTAGTGAACAGAATACTTAGTATGGGGGAGAAAAGGGGTGAAGGTGATTCTCCAAAAATCTGTGTAATTTCTGGAAACAGGCAAGGTTTCGATAGAAGAGAGGTTGTGAACGACTTGTTGGAGGAAGGTGCTGATACTAGCAAGGAAACGAACGTACTGAGTCAACCATAATTAGTCTGCAACTGTGTGGTGAAGAGGTACAGTGTTTAACAGATACAGGTGGTGATTTATTTGCTGTGAGTAAAGGTTGATTAGGATCATTGCAAAAAGGGAATGATCTTGTAATTATGCCAGTAATGGGGGTACAGATTATTGTAGCTCCTGGAAAAGTGAAAAAACCTGTTAGACATGAAGTTCTGTTGCCAGCCAAAATAAATGGAGTGGAAGTATTCCATAACTTCCTTATAATTCCCGATCTGAGTATAAAAATGTTTATTGGTGTAGATTTCTTTAACCATTACAAAGGGAGATTAGATTTTAAAGGAAGTGTGATAAATGGGAAAGATGTGGCTGTGTCATTTTTTCGAAAAGACTATGTGATCAATGAAGAAGTAGCCAGTATACTAGTTAGATATTGTAGAAGGACAGGGGATTTGGGAGATTACAATGAGTATGGAGATGATGTGGGGGTGGACCCTGAGGAAATGAGGATGGTACAAGAAAAAAATAGAACAAAAAGTGAAAGAGGTGCCAGATTTAGAGGAGGATCAAGGGGACCAGTTAAGAGAAGTGTTACTAGATCATAAAAATATTTTCTTTTCGTATTGCCAGTCTTCCTCTCCCAATCATTCTGAGCTGAATCTATCTTCTGTAATATTCTCCTCTATCGGTACACGTATTTGTGATACACACACATCCTCCTTCTATACGAAGAAGCTCGAGGTAACGGAAGAGCTGCTTGTCCTCTGTATCACGGTCGTTTTTCACATCGTCGGACGCCATAGCACGAACTTTTTCCCCAACTTACGCAACTGGTTCGAGAAACAGGCAGGACTGAGGTGCCCCATACAAACGCCGCACTTCCGAATTTGAAGAAGGTGTATTGCATCTCGTTGAAGAGAACGCGTCAACGAGTACCCGAACAACTGCGCGTGCAGTGAATGTTAGACGTAGTACCGTCTGCGACGTCCTGTGTGAGCAAATGTACCAATTACAACGTGTGCACGCTATGGCTCCAGCCGATTTTCCACAACGCGTTGCCTACTGCGCGTGGTTCCTGCACCACTGCATTGAGACATTCCTCTTTCCACGTATGGTTCTGTTCACGAGAGACTGTGTTTTTAATTGTCGAAACACCCATGTACAGGCAGACGAAAATTCTCGTGCACCAGTTTGGTATTGACATGTGGGTAGGTATTCTGGACGGTTATGTGACTGGGCCGTATCTGCTTCCACTCAGGCTAACTGGTCCTGCATACTTGAGCTTCCTTCAAAACGTATTGGACCCGTTCTTGGTACGTGGGCCACTGAATATCCGGCAGGAGCTGTGGTTTCAGCACGACGGCACACCATCTAACTTCTCACATGCTGTCTGGAGACATCTCATCAGATGATATGGTGAAAGACGGATAGGAGAGGTGGTCCAACCTCATGGTCGCCACGATCGCCAGGTTTGACTCTTATCGACTACTAGTTGTGAGGTCACATGCAAAGTTTAATTTACGAGACTGCTCTACAGACGTAGAAAGATCTGCTGGTTCTAGTCCTGCCAGCTGCACTAGAAACTGAAGAGACACCAGGTGGGATGGAGAGTGTGTACCAGAATATGCTTTGTAGATCCAATGTCTGCAACAACGTTGGTGATCGCCACATCGAACCGCTATTGTAACGCATCAGTACTGTCTCTGTATGTACAGTGTGCTTGGTTCTTTTTTATGTGGAATAATGTAAACATTTAGTGTTTAAGCGTTGATACAAAGAAATGTACTTGAGTCACAAATGTCTGTTCCATTATGTTTTCTTTAGAATTATTATCCAGTACTGTACTGTGCCACACCTAATTCAATTCCGCAAGCAGAAGAGGATGAGTTACATTTATGAATAGAGACCGTTGTGGAACGGAAACGCTGCGTTTCCTGGCATCGGTTCCTGTTCAAAATATTTTGTATTCACTTCCCCACACAAGACCTAGAAGTTTGTAACGGGGATTTCGAAATATCCTGTTCAGTAACCATTGCATATAGAAGACAGTAACAATTGTTTGATGGAAAGGTTTGGGTGCTCAATGTGGTGATGTTACGCAGTCCAGATGATTTGAATGACACAGTTAGTGGTGACGCACTTCCTCTAGCGCTGACTACCTACGAGTAAGTAGAGATTACGTGGAGCAATGACGCTTCCTATGAACAACAATTCTGGTTAAGATCTACTTACTTCATCCTTCCCTACGAGCAGTCATACACTATACACAGATGTGTGGCTAGGAACACATACCCTGCTACAATGGCTCACGTTTCCGTCGGGTATAAGCAGAGAATGCAACCAAAGCCTCTTAGCGCTTGAAGGGAAAAACTCGTCAATCTGCTCAGTCTAGTATCCATAGCACTTGTCTAATTACCAAGAAGCAGACACAGAGTTGATTCTTGTGATGATTACATTAATTTTGCAGATAACTCCTTAACAAATATTAGCAAGTGCTATGCAACTGAAATGACAGTCACTACACATGTTTTATATGTTACAGTTAGCCAATTAATAAGCTCGCTGAAATCCTGTTTGCCGGCCGCAGTGGCCGAGCGGTTCTAGGCGCTGCACTCTGATTCACATGTATTTGACATGAAATAATGGCATCACAAAACAATTCGCAAATCACTAGTATCGTTTCGAAAAACAGTTACACATGAAGTGCCATCCAGAACATGTTTGGCGCCTGGGTAACAGCCGGCGACCTTCCAGGACTGGAGCTGAATTATCCTATTACGTTCGCTGTATACTTATTCGTGACTTTGATGAAATAGTCTGAACATTCCATGCGTAATAAGTGACAGTGAGTTTGAAATGTGCATTTTCGACTGCAAGAAGGTTATTTTACGAGTAAATTACAATGTCTCTTGTCATTTACATTGTGGGAAACTTGCTTCTCTCTACCTTTGACTCTACTGTAGCAATGAATGTTCACATTATTAATGCTTCACTAGCTGTGACTGGTTTAATTTTCAACGGCTTTTTGAGCCAATATTTTCTATCATTGAGTGTGGTTTCCTGTACACCAGCCTTCCTTGATTGGAACTTTCTCATTCGTAGCTTGCGGAGTCTCCCTGTGGGTGTTTTTGGTTTGCAGTTAATGTTTTGCAGTCAATGCCTCTTCATTCCTGTCTTATGGGGACAGCGCCAGTGACAACAGTCCCAAGAAAAATGTTTTCTGAGCCTATAATTTAAAAAAAAAGATGTGTTTCCTCCTCATAAAGTTGATAGTATCAACACTGGCTATGCTCCAAAAATTTGAATAATGTCTGGTGATGAGCTTTTTGTTTTCTGTATTCTTAAGACAGAAATACACAAATCATTGTAACCATTATTGATTTAAGATGTTTAGTTTGCAGTCAGTGCACCTGAATATTATTAGTAACTTGGTCTAGTCCCTAAAGCTATTTACAGAAATTCGAATAAGACTCAATGACTTATACTTTTGGTATTCTGCCCCTCAGCAGCTTCATTGCCGACACAGAATCTATAGTTACTTTATAGGCAATTCAAGGAACACGTTGGCTGGTATTCTTCCTGCTAGTAGTACAACTGAACCCCAAACGCCCTTACCCCTCGAACAATAAAAAGGTTCCGAGCTGGCTACGTTGCCTCCAGCCTTCTATTAAATCCATAGTGAATAAAACGTCTCAGATATTAGACCTTTTTCCACTTGCGATTCAGTTTTACAACTCTTGAACAATGTTCATAAGTTTCAAGCACGCAAAATGCAATATGTTACTGGAAGACAAATGCCTAAACGGCAAATTGTAGCGCCGCACCGTTTTCGCTTGGTCCTGGCATAAGGCGACAGGTAGCGTATGGCCGGTAGCTGGTGGCTGGTGACCGCTGTGGAGCAAAGAAACTTTAGAATACGATCTGTTCTGACCTTAAGACAGCCACGAGCTGTCTGATGGAACTGTGTCTGGAAGTTTTTGCTGTTACTGGTGGGTTAGACAGTTAAGCGAATTATCTTTGAGGTTCAATCAGACATAACTTTAGCAGACATCCGAAATACGATTAAAAAACAAATAAATAAAAAAGGCAAGGCACTGAGGAATCTCGAACTCGTTACTTTGTTTCTACAATGCTGGACGTTTTCCATTAGACCACGAGCAAATACAGGTCTGTCACGGCTTGCAAAGAATGACAGCATTTACTCCAGACACTTCTGTTTCCCACAATGTTGCCAGATAGTGCATATGGCGGACTTAGAATTTCAGAAAAATTGGATGATCTATTCAAGAGGAAGAGCTTCAGAAATTGAACAAGTCAGTAATATGTTGGTCCATCTGTGGCTCTTATGCAGTCAGTTGTTCGTTGGGGCACTGATTGATAAGAGTTGTTGCATGACCTCCTGAGGGATATAGTGCCAAATTGTGTCTACATCTACATCTACATCCATACTCCGAAAGCCACCTGACGGTGTGTGGCGGAGGGTACCTTCAGTACCTCTATCGGTTCTCCCTTCTATTCCAGTCTCATATTGTTCGTGGAAAGAAGGATTGTCGGTATGCCTCTGTGTGGGCTCTAATCTCTCTGATTTTATCCTCATGGTCTCTTCGCGAGATATACGTAGGAGGGAGCAATATACTGCTTGACTCTTCGGTGAAGGTATGTTCTCGAAACTTTGACAAAAGCCCGTACCGAGCTACTGAGCGTCTCTCCTACAGAGTCTTCCACTGGAGTTTATCTATCATCTCCGTAACGCTTTCGCGATTACTAAATGATCCTGTAACGAAGCGCGCTGCTCTCCGTTGGATCTTCTCTATGTCTTGTATCAACCCTATCTGGTACGGATCCCACACTGCTGAGCAGTATTCAAGCAGTGGGCGAACAAGCGTACTGTGTCCAATTGGAGCGTTAGATCGCCAACATCCCTAACTGATTCGAGGGCCCAGCCCATAATGCCCCAAACGTTCTCAGTTTGGGAGAGATCTAATGATCTTTCTGCCAAAAGTAGGATTGTGCGAACATGAATACAAGCAGTAGAAACGCTCGCCGTGTGCAGGCAGGCTTTATCTTATTGAAATGTAATCCCACGATGGCTTGCCACAAAGGGTATCAAACCAGGCTTAGAACATCGTCAGCATGCTTCTGTGCTGTACGAGTGCCGTGGATGACATCGAAAGGGGTCCTGCTAAGAAACAAAATGGCACCCAAGACTATCACTGCTAGTTTTCGGTCCATATGGTGGGTGACAATGAGACTGGTATCCCACCATCTCCTGGATGTCCCCAGACTCATTTTCCCTGGCCGAATGTGCCACACACCACTACAAATGGGGCTTGTTGCCATACAAGTCAATGGTAGTTGGCACAAGAAGTGTCATGAGCTCAGCGTCCTTTCTGTGAGCCACCAATTAATGGTCCTTGTGGTCACTAAAGCACCAGTTGCATGTAGGATCGGTGATGATGAATCTGGGGTTATGAGCGCCTCTGTGACGACTGATCACTCGTCACGTTCTGTCGTCTCCCTAGGTCGACCGCTTCCTTCTTGACACTGTGTTCAGCCATGTTTCACCCATTCCTCTAAAAAATGTGGAAATGTGGCAGTGCTTATATTCATAGGTCGAGCAGTTCGCCAATTACTCCAACAGGCTTTCATGAGCCCAAATACACGTCCTCTCACAAAAGCTGACATCCTCATATATTGTTTATGCAACTGTCTGTGAGGCACAGCTACTGTCAAACTGAGTACACAGAACGAAATTCACAAAGACTTATAGCTTCCTATCGACATATCCCCTGTTTACTGTCCTAGTCAACAGCACAGTGAAATTGTGCAACAGTGTCACACATTCATCAATCTGCCCCCAAGGTTTACGGTTTTGCATTTTCTGTCAATATCAATACCTGTATGTGTTAATTTGTTACCCATTTGTATAACTTTTTTTGTCTTAGAGTTTAATTGGAGAGGGAGAAGCTAAAAAACAATGTTATCACACAACATTTAGAATCAATTCAGATACATAAATGATAAATATTTTGTTGAGGGTTTTCTTAAAAATATAGGATATGGGACTTGTGCAAGCAGTTTATTTTGTTACACAGGTAAATAAATCTGTACAATGAAAGTAGGAAAGCTACTGGGTTGTTAGTTTTATTAGTTGAAGATAACTTACCTTTATATTAATAATACTTCTGGCATATTTGGACATACTATGATTTACTATTTCTGTCAGTGAGCAAATTTCACCAATGAATATCATGGTTGACAGTTGACTGAAGTGGATCATCAATGTCAAAAATATTGTTGTTGGCAGTCTATGTGGAATAATTCCATGAAAATGTGTAGTAGTGAAAATGTGCATACATGAAAACATTGTCTCACAATATATCCTCAGTTTAGTTCCTGAAAATAAAAACATAGATTAATATGTAACTGATGTCTACAGGTGAGAAATCATAGTGGAAATGGAATGTAAAGAAGATCCAAAATGTACATACAAAAAAGAGAAAAAATGGACAATTTTCCACATTTATGGTAATAATGCAGTTAAAATGTCTTTATGTGGCAGATGATGAGTGGTTGTTTGTACTGCAAGGGTTGTGCAAAATATACTGTTTTACATGTTCTGATTTGAAATTATGAGATGAAAATTTCTTTCTTGCTGTGAAAGAATATTTTTTAGGTAAAAATGAATTCGTTTTTGAATGTGATCTCTTTTTTAACAACTTTAATATGATGAGTTGATTCAATTGGCAGAAGAGCGATTCTGAGAGGTCTGTAAAATACCCATCTACACTTAACAGAACTAAAAAATCCCCTTTCAATACCAGTAATTTCTTATTTATTGCAAGACCAGCTTTGATGCCCGCTGTGGATATTTGCCTCATCAAATATTTTGGCCATCTACACTTTCTATAATTTAATCTTTGGATTCATCACATTTGCATACCACTGATTTCTTTAGCTGTGGAAAGAGACAGAATTCAAAGGGATCTAAGCTAAGATAGCTGTTTTGATAACGTGATGGACCCATGTCACAGAGTCTTTTAAAATGAATGGAACACTACTAAGAAATTTGTATTCACTCTCAGTTTTGGTCATAATAAAAAAAAGTATCATTAATTCTGCACAAAAAGTTTACATAGTAAATTTTCCATGTAAAACGAATCTTAATTTTCTTCTGATATGCCATAGATCTTTCACATATCTTTAACTATAGAACATTCTGTCACTACCAAACAGAGAACTTCCTTGATGTATTTATGTTTGGTTATTGTTTTAGGATGCTCTACAAGACCACATTTGAATTCAGCTGATAAAATCTGAACTGGAAAATTAAGAAGCAGAATACTTATAAGTAGTCAATTAAATTTCAGTTGTTGATAAACCTTCAAAAGCAAAGAAGTTGATGATAGCCTGGTTACTTAGTTATTTAGCTGAGTTTCTAGTGATATTCATTCATCCAGTTGCATACTGAATTCTATAAATCCCATTTTGAAAGATTGCTATCGTGAATGTGCATTCTACATCTACATCATACTCCACAAGCCACCTAATGGTGTGTGGTGGAGGGTACTTTCAGTACCACTATCTGATCCCTCCAACCCTGTTCCACTCACGAATAGTGTTTGGGTAGGATGATGTCGGTAAGCCTCTGGATTGGCTCTAATTTCTTGAATTTTCGCCTTGTGGTCAATAAGTGAGATGTATGTGAGGGGAAATAATATGCTGCCCGACTCCTCCTGAAAAGTGCTGTCCCCAAATTTGAATAGTAAATCTGTCCATGATGCACAACGCCTCTCTTGTAATGTCTGCCAGTGGAGTTTGTTTAGCATATCCATAACACTCTCTCGCCAGGTAAACGATCCCATGACGAAACGCGCCGCTCTTCGTTGGATCTTCTCTATCTCCTCTATCAGCCCTACCTGATTGGGATCCCAGATAGATGAACGATCTTCAAGAATCAGGCGGACAAGCGCCTTATAAACTCTCTCTCTCTCTCGTTTGTGTGTTTGTGTGTGTGAGTGTGTGTGTGTGTGTGTGTGTGTGTGTGTGTGTGCGCTTGTGTAATATTAATGCTAGCAGAATATGTCACTTTTATATATATTAGCTGTCAAGAAAGGCCAAACTTTAAATGTTAGTCCAGTCACTTATATAGCTGTCAAGAAAGGCCAAACATTAAATTTTGGTCTAGTCACTTAAGAGAGGCCAAGCTTTAAATGTTAGTCCAGTCACCTCCGAAATTTAAGATTATGATTACATTAACACATTACTTTGCAGCCTGACACCGATGCTGTTTCGATACTATTTGTTCTGAGGACTTACAAAACTTGGGAAATATCACTCATGGAATGAGCCTGTATTAAATAAATATTATCAAGAAGTCATTACATCGATCTTGCGCAGAAAAAACTTGTAAAACATTTAGTTAAAACATCAATCTAATTATAAAACACTAATTTATTAGCAAAACTCATTCACAAAATATATATGTTTATTATTGAAAAATATACTTCACAGTATTGACAAAACTCTGACTGTGATGTTATGTCTAAAGCGAAAGTTGTCTTGTGACAGCCAGAGCGAGAGCACCAGCAGCAGCGAGTACTGTTTGTATAAAGCGTTTATTTTGCATTTTGTTTACGACCTTCCACTAAGGAAGGGATTCTATTTGTGTTTATCTGCTCTGCATAGTAACTAACAGTTCTTGATAAAACTTTACGTAGTTTTCGTGTTAGATTTCTTAGTGTTTTCTTGATCGTTTAGAACAGAAAGCGCCCTAAAACCGTCTTTTGTTTGTTTCGCGGCCGTTAGCCACTAGTCACTTGAATCAGCAGTTGTCTTGTGACAGCCAGAGCGAGAGCACCAGCAGCAGCGAGTACTGTTTGTATAAAGCGTTTTTGTACTTATTTGCTGCGCTTAGCTTTTAAATAGTTTTTCTGGGAAAACCTAGCGTAGTTTTCGCGTCTCGTATTTCAGTGAGTGTTTCTTGATTATTAGAGTAGCTCATCAGAAGATTATCTTGGGAATTTGTCATCGTATAGAATAGGGTAAACATAGTCATGTGTAGGGACTGTGGTTGTTGTGAGCGGACGCAAGGAGAATTGGCCACTCTCCGGGGGCAGGTGGAGGCTTTGTCTGTTAGGCTCATCGAGCTCGAGGCGCAGGCGTCGGCTCGTAGTGGCGTTGGGGCAACTGTGGTGAGACCTATGCCTACTTCGGTGGCCTTGGAGTCACATGGAACCCCTGATGTCGCTGCGTCTTCCGGCAGTGAGCATCTTACCGGTCAGCCATCACTCCAGGGTGAATGGCGGACAGTGGTGGGCTCGCGCGTGCCTGGCCGAAAGGCGAAGGTGGGATCTGGCCGCGTGGCAGCTGCCTTACCCCTTTCCAACAGGTACGGGGTGCTTCCTAGTGGTGATGACATCGTTTCCGAGCCACCACAGGATGCCTCGCCTGTTGGGCCAGTGGCCGATTCTCCGGCAAGGTCCCGACAGTCACAGAGGGCGGGCCTATTAGTTATAGGGAGCTCCAACGTTAGGCGGGTTATGGAGCCCCTCAGGAAAATAGCGGGTAGGTCGGGGAAGAATGCCAGTGTGCACTCGGTGTGCTTGCCGGGGGGTCTCGTCCGTAATGTGGAGGAGGCCCTTCCGGCAGCTATTGAACGCACTGGGTGTGACCGGCTGCAGATAGTAGCACATGTCGGAACGAATGACGCCTGCCGCTTGGGTTCTGAGGGTATCCTTGGTTCCTTCCGGCGGTTGGCTGATTTGGTGAAGACAACCAGCATCGCACACGGAGTGCAAGCTGAGCTTAATATCTGCAGCATAGTGCCCAGAGTCGATCGCGGTCCTCTGGTTTGGAGCCGTGTGGAGGGTCTAAACCAGAGGCTCAGACGACTCTGCGACTATAATGGTTGCAAATTCATCGACCTCCGTTATTGGGTGGAGAACTGTAGGGCCTCCCTAGACAGGTCAGGCGTGCACTACACACCGGAAGCAGCTACTAGGGTAGCAGAGTACGTGTGGCGTGCACACGGGGGTTTTTTAGGTTAGAGGGACCTCCCCTTGGGCGAAACGATAAAATACCTGACGGCTTACCAGAGAGGACATTATCATCGCTGATAAAGAACGTCCGTCCTCAGAGACCAAAAACAGGAAAAGTTAACGTAATATTGGTAAACTGCAGGAGTATCCAGGGCAAGGTTCCTGAATTAGTATCTCTTATTGAAGGAAATAGTGCGCATATAGTATTAGGAACGGAAAGTTGGTTAAAACCGGAAGTGAACAGTAACGAAATCCTAGACACAGAATGGAATATATACCGCAAGGATAGGATAAACGCCAATGGTGGAGGAGTATTTATAGCAGTAAAGAATTCAATAATATCCAGTGAAGTTATTAGCGAATGCGAATGTGAAATAATCTGGGTTAAGCTAAGTATCAAAGGTGGGTCAGATATGATAGTCGGATGCTTCTATAGACCACCTGCATCAGCAACCGTAGTAGTTGAGCGCCTCAGAGAGAACCTGCAGAACGTCGTGAAGAAGTTTCGTGATCATACTATTGTAATAGGGGGAGACTTCAATCTACCAGGTATAGAATGGGATAGTCACACAATCAGAACTGGAGCCAGGGACAGAGACTCTTGTGACATTATCCTGACTGCCTTGTCCGAGAATTACTTCGAGCAGATAGTTAGAGAACCAACTCGTGAAGCTAACGTTTTAGACCTCATAGCAACAAATAGACCGGAACTTTTCGACTCCGTGAATGTAGAAGAGGGTATCAGTGATCATAAGTCAGTGGTTGCATCAATGACTACAAGTGTAATAAGAAATGCCAAGAAAGGAAGGAAAATATATTTGCTTAACAAGAGTGATAGGGCACAAATCGCAGAATATCTGAGTGACCACCATCAAACGTTCATTTCTGAGGAAGAGGATGTGGAACAAAAATGGAAAAAATTCAGAAACATCGTCCAGTACGCCTTAGATAAGTTCGTACCGACTAAGGTCCAAAGCGAGGGGAAAGATCCACCGTGGTATAACAATCATGTACGAAAGGTACTACGGAAACAAAGAAAGCTTCATCATAGGTTTAAGAGTAGTCGAATCATAGCTGATAAGGAAAAGCTGAACGAAGCGAAAAAGAGCGTAAAGAGAGCAATGAGAGAAGCATTCAACGAATTCGAACATAAAACATTGGCAAACAATCTAAACAAGAACCCTAAAAAGTTTTGGTCATATGTAAAATCGGTAAGCGGATCTAAATCCCCTATTCAGTCACTCGTTGACCACGATGGCACCGAAACAGAGGACGACCGAAGAAAGGCAGAAATACTGAATTCAGTGTTCCGAAACTATTTCACTGCGGAAAATCGTAACACGGTCCCTGACTTCAGCCGTCGCACGGACGCCAAAATGGAAAATATTGAAATAAACGATATCGGAATTGAAAAACAACTGCTATCACTTAGTAGCGGAAAAGCATCCGGACCAGACGAGATACCCTTAAGATTCTACAGTGATTATGCTAAAGAACTTGCCCCCTTTCTATCAGCAATTTATCGTAGATCGCTGGAAGAACGTAAAGTACCTAGCGACTGGAAGAAAGCGCAGGTCGTTCCCATTTTCAAGAAGGGTCATAAATCAGATGCGAATAATTATAGGCCTATTTCGCTTACGTCAATCTGTTGTAGAATAATGGAACATGTTTTGTGTTCTCGTATTATGACGTTCTTAGATAATACAAATCTCCTTCATCATAACCAACATGGATTCCGCAAACAGAGATCATGTGAAACTCAGCTCGCCCTATTTGCCCAAGAAATTCACAGTGCCGTAGACACTGGCGAGCAGATTGATGCCGTATTCCTGGACTTCAGGAAGGCATTTGATACGGTTCCGCACTTACGTTTAGTGAAAAAAATACGAGCTTACGGAATATCGGACCAGGTTTGTGATTGGATTCAGGATTTCCTAGAAGAAATAACACAACATGTCATTCTTAACGGTTCAAAATCTGCAGATGTAGAGGTAATTTCGGGAGTACCGCAAGGAAGCGTGATAGGACCTTTATTGTTTACAATATACATAAATGACTTAGTTGACAACATCGGTAGCTCCGTGAGGCTATTTGCAGATGACACGGTTGTCTACAAGAAAGTAGCAACATCAGAAGACTCGTACGTACTCCAGGAAGACCTGCAGAGGATTAATGCATGGTGCGACAGCTGGCAGCTTTCCCTAAACGTAGATAAATGTAATATAATGCGCATACATAGGGGCAGAAATCCATTCCAGTACGATTATGTCATAGGTGGTAAATCATTGGAAGCGGTAACGACCGTAAAATACTTAGGAGTTACTATCCGGAGCGATCTGAAGTGGAATGATCACATAAAACAAATAGTGGGAAAAGCAGGCGCCAGGTTGAGATTCATAGGAAGAATTCTAAGAAAATGTGACTCATCGACGAAAGAAGTAGCTTACAAAACGCTTGTTCGTCCGATTCTTGAGTATTGCTCATCAGTATGGGACCCTTACCAGGTTGGATTAATAGAAGAGATAGACATGATCCAGCGAAAAGCAGCGCGATTCGTCATGGGGACATTTAGTCAGCGCGAGAGCGTTACGGAGATGCTGAACAAGCTCCAGTGGCGGACACTTCAAGAAAGGCGTTACGCAATACGGAGAGGTTTATTATCGAAATTACGAGAGAGCACATTCCGGGAAGAGATGGGCAACATATTACTACCGCCCACATATATCTCGCGTAATGATCACAACGAAAAGATCTGAGAAATTAGAGCAAATACAGAGACTTACAAGCAGTCGTTCTTCCCACGCACAATTCGTGAATGGAACAGGGAAGGGGGGATCAGATAGTGGTACAATAAGTACCCTCCGCCACACACCGTAAGGTGGCTCGCGGAGTATAGATGTAGATGTAGATGTAGAAAATGACAAACTTTGTTAAATATTAGTTTTTATCATTAAAATGGGATGATGAATTAAAAGTTCATAACAGGAGCATCATCATGATTGCACAATCTCTGACATATTTTATATGTTTGTGATTGTAAAGGGTGGTGGGGGAGATGTAACTAGCAGGTTGGGACAGTTGGTTAATTAACCTTCACAATCTCTAGGGCAGGGGGTACTTTATGCTGACCTTTTGAAGATACTGTAATCTACTCAAACAATTTATATTTTAAAATTTTGAAAAAAAAAATGTTTATTGTTCTTAATGATATTTTATCCAAGATTTCGTAATTGATTTAAAGTTTTCAGCAAAATGTAACCCAAAAATTTACGACCTAGTAAGGAATGTGTAAGGAGTTCTGCTATCTTTCACAGCATAATGTGTAAACATCGCTGGCTTCTTGAACTTTAGGAGCCGAGCGCGCCCTATCTATGAGGGAGCATTGTCTTGCTGCTTGATGACAACAATGCCCCAGAGCTAATAATCATGCGATATACTGGCGTGTGCAGAACAGACTGTATTGAGCTTCCCTGCGAAGTGGTCGTGCGTTGCTGCGCCATGGATGAGAAATGTGCAGAATTTGATAGAAAATGGAATTAATAGTTAAAAGTGTTGCGATGGTTTGTAGAAGAAAAATTCTTTAATTATTTTGCAGAAAGGGATGTGGGATTAGTCAAGAGATTTATGATTGATACAGTGTCACATCTGAGAATCACTCATGGTCATGAAGAAACATACTGATAGTAGAAAGTAAATGAAAAGGCTTTGGCGATCAGTGCTTTCATGTTGTGGAAATGCGAAGTAGGAACGATTATTTCAGTCTGACTGTAAAACAGACATAGCTATTAAGTGATACTGAACGAACACAGGCATTGTTAGGAAAGTGTGTTACAATCAAAAGGAGCGATAAACCAAAGTAATTTGGCTTGTACTATTATAGTTTCAAAGTGACATTTTTCATTCTTTAATTAAATAATTTTAATATTTGCAAAGTAAGAGACATACTTATTCGTATTATGCACATTTCATAATGATGCATGATCTCCCAGCAAAACCACCAATCTTGAATTCTATAGCTAAAAATATACATTATCAAAAATGAAGAGACAGAGACAGACACATTTGTCTCCACAACAGGACGCAGTTTATATTTTGTTATCACAATGCCACAGAAATATTATATTTGGCATATCGTACATGAACTATTGCTTTTTCGGTGAAGAAGAGCGTGGAGGCGGTATACAGTAATAAGTTTTGAACAATAGTGCGCCGAGTCTAAATGAGGGGAGAATGATAAGAGAGTGTTGTAGACAACAGCTTGTGTGTGAAACGGAAGTCTATGGCATCTGGTATTGTGGTGGTTCGAGGCAAGAAGAGGAGTTCTGCATCATCTTGTATTGTAGTTGTTTGTGACGACCATCATGACGACGCAAGGGAGCGACACAGTTTGCAGCACCAAACCGCAACACAACAGCCGACAGTTACAGTAAAAAAAATCCTATTATTTGGTGGGTGGCGGATGTTGCCTGGAGGAAGTTAGTTTGGCTTGTGTTTTGTGCTTTCTACTCAGAAACGGAACAAATACCAGTAGTTATTGTTGTGGCAATTCAGGTCGAGTGTAAGACAATCAGGGAAGCATGGAAAAGGGTTATGTAACTTTTTTAAATTACATGAAATGCATTAACAGTAATAGGATTAAAGTGCACTGTATGCTGTAGACATTAAAACAGGCTGTATTATGTACCTTTCTGGCACATTTTACATGGCTGTCGGTACAAAAGCATTTTAATACTTTTGTTGCTATTTAATCTAGACATATAGCAAATTTGATTTCTATACATCTTCATTGTCTGCATATCACATACATAAACAAAAACGTAAAAATTTTAATTTTCAGTGGATGGACGGAATAAAAATTTATTTGACGTTTCTGATGTATTACAGCACAACAGTAAGGAGAAAACCATTCCTGATTTTTTCTTCGATTATTTGTTCTGTTTGGATCTTGTTGCAGGCCAAAATTTCTGTGGGATATGTATTATTTCCCTTCGGAATTTCAAAAAAAATTTCCTCCATTTTCGGAAAACTTCTACTGGGGGTGGGGGGGATATGTAAGGAGTATTGCTGTATTTGATGTTAAGAGTATAATGTACTGATGTTTTACTTATTACTTATCGTTTGTTTCTGGAAATTCCAGAGCTGTGAATTCCCTTTCTATGAGAGTGCATTGTCTTGGTATACAATGGCAATAATGCCCCAATTCTAGACTATATATGCCATCTTGGTGTGTCCAATAGACTAGTTACTTGTGAGCAAACGGGTCCAAAGGAATGGTCCACTAAAGTGAATGGAACAAGTGAGGCATGACTTCTAAGGAGTGATCGTTCACTAAAATGGATGGAACAAGTGAGGCACGACTTCTAAGGAGTGATCATTCACCATTTAGTGCGGTTGTGGTCAGTCTCGTTTCTGGAAAGGTTGTTCACCATTCTCTGCAGCCAGTCGTATTCCTCGTTCTAGTTCCTCCATTCCTCATTCTCATACTCTGTGTATTCAGTGTCTATGACCGGTAAATATTAACTTACATAAATATTAAATTGCATGTCATATATGTATCTTTTGGGCAACAAACAGAAAAATCTGTTTTTCACTTCGTCATTTAGATCAACTTTAGAACACAAACCAGTCACAAGGCAATTACTTTTTATTCATAATTCTTTTAGTTTTTATCTGCTTGATTTAAAGATTAATTATTAAAATAACTACATAACTTTTAATAGTTTTTTAAATTGTAATGGATGAAAGTTTACGTAAGGCTTGCAAGTTTCACATTTATTTCAAAAATAAAATATGATGCTAACAAAGACTCTAATTTTTCAGTTTGGCTATGTTTTTGTGTGGGAAATGAAGACTTATTTGGAAAAATAGCAATTTCCTGCACATGAGCTGAGAAATTGCATGCTACAAGTAGAAGCTTTGTATCAGTGACGACATAAATGTGCTGGAAGATTCTCAGAATTTCCTGTGTGATAATGAACAAGACTTTTTTCAAAACCATGATGATGTAGCACATTTCTTTGCTTTGAAGAACTTGACCATCAAGAAAGATAAATAGTTTTTGACCCAGCCAATAACTGAAGAGAGAGGGGGGCAACCATAATGCTCTGAATCGAAATAACTTCAATAGAGACACTGGCTGTGCACTTAGCAATGCATGGAAGTGTGCATCTGACAAGGAAAATACATGGAGAAATACTTCTTGCATTCACCTCGGAATGTAATGGATGGCGCTGCAAACAATGCTAGGTAGAGAGAGCAAGTAAAATCTATGAACATAGAGGGCGCCACTTCTGCACATGTCATCATGATGTAATCCAGCCAATTACATGGTGTCCATATGCATAAAAGAGAGAATCTTGCTGGTTCTCTCATCCATGCACATGGCACAGCATCCAATTGCCTGGACTACATCATGATGACATGTGCGCTTGTGACTCTGTCTAGCACTGTTTGCATCGCCATGCATCACATTAGGCGTTGAACTGCTAGAAGTACCCCCCCCCCCCCCGTATGTTTTTTCCTTAACGTTTGTAAAGGCCTTCAAATCAAAAATTTGTGCTATGTCATCATGGTTTTGAGAAACATCTTGTTTATTTTCACATATGAAATTCCAACAATCTTCCAGCATATTTATGTAGTCATTCATTGATACAAAGCTTCTAATTTTAGTATGCAGTCTCTCAGCTCCTTTGTCAGTAGTTGGGATTTTTCCAAATAAGTCTTCATTTCCCACACAAAGACATAGCCAAACTAAAAAATTAGAGTCTTCCTTAGTGTCATATGATATTTTTGAAGTAAATGTGAAACTTGCAAGCACCTAGCTTGCAGTCACTGGCTCGTTCACATCACCTGATTACAGTGATATTTTCTGAGAAGTCCTGCTAAACTCCTTTCCCTCTGCTGGCTCCATTCCATACACTAACGAGTTCTTTGGACCATATAGCATGCAAAATTAGGAAAAAAGAAACTGTGAATGAGTATATATGAACGGTTCCGAAAGCTTCTGTGAACTAGTTCCCCAAAATGAACGAAAACTGGCCACGTCTAATGTGTAGAAGAGTTGGTGATGAGCTTCTGTACAGAGTGGCCAAATGTTGCCATACTTTTGATCCAAAGCAACGCACATCATTGGTACTGTCATGAGTCACCACCTGCAGTTGCTTGCACCCTGTGCTCTTCATGGCATCTGGAACGACCTGTTCCATGGCTCAAATGGCTCTGAGCACTATGGGACTTAACATCTGAGGTCATCAGTCCCCTAGAACTTAGAACTACTTAAACCTAACTAACCTAAGGACATCACACACATCCATGCCCAAGTCAGGATTCGAACCTGCGATTGTAGCAGTCGCGCGGTTCCGGACTGAAGCGCCTCGAACCGCTTGGCCACCGCGCCCAGCCCTGTTCCATGTCTGGAATAACTCCATCCAGTATGCAGATGGAGTGCACATTAGCTTTCTTCCTTTCCTTGGCAGCCATGTCCCTAAACAGATACTTAACACGCCCAACATTGGAGCTCCCAACTATCAATCCCCCCCCCCTCTGTGATTGCCCAGATCTTGTAGCCTGCAGGTTTCCTCTGAAACAGGACACGTGACTGCAACTGGCTCAGGGACAGTGTCTGCTACAGACAGCACCTGGAACCTACTTGACAGACTAACGAGAGAGGCCTTATTTTCGGTCCCCTGAGAAGTCTTTGCAGCCTGCCACGCCCTGAGGCGACCTCTCAGTTGACGAAAGATGAGGGGTCAACTTCAATGCGAGCAGTAACTGGGCTGGCCACCGGTGCAGACCATTTGGGGGACTTGTGGATCGCACTGGACCTGATTCGATGCCCACAGCTGGCCCACAACAGTGATACCCACCCACTCAGCCTCAAGCAGTGTAATCAAAGCCAACACAGCCTGGAGATGAGAGGGAAATTTCACCAACTCAGCTCGCAACTGCACACAGCAGTCACAGTCCCTATCCATACTAAAGACATGAAAAATTACATTACACAGATAAACAACGTACTATTGACATGTGCATTGGAACTCTACTGTAGACACTCATGAAGAAACAAATAGTGTGTCTAATAAATTAGATTAACATGCAGACATTCAAAAACTAAACTACCAGCGCACACATGTGAGACTAAATAATTCACTCCTGCTTGGGGGCTTGTAATATATAATTTGTAACATGTCAGAAAATTGGTTTACTTTCTGACAAAAACGAAAACGCATGAATTGTGTCTATTAAATATTAAATCAACTCGCAGAAATTAAAAAACTAACTACTAAAGCTCACAGATGAAACTACATAATTCTCTCCTGGTTAGGAACTCGTAAAAGTCAGAAAGTCGGTTACTTCGCTGGTGCTGCTGTTTCTTGGCCAGCAGCTGGTGCCTGACGCCTACTCCCAATGAGCTATCGACAAGCATTACAAACTCTACAGTAGAGAATGACGAACATGCAGGAACTGTGCCTAGTAAACTGGATTAACAAGCAGAGATTCAAAAACTAAACTACCAAAGGACACAGGCGGGACTAAATAATTCGCTCCTGAATGGGAACTTGTAATATGTTACAAATTCGGTTTAATTCCCAAACACAAACGAAAATGCGAGAACTGTGTCTATTAAATATTAAATTAACAGACGAATGTCAAAAACTAAACTGCCAAAGCACATAGATGAAACTATATAATTTGCTCCTGTTTAGGAACTCGTAAAATATCGCAAATTCGATAACTTCCATGTTGCTGCTCTTGTCTTGGCCAGCGGCTGCTGCTTGAAGAATTTGGTAGACAGTGGAATTAACAATTAAAACCATTATGTTGGTTTGTAGCTGAAAGGTATTTCAGTTATTTCATGGAATGGTGTGTGGCATTAATTAAGAGATTTATGGTTGATACAATGTCAGTAGTGGGACAAGGGGGGCACCAGCGCAATTTTTAGTGTGGGTTGCCTACATTAGGGGTAGGTGTGCACTCAGGAACAAAAATATTGTTCTCGTTTGATTGACAGGTCATTAACCTATTCTTCTCCCTTGATTGACAGGTCCTTAACCTACTGTTCTGCTAAAAGGATCCTTCCTTTTGGTTGACATATTCTTAACCTATTGTTCCACCACCCCATCCCCCTGCCCCATCCCCCAGGAAACCTCCAACCCACCCCCTCCACACGATGCTACAGGTACACTTTCACGTCTGAGTTACTGGAATAGCCTTCTCACTCTTATCAACTTGATTGACTACATAATTAAATTGATCAATTAATTAACTCCTCCCTCACTGGTAAACCCCCTCCTGGAAATTGGTGGGAAAAAGACTCAGTTGACCAGTCATTTGGAGGGAATTCGATTGTGGTGTATGAAACATAATTTCAACAGTTTAGACAAACGGTGAAAAATTGTTTATTTAAACAATTTAGAGGATTCAAGGCAGTGTATGGAATATAGTTTATTTATTTATTTAATTTTTTTTCAGAAAATCGATTCCCTACCCCATGCCAGCCTCCTCTCCCTCTCCCACTTCTCTCCCTCCCTTCCTCTAGCTGGAAATTGGAGGCTCTGCAGTGGAGAGGAAGGATCACACAAAGGGAAATTCAAGGGTATATTGTTTATTTGTAAAAAAATTCAGTTTGCAGGGCCTGGATTTCTCTTGTTCATCATTCTCTACTGTTTAGAAAGATGGTCTTGTAAGAAGTAATCAAATCGAATGCCCTTCTTTTTATGCTGATCACACAAGGAATACCGTCACAAAACACCTATCACACGTAATTACACTGGTAAAAATCTTTCGATTGTGAAGCACACACCACCCGTGGCTCCCTCTCCACTGCATCACACATAACACCATCACATATGCTCCCGTGAGTCGGGATGCACCCCTGGCCCCCGCAGAGCGACGATGTGGCCATCAGATGCCGGAACATGCGCAGGCACCAGTTCAAGTCCCGCAAGCATGAGGCAACAGCATCCCTTTCATACTTGGCACCTGAGAAATTCCTGTCAAAACACATGTTCACCTAGGTACCATTGCTGGTGCAATGACGCGTAGCCTTTGTACCTGCTGTCCAGTGAGATGTTCATATAGCGCTCCCCCTCAGCGATATGTTTGCTCACAGGCGCAGGTAAAAGGTTGTCAGTGGTATACTGATGTCATATGTCTACCTAATAACAGCCAGGTCGACGTCTCGGAAATTCTAAAGTGTCACAGATATAGTCGCTTTTGTTGTTGTAGGAGCTTTTGTGATGTCTTAGCTTTTCTGCATGGAAATTATGGTCCTAACAGGACCTGTTTACGAAAATAGTCCAGAATAACACCGATTGCATTCTTCCTGGTGGTCCTAACGAGTATTCACGCGTTTCCCTTTCCAGAAATCATAACGTCTTGGTTTCAACATAGTCCCAGAAATGGTTAACTTTCTCACAGCGAAAAGCCTTCTTCATGTCTGTGCACGCTTACGAAACACTGTTAATCATAAAAACATTCCTGTTGTTCGGAAAAGGAGCACTGTCTAAGCACAAAACAATTACGCAAACAGAATTCGAAACACTGTTCTACAGAAGAGAAAAACGGCGGGAATTTTAGGTGTCACATAGCTACTGCTCTGGAGATGTCTTAATTCCACAATGGTACACGAGGGACAGCCTCCAACTGTAGATGCCTTGTCCCCATACTGTTAGAACCAGTGTGTAGAGGCTCCTATATCCCAGCACAAAGGCTGTCATGTGAATGAATGGAGTTAGCTGCCAAAGTGCTGCTGCTGCCAGAGTGGAGCACTGTCCGCCATTTGTTTCTGCAGACGAGACTTTCAGCAGTAAAACTATTTTGTACAGGTCGCCATATTGCACTGACAGTTAAACCCCGCAAAAGTGGTCTACAGATCGTCAAATGCATCCCAGGTACACATTGTGCCGCAGTGCAGCGCCGATGGAGGATACTGCTGCTGTAAACGCAGCCCATGACTGCAGCCGTGCAAGCACTTGTCAGCTAGGGAGAGGCTAGTAAGCCATGGACGACCCCCTGCCCCAGGAGGATCTGAGTGGTAGAGTTCGAACGCTTTCTCTGACTCTCTGAACTAGTGTACAAAGGGAGGGCAAGTCCCAGCCCGGAACAAAGGCGTTCCTTGAGATGCTGTTTCTGGCTCCGACCTGCTTGGTTGCTGCTACGCTTTCTACAGCCATCTCCAGACTTACAGGAATATTTGGTAGCAGGCACATATTTATCATTGAAACTAAAATTAAATAGGACTGCTGCAGTCTGACACCGAGTGATGCGCTGGAAATCTCTCCTCTTGACGGTCGTGGTTCTGGAACAAATCTCAGTATCTTTATTGCACATAATAATGCACATAAAAAAGAAAATCTTTCATTCCCCTTATGGCTGTCGCAATTTTCACATCAAATCCAACCTCTCTCACGATAGGACCAACAGTCATTTTCTCTGGACATGCCTGTACATAAGCCACTGTAACTTTACACTGCAACATATACACATTTCAGACAAGCAGTGCCGTTCGTTTCCCCTCAGCACAAAGACATTACTCTTTCAGGCCCCAACCTGCACATAAGGGTGGTAATTGTGTGTGCCAGTCGCCCTCCCTCCCATGGACACCTTGCACACAAAGTAGCGCAATTCATTGATTGAACTGCATGTACAATCAAATTTAGGATGCATGACCGGAAGTTCACGTGACCGAAAGTGCCGCCATCGTCGATATTTAGAGTACAAAAGGATGCATGGAGCCGCATCCGATCAGTCTTCTGTGGTAGTTGAAAGCATCAACATGGAATCCTCCAAAGTGCTTAACACGCCTCAGCTATTAGGGAGGAGGACGAGACAAAACGACGAACGCTTTGGTTTATGGTTACTACTGGAGAACCTGGACAATCTTGTTTCTGACATTGGTAACTTAAATTATACCGAAAATGGTACTCTCCTTAGCAAGAAGAATTTAAATGTGCTTACTCCTATTACAGAACCGTTTTGCGATAGTATTATGGTAGTTAAAACCTGCGATGATGGAGACTGTCAGGAGCAGTTAGAGAAGGGACGATCTGTAATGTTAAAGAAGGAAATGTGTGGATCGTTTAATTATTATCTACGCAGTAAATTCTCCAAGTTCGTCACTGCAAGACATGGTGTCAAGGCGAAGTTACCATTTCTCCTACATGGAAGCGACAGTGCGACAGCAAGAGAAATACTTGAAAAAATCTGCAAGGAAGCACAGGAAACCATTTCGAAGAAGTATAAAAACTCTGTGGCTATACCATATGAAGGGCTTATTTCAATAGTGGTACAAGTTCATTTTTGTTCATTATGAGATGCGAAGTCCTAAAGTTAAATGAGTGCTGAAAAATCTGCAGTTGAGATACCAGAAATATTCAAGTACTGTGATACTGTGATAAGTATTCACATATGTATGGCCCTTCCCACGTTTTAAAAGCAGAATTAAAATTGCCTCCCGCCATGAATCTGGAAAGTGTCCTCATTGATGGATGAAGTTAAAAAGGCGAGGAGGATGTCTTTGTATCTTTGCTTCACCATTTCAAATGCCGTAATGTATTATACTGAGGTAACGAAAGTGACGTGATAGCGATATGCAAATATAGAGATGGCAGTAGTATCGCATGCACAAGGTATAAATGGACAGTGGAACTGTCATTTGTATGCAGGTGATTCAAGTAAAGAGGTTTATGAGTGATTATAGGCCCTCGACGGCAATGAACATACTCTAGTTGGAGCTACTCGTAGATGCGTGGGAAATTCCATTTCAGAAAAATAAGGAAATTCAGTATTCTGAGATCCACAGTGTCAAGAGTGTGCGAAGAATACCAAATTTCAGACATTATCTCTCACCAAAGACAACGCAGTGATCGACGGCCTTCACTTAATGGCCGAGAAAGGCGGCGTTTGTATTGAGTCGTCACTGTTAACAAACAAGCAACATTGCATGAAGTAACTGCAGAAATCAATTTGGGACATACGACAAACGTATTCATTAGGACAGTGGGGGAAAATTTTGTTAAAATGTAGTTTAAATGGCTCTGAGCATGAGGTCATCAGTCCCCTAGAACTTAGAATTACTTAAACCTAACTAACCTAAGGACATCACACACATCCATACCCGAGGCAGGATTTGAACCTGCGACCGTAGCGATCGCGCGGTTACAGACTGAAGCGCCTAGCGCCGCTCGGTCACAGCGGCGGGCGAAAATTTGGTGTTAACCATCTGATTACCAAGCGAGGAGGGGGGTTACTTTGCCCACATTTGAAAATATCGTTATCTAGTCTGGTTCTTTATATTTTAGAATTTTGAAAAGTATTTATTGTTTTTAATGATTTCTTACATCACATTCTGTAACTGTTTTAAATTTTTTCATAAAACTTAACTAAAAATATTAAATCATAACAGTGAATATGGGTTTTCATAACAAATGTCACAAACATATTTTCAGATTCAGGTCCCTTCTTTTAGATTTGTATAACTTTAAAAAGTATGTTGTGTACGCAAATCAATGACAACTAACGAAATTTGTATTTTTTTAAGTTTTCTTTGTAATGTTCATAAAGCACCCGTACACTTGATGTACACATTACGGAAAGTACTTTGGTGTTGCTAAGATTTTGCTAAAATCAGTTTCTGTACCTTATTTATGTTAATACCTCATTACCTACTTAAGACACACAAAGTTCGTTTGTTTGTTTGTTTCTTTAGTTTTTTTGGTGGGGGTCACAAAGTAACCCCCCCCCCATCCTTGGTATTACGCATTGTGGAAAACACATTGACATTGTTAGGGTTAATGGGCTATGGCAGCAGACGAATAACACAAGTGCCTTTGGTAACAGCCTGACATCGCCTGCAGTGCCAATTTTGGTAATTTAGTAAACAATTCCATGTAACGATTACTATAACTAGTATACTAGCTTAATAGATTTTCAATTCTATCATATATATTACATTTTAGTTTTATCTTTCTATAAAAAATATTGATTTTAAAAAATTAAAACTTTAATGAAACAATATAATTTTTGAAAATACTGGATTTTCCAGTTTAAAATTTTGTCAGTTAATATTCTGCGTTATGAATCAGAAGTTAAATTCTCATACCATAGATAATTATATACCCAAATGTCATTCAGTATTTTTTCATGAAATGTGGCACATAATTTCATCATTTTTTAAGTAGTTAAAACGTTCATTCATATAGTCATATTTATGACATAGATAGGATAATTTTCAATAAAATTAAAGGGACCTCCATTGATATTATTTAACTATGTGAATCTATCAAAATCTTGAAAAGCATTGTAAGCTTTAAAAAAGTTATTTGGTGGAACAAGATTTCATAATTCTTGGGGAAAAACACTGTTCCATTTTTTATATAGGTATTTTGTAATTTAACAAGATCGAATAAAGAAGAATCAATTAATTGATTATTTTTCGACTAGTTTGGAAAGCAGTGAAAATAAAGTAGGGCATATCAAATTCTACATAATTATAAGAATTGGTTATATCCAGTTTTTTCACTTACTCTAGCAATTTGAGTGGTTTGTGGTTCAAAGAAAGAAACTGGAATTTTGGATTTTTCAGTTGTACTTGTATTGTTCAAATGAATATTACAGTTCACGTTTAATGACTGGAACATGGATTTCCATCGATTCAGTAACAATTTTATCTGCTTTTGGAAGTGTGATTGTATCTTCAACATCAGCTTCAGCACAATCACACTATCTAAGAAAATTATCTCCAGAACTTGAACTTATTTCTTTAGAATCTTTAAAATCTATCAAGTAATTCTAATAGATAAAGTAGTTCATTTTTCTTACTTTTTATCTTGCCATTATTAAAAATATGTCCTTTCATAATTAATTCATTTGATAAAGCCAATCGAATAAGAACTGATGAGGAAATAAGTGGATGTTTATTTTAGAAAGAATATTGTTTCTTTTTTAAATTGTCATAACATCAAACAGATTTTCGAATAATTATAATAATATATAATGTAATAATATAATAAGGATAATTATCGATTAATTTTTCATTGGATTTTCTGTCATAAGTTGGATGATCTGTTCCATCACTTTCTTTAATACTGAAATTCATATAAAGTTTTGAATGATTAGGATGAATTCATGCCTCCCAACTTTAATATTAATTTCTCTTTTCTTGTGTGGAATATTTAAATTATTTCAAATCTATTCATTAACGGGAAGAGAGTGACACTGATAGCCTTCATTCTATTCAGTATAAAGAACAAATGTATTAATACATTTTTAAAATGTCTGTTACAGTTGGTCCATTAAAGTCAGTCGAATTTAATTTTCATCAGTTAAGGTAGTTTCTAAATTCTGCATAGTATCAAAAATAAATACACGTATAAGATAATTTGGTTCTTAAATTATTGATCCTCCAAATACAGCATCGGTTTAAATGAAGAAATGATGATAGTTTCATGATGAAAATGATTAGCAGACTTTATAAACCAGATTAAAATTTATATTTATGATTTGGAACAGTATTATTTTCGGTAAAATACTACCAACAGTTTTCTGATTGGATTTAGTGACTAGTCCATTCAAACCTTAAGTTTGTCTACTACTAGCTTCTCTATTCATGTTGTTGTTGTTGTTGTGGTCTTCAGTCCTGAGACTGGTTTGATGCAGCTTTCCATGCTACTCTATCCTGTGCAAGCTTCTTCATCTCCCAGTAGTGGTGGTGGTGTGTTGGGGCTTATGGGCGCTCAACATCGAGGTCATCAGCGCCCTGACACAGATTAAAAGGAACGAATGTGGACAGATCTAAGAAAACTAAAGCACACACTCAAAGAAAGCAGGAAAAGAAGAAAAATGCTACATAAGAAAGTAAAACCTAAGGAAAGGGGAAACATAGCAACAAGAATGTCACAGGAAATTGTTATCGGCTGGCCACTTATATAAAATATGGGCGAGCTTGTCACACAGTGAGCAAATTAAAATCCTAGTACCTACTGCAACCTACATCCTTCTGAATCTGCTTGGTGTATTCATCTCTTGGTCTCCCTCTACGATTTTTACCCTCCATGCTGCCCTCCAATACTAAACTGGTGATCCCTTGATGCCTCAGAACATGTCCTACCAACCGATCCCTTCTTCTAGTCAAGTTGTGCCACAAACTCCTCTTCTCCCCAATTCTATTCAATACCTCCTCATTACTTATGTGATCTACCCATCTAATCTTCAGCATTCTTCTGTAGCACCACATTTCGATAGCTTCTATTCTCTTATTGTCCCAACTATTTATCGTCCATGTTTCACTTCCATACATGGCTACACTCCATACGAATACTTTCAGAAACGACTTCCTGACACTTAAATCTATACTCGACGTTAACAAATTTCTCTTCCTCAGGAACGCTTTCCTTGCCATTGCCAGTCTACATTTTATATCCTCTCTACTTCGACCATCATCGGTTATTTTACTCCCTAAATAGCAAAACTCCTTTACTACTTTAAGTGTCTCATTTCCTAATCTAATTCCCTCAGCATCACCCGACTTAATTCGACTACATTCCATTATCCACACTTTGCTTTTCTTGATGTTTATCTTATATCCTTCTATCAAGATACTATCCATTCCATTCAACAGCTCTTCCAAGTCCTTTGCTGTCTCTGACAGAATTACAATGTCATCGGCAAACCTCAAAGTTTTTATTTCTTCCCCATGGATTTTAATACCTACTCCGAATTTTTCTTTTGTTTCAATCACTGCTTGCTCAATATATGGATTGAATAACATCGGGGAGAGGCTACAACCCTGTCTCACTCCCTTCCCAACCACTGCTTCCCTTTCATGCCCCTCCACTCTTATAACTGCCATCTGGTTTCTGTACAAATCGTAAATAGCCTTTCGCTACCTATGTTTTACACCTGCCACCTTCAGAATTTGAAAGAGAGTATTCCAGTCAACATTGTCCAAAGCTTTCTCTAAGTCTACAAATGCTAGAAACGAAGGTTTGCCTTTCCTTAATCTAGCTTCTAAGGTAAGTTGTAGGGTCAGTATTGCCTCACGTGTTCCAATATTTCTATGGAATCCAAACTGATCTTCCCCTAGGTCGGCTTCTACTATTTTTTCCATTAGTCTGTAAAGAATTCGCGTTAGTATTTTGCATCCGTGACTTATTAAAATGATAGTTCGGTAATTTTCACATCTGTCAACACCTGCTTTCTTAGGCATTGGAATTATTATATTCTTCTTGAAGTCTGAGGGTATTTCGCCTGTCTCATACATCTTGCTCACCAGATGGTAGAGTTTTGTCAGGACTGGCTCTCCCAAGGCCGTCAGTAGTTCCAATGGAATGTTGTCTACTCCCGGGGCCTTGTTTCGACACAGGTCTTTCAGTGCTCTGTCAAACTCTTCACGCAGTATCGTATCTCCCATTTCATCTTCATCTACATCCTCTTCCATTTCCATAATGTTGTCCTCAAATACATCGCCCTTGTGTAGACCCTCTATATACTCCTTCCACCTTTCTGCTTTCCCTTCTTTGCTTAGAACTGGGTTTCTATCTGAGCTCTTAATATTCATACAAGTGGTTCTCTTTTCTCCAAAGGTCTCTTTAATTTTCCTGTAGGCAGTATCTATCTTACCCTTAGTGATATAAGCCTCTACATCCTTACATTTATCCTCTAGCCATCCCTGCTTAGCCATTTTGCACTTCCTGTCGATCTCATTTTTGAGACGTTTGTATTCCTTTTTGCGTGCTTCATTTACTGCATTTTTATATTTTCTCCTTTCATCAATAAAATCAATATGTCTTCTGTTACCCAAGGATTTCTACTAGACCTCGTCTGTTTACCTACTTGATCCTCAGCTGCCCTCACTACTTCATCCCTCAAAGCTACCCATTCTTCTTCTGCTGTATTTCTTTCCCCCATTCTTGTCAATTGTTCCCTTATGCTCTCCCTGAAACTCTGTACAACCTCTGGTTTAGTTAGTTTATCCAGGTCCCATCTCCTTAAATTGCTACCTTTTTGCAGTTAATTCAGTTATAATCTACAGTTCATAACCAATAGATTGTCGTCAGAGTCCACTTCTGCCCCTGGAAATGTCTTACAATTTAAAACTTGGTTCCTAAATCTCTGTCTTACCATTATATAATCTATCTGACATCTGTCAGTATCTCCAGGCTTCTTCCATGTATACAACCTTCTTTTATGATTCTTGAATCAAGTGTTAGCTATGATTAAGTTGTGCTCTGTGCAAAATTCTACCAGGCGGCTTCCTCTTTCATTTCTTACCCCCAATCCATATTCACCTACTACGTTTCCTTCTCTCCCTTTTCCTACTACCGAATTCCAGTCAGCCATGACTATTAAATTTTCGTCTCCCTTCACTATCTGAATAATTTCTTTTATTTCGTCATACATTTCTTCAATTTCTTTGTCATTAGCAGAGCTAGTTGGCATATAAACTTGTACTACTGTAGTAAGCGTGGGTTTCATGTCTATCTTGGCCACAATACGGCGTTCACTATGCTGTTGGTAGTAGCTTACCCGCATTCCTATTTTTTTATTCATTATTAAACCTACTCCAGCATTACCCCTATTTGATTTTATCTTTATAACCCTGGAGTCACCTCGCCAAAAGTCTTGTTCCTCCTGCCACCGAACTTCACTAATTCCTATTATATCTAGCTTCAACCTATCCATTTCCCTTTTTAAATTTTCCAACCTACCTGCTCGATTAAGGGATCTGACATTCCACGCTTCGATCTGTAGAACGCCAGTTTTCTTTCTCTTGATAACAACATCCTCTGGAGTAGTCCGCGCCCAGAGATCCGAATGGTGGACTATTTTACCTCCGGAATATTTTACCCAAGAGGACGCCATCATCATTAACCATACAGTAAAGCTGCATGCCCTCGGGAAAAATTATGGCTGTAGTTTCCCCTTGCTTTCAACCATTCATAGTACCAGCACAGCAAGGCTGTTTAGGTTAGTATTACAAGGCCAGATAAGTCAATCATCCAGACTGTTGCCTCTGCAACTACTGAAAAGACTGCTGCCCCTCTTCAGGAGCTATGTGTTTGTCAGGCCTCTCAACAGATACCCCTCCATTATGGTTGCACCTACGGTACGGCAATCTGTATCGCTGAGGCACGCAAGTCTCCCCACCAATGACAAGGTCCATGGTTCACTTTATAACGATATGTTTACATAATGTGTATACATAAACATACAGTTATAAATGTCCCCGTTCGTCGTCTGATCAGTCGGAAGTTGCATTGCATAGGAGAGTAAATGCCTATTCAAAATATAATTATTTTGGATAGTTCAACATGAATTTCCTAAGGGACCGTAGTTTATCATGCATTTACCAGTAGAATATGGCGCGGAGAAAATATTTCGCTGCATGCAACTTCCGTCCGAACTCGACGAAAGAATTCGTGACTGTGAACTCTCTATTTGGCAGAAACATATAGAAAATTAAATAATTTCATGAAGAAATGAGACATAGATTCTATAGTAAATGAATAGTCCATACACCATTTCCATTTAACTCTGAATTTATGCCAAGTAATAGACAAACTTACACTGCAATGAAGGATTTAACATGGATGTCGTTTTGACTGGAACTTCTCTTAATGAAAACAATTCCTTTGACGTTTTCACATACACGTTGCACAATAAATCTACTGCTAGGCACTTTTAGTATTACACATTTACTTTATGTAGAACAATATTAATTTTAACAATAATAATACGGCGGCAAGACATGCGCGTCCGACACAAGTTACAGGAAAAGAATGAGTAACTGTTCATCGAGAATATCTCGTACCTCCAAAAAAAAAAAAATGTGTAAAAGTGTTCTTCTTCTGTCCGTTTTTCGCGCCGCGGTTTTCAAAGTCAATAACTCACTGCATCTCTGACGGCGCTTCGACAATAAACAAGTTACGTCACAGGTCGTTCACCTTTTACATTCTCGCAACATTATTTGCTAACTGTAGCTGTTGCCGAGCAACTGCTCGATTAGTGAATGATTTAAAATGATAAGACAATCACATAATGTTACAACTTTCAGTACTAGGTTTGTTTAAGATTTTATCTTCTCTAATATGAATATTAGGTTTTTAGATTGAATAAATTTTTCCAAGTAGTTCTAGGTCTGCTGAGAGTTAGGAATTACTGTAATTTCTTCATTAACATATATTTACTAGTTTTCATAGTAATACTTGGTGTTAAAAATTTGTATAAAAACCACTAATATAACATAATTATAAGTAGTTATAAAGGAACTGTTAACCTAATTTTAATATCAGATGATTTAGCACTCAGCTGAAAAACATGAGTCATTTATTTATAACGAAATTTATATAACTAAATGGAAACCAAAAATAAGAAGCCTGGAGAAGAAAGCGAAAAATAAACACAGTAAACTCTTACGAAATTCTATTCAGTGTTCCATCACAAGCCAAGCGGATGTGGAAAAACGACATTAATGATGGATAATTATATTTTGTCTCCAGTATGATTGAACTGGAATGAAATTAATCATGTATACATTTATTCCACAAGATTAGATCATATAAACTGTCAAAAATTTATGGGAAGGTGTGAAATATTGAAAATAAAATTAAAAATTACATCTTTTATTGAAAATAGCAAAGAAATAAATGTGTAAGATAAATGTGAACCTAATAAGTTGTTGTATTTCACGGTTTCAATCTTCAAAAATAAGGTTGTAATCAGAGAATATTTTACTAGAGTTAGATATAAAGGAATAGCTTGTTTTTATTTAATTCAAACTTATTCAAATGTACTGAAAAATTAGTCACAGACAATCTTAAATTTTAAAATATTTTCAAACTAGATGACACAAATTTAAATCATGTTTATCACTAGTTTCTTGAGTTGATTAAAAATCCAATGATTTTAAAGAACTGTGGAATAAATATCGGAATAATGATAGATTCGGTTTTATTACAATAGACACGATGAAAAAATTAATAACTGTAAATACAGAGAAAACATAAATAATTTTTTAAATCATGAATGTAAGTACTGAATGTAAATAATGAATGCAAACAATGAACATAAATGTTGCACATAAGCAATGAAAATAAACATTGAATGTAAACTTTAAAGTAAATGGTGAGCATAAATACTGAACATAAACATTGAAGTTAAACATTGAACATAAACATTGAATATACACATTAGCATAAATGTTTTGCACAAAACATTGAACATTAAAAAACCTGATTATCGTTTTTATCTTTAATCAAAGTTTACAAAATATGATGATTATAGAGGACTGAATACAACCTGTTTGCTCGATCCAGATGTTAAAAAAGCTAGACAAAATAGAAAAGTAAAAGTACAATTAAAAGAAGTGTTTCATGAATGGAAAAAGCAATGAAGTAAGAAAAACTGAAAGAAGAAGAGGAATCAGTTGTCAATACAATAAAACAACTTAAACAAGAAATGAAAGTATGAGGTGATAGTGAGTTAGAAGCGACTGAAGAAATCATAGAGGCTGAAAAGCAAATGGTTCCTTATCACCAATATTATTTAGAAGTATTAATTATATACTACCGATTAAATGTAGAGAAAAATCAGTCGATTATTTTTGGACAAATGATGTTAAAGATTTAATCGACAGATGAACAATACTTCATGGAGAAGAAGTATCTGGAAATAATAAATATCACAATGGGAAAATTAGAATAACTTATTGTTAACAAATAAATTTAGTGATTTTATTATTAATAATCCAAAAGAAATCCTGTATTTGACTACATTTTGGATCGTCCTCACGTTTTGAATATCGGCAAAATTTAAAAAAGAGTTAGTTACTACTTTAACTAATAAATTAGCATTTGAATTATATATTAACAGTTAAAGTTATTATGGTACTGGAACAAGGTTATAAGGAATATTATCTAGAGGTGATGAAGGAATTAATTCATTAGACGAAGCTTGTAAAAACATGACATTATAATAGGGATAATAAAGATTTGAAAAAAAAACAAAGCTAATAAAGCACTTCAATTAACTGCAAAAGGAAAAATGTATTCTAACGATTCTTTGAGTGGTGAAAAATTGGCAGCAACAGCAGTTAGAGGAATAATATATGGAAAAAGAAAATTAGGTATGTGAGACAGTTCAGATACTGCATCAACTGTGAATCTGATGATAAAGGATGGTGTTTAAAAATTCGTTATTAATTTTTAGTCCATATAAATCAATAATTTTTCAATTGATGATACTTTACTTTCAAGTGGAGAAATTAAACCAAAACCAGTTAAAGTTAAATTAAATAATGAACAATTAAACATTATTGATAATATTAAAAAAGAGATAAAAATTGGTAGAAATTTACTTATCATATTAGGTATTCCCATTTTAAAATTTTTTTGAATATCTAACAAGAAAAAGAAAGAAAATACTATATAGGACTGTTAGCATTACTGTTGGTGGCATTCCATATGTGGCAACTTCTGGATCATTAGCTGGTGATTCTGCAGCCATTGCAAATGTAGTAATAAACTTGACAAATGCTGATAAAGATTTAGAAAAAGAAAACAGACACAATATAGTAACAGAGAATAAAGAAAAAGAACTGAAAAACGTAAAACAAATTTCAAAGAAATAACAAAAAAAAGTAAATAATTCTTTATGTAATTTTGATATAGAAGAATTAAAGAAGCACTTAAAAAGTAAATATTTTAAAGGTGTATTCATGATTAATGAATTACACAATAATCCAAAAAATGTCGAACATTTTTTTATTACAAAAATCATTGGATTTGTTATTACAAATCGAGACAGCCGAAATTTTATTTGTGTCATTCTGTGATAAAAGACCGAAACAACTGATAAATTATTTCGCAAAAAGAATTACATTATAATGTTGAATTTTAATGAATGTATTTGTTGTAATTTGTATTTATTTGTCTTAAAACTATAAACGAATGATACAACTTTAATTAAATTTGAAGCATAATAAATGGATAGTTTTGACAATAAGACAAATGTTATATACACTTAAAAATTTATTCAATAATTAGAAAAAAGTATTTAATGAATTAAGCAATGCTTTTCCAAAAATACACACTGTTAATAGAGGATTGTAAAATTTAACTAAAGAGATTCATACAGAGTTTTAAGAAACAAGCATTAGAATCAAATGTAAATATAGAATTGTTAAATTTAACTACTATATTTCATAAAGAAATCAGAAAATTTAACTAAAAAATTTAATAAAGTGTTATGTAGACATTTTTAATTGAAGTAAAAGTTTTGCTAATTTTCTTCGTGAAAGTATAGTGAATCTAAAAGACCAATTGATAAAACATATGTTGTTAATGAACGTTATTTAGAAAGATAATTAAGCAATTTTGTTAGAATACCTGAGTACCTGTATTTGTTAAGCAATTCAGTAATTACATCAGTAAAGAAAAATGTAAAAAATCTTATTGGAATTGATAAATATTTAATTACTTTAACCCAATTCAATTATTATATCAACAAGAAGAGTTAAAAACCTGATTACAAATCCGTAATATTTAAGTATTGTAACACAATTCAATAATTATGCCCCTGAAACAGATTTTAATGCTTAAATTAATCAGTAGTTACAGTACCAAAATGGAAATAGAAAAAGTTTTTTAAAATTGCCTCTCAAAGTCACATGTAACAACATACATAAATCAAATATGTAATCTTCCAAATAAAATCTTCTACAAACCAATAACTGAATGTTATTTATAACCAGAAATGAACAAATAATACACAGCTGTTCTTATTGGTGAAAATGCAAATAAAATTATTGAATAACTATTTTGGTTTGTTTTTAAGTGTACTTCATAATGTTTACATAATCACCAATGCTATTCAATCAACAAAATTGTTACATCTTTCAAGTTTTCACCAGTAAGATTAACAGATTCAGTCAAAACATTAGAAGTGAAAAAAATTATATTTGTTAAATTGTTGTCAGAATCAAATGAAGCCACTACATTACAACAAAATTATTTAATTTCTTATCTATATAAATAGACAATCGTTTGATCATTCACGATTCCCACATCTATCGTTTGAAACATCAATAAATTTAGTATAACAACATAATCCTCACAGAGTAACATCTAAAGTGAAAAAAAAGAGAATCGAAGGTCTTCATTCAGTTTGTAAAACTAACAGTGTAAACTTGTTCAAAATTTTGAAATATACAGATGTCCAATTTGTGAAGAGATTCTTAATTTATTACATAAACTAATAAGAATATTAAAAAAAAATTAACATGCTTTATTTAGGAATTATTGAATTGGATTTAAACATTTTGATAAGAATATAAAAAATAAATAAAGCATACAAGTATTTATTACCCATTATTGATGTTTTTCCAGAATTTGCTTCAGTTAGTCCAGTTAAAGATCAAACAGGTATAAATGTGTTAAGTTTTTTTGAAAAAATATTTGAGTTGTGGAAACCAAGATATTATAAACATATAATGGTTATGAATTTTATAATAAAAAATTAGGAACATATGTAGAAATATAATAAAATCATTATTTAACTTTTTATGCTTTAAAAGCATCCATTGTTTAAAGATTTAATAGAAAATAAAAAAAGATGGAGAAAAATGTTACATACAAGAAAATTAGAAATGGTCCGATTTTCTTAGTCTAATTGATGCATGTAGTAACGCAAAACATCCAACAATAAGAAAGACATCCTATAGATTTAAACAAAGAAACTGTAAAAATCGTACTGAAAACTCTTAATGTAACAAATTTTTAGATACTAAACTGAAATATAGAATAGATGATAAAGAAAGAACAAGGAAATTAATAGAAATCTTTGATAAAGAACATACTTGAAATGGTCTACTGAAATATAGGAAACTGATCATATTATTCATTCTCATCTTATAACACACCAATTAATAGATTTTAATAGTGAAGAAGAAAAAGTAAATTTTTAGGAACAAGAACTGTTCAAAACAAATTTTCAAGACATTTATCTTTTGAAAAAGGTTAAAGGAAAATGTAAGTAAGTATATTTTTAACGATAGGGATTCGATACTTCACATAGCAGATGGAACGATAAAAATAAAATTAATTTATAAAAAATTTATATATGAGTCATGTTTGTTACTGAAATTTTTATAATTTAGGTGTTCAATATAATATTCATTAGAGTTATTGATTTATTAAAGAAGGTAAAATCTAATAAGAATAACGTTATGCCAGAATTATTTGGGAATTTTAAATCTGAAAGAATTGAATCAGATGGTTGTTAAAGTATTTGTTTATTAGATGGTTATAAAAATCGTTATGAATGTTGTATTAAATTCTAATATTTAAAAACCAGTAGGTTTTCTAGTTTTATTTTCTAAGAAACGTTACCAAGTTGTGGACAGATTCTGAAGATTGCTTCAGCAGTTGCCACACTGAAAACAGCTTCAGAAGTTGCAAGAATAATTTTATCATCAAACTAATCATATTGTGAATAATTATTCCAAATACTGAAAACGTTTTGATACCAAAGAATACCCTATCATTCTTTATTCTTTGGAATCAAGCTATTGAATTAAGTATATAATTATTTCTCTAAATTTCTTCCAAATTTTGATGTGTATTTCTAATAACTTTTATTTCTTTCTGAAGATTTTTAACTTGAGGTCAAATAATGTAATAATCAAAATTATAATCACACAACATTAAAAGAAGAGAAATAGGTCTTAAATTCTCATCAGTTGAGTAATTAACTATTTATATCTTCATGTAAAATTTCTAAAGCTCTATTAAATTTTTAACCTGATTTTTTTAATATATGTATTCTTAATTTCCTTTAGCTCTTTTAAATGATTTATTAGACATTCATAGATTTGTTGTACATCCTCCTTTATTTTGTATTCATATTTCCGAATAGATCTTGAGAAATTAACGAACTCATAATTAAAGAATATAATCACCGTTCATTAATAAATTTTGTATTTGGATGTATATTTTTAGATAGGCATATTTCAGGACTGTAGAAATTTTGAAACTTTTTCAATAATTTTGTTTGTTGACAATGGGATAAAGCATTTATTCTATCTAGAAATATGATCCATTTATCATCATCAGAACTTTTATTACATTCAATGCTAAATAATCCACATTTAACAGCTCTAATGAGATTCGTTTTTCTATATTGTTTTATTTTGTAATTTAAACAGCTTTTATAGTCATTAGATGTAATTTCACTTTGTACTACAGATTTTTAAAGTCCTTTTGATTTTTATAATCTTTATCTTTGCTCTATAAACATACATTTTAGATCATGAACTAGTGCAATCTAACATAATTTTTCCACAAATTGCATCTTTCATTGTTTCCTATAACTCTCTTCGTTACTTGTGGAAGTTCCTAAATACTCTGATTATAGTAATCATTTGCATCAAAACTGTTTATCATCGATATCATGTCTATATAAAAATTGCAGTTCTTATATCGGAAATAAAGGAATGTGTATCCATAAAACAAAACAATATTTTCACGTTATTTCCATTTCACTACATTATAACGAAAAAAACACCTTTTATTTTGGAAATATTTATAATACTCATTCTAATGTAAATGAGTCTATCAAATTTTACTATCGTTTTTTTCATATACACTGCCACTAGGTTTTCTGAAAGTACAGCAGTATGCTCATAATTTGGTGTAGAATTATAACAATTGTATTTTTTGATCAGTTATTATTTTAATATTATTTCTGTTTGTAATATTTTCCATCGTTTTACCGAAAACGGAATTATTCATTAGTTTATGAAAGTCCTTTTCAGTTTCATTAGCGCAATTTTTCTCATTTATGTTTTAAAATAAATATTTTTTTAACGTGTATGAATATTCAAGTGACAAGATTCTATGGACTTCTTTAATTTGAATCCAATATTTAGACACAGTTTAATATTTCTGTAATTTAAAACATATTTCTTTATTACTTAAAGTAAAAGTAATTTTCCTTTTCCCTTGGATGCTAGATAAAAATGTTTGTGTAAATTGTGTGATTCAAGTGGATATTCTAAACAAACTTCTAAAATATAACCATATTAACTATCATCTGGTGTTTCAAGTATTTTTCAGTTTTACAATTTTCGGGAGCAAACCACAAGAAATTATTAAATTGCAAAAATTAAGACATAGTCAAGCTGTATAAATTATTTGCATTCAAGTATGTAATGTAATGTGACTCTTTTCCTAATTCAAAATTTTTCATGTATTTGATTATAAATTTTTGTGAATTTTCAATAATTTGTTAAATTCCTCCTAGAAATCATTCTTCAATAAATGAAAACATGTCATAATCGTTAAATAAATTTAATTAAAACATGGCATTCCAAGATAAACCTAGAACAGTGAAATACCAAGCTGGATCGAATTATAAGGTTTAATTTAAGTATCTCCAAAATTTTCAAACATCAGCCAATTTAAAAACATTAGTTTTGTTGTAAAATCTTTATTTCATCTACAATTTTAATATTAAACTTCTCTGAACCTAATTTTGCGCAGTTTTTTATTTCATCAGAAATATTAAACTTATTAAGACTTAAACAAAAACATTCTTTTATAGCTAATTTTTTACTTTCAATTTCATATAAAATACCGTTTTAATTACTAAATCTAATTGATTATCTATGTGATATTTTGACATTTCTTTAAACTGATAGTTTTCAACATTGGAAGGCAATTTGCTCAGTACTTGTGGCCATGAAGATAAAAGTATCTAAAAATCTTAATGTATATCCATTTTCAATCATTTTGCTAAAGGAATTATATTTTTATTCATTATTTGGAATAGCATTAATATTATGATTATCTACTGATACTTCTTTTAAAAAAATGAGTGTCATAATTGGTAAAATGACGAGTATAAAATGAAATAGAAGCATTTTTATATTTAAGATGATAATTTTCATTTGCAATTCCTCAGTTATTTCCTGTTAAATAGCAATGAACCCTTACTTTTTCTCCTTCAATAAACTTTTCTTCACAAACTAAACCGGTTTTTGAATGTTTAATATTTATTTTATCTGCTTTAGTCATGAGGGTTGGAACATTTTATTTATATAAGTTTTTAATTCCTCTAGATTGTTTTTTTAACATTTCATCGAATTTTTCCACTGACTGTTTACCAGTATACATTACAGGTTATTTATAGTGGCCTATAGAATAATTGGTATAGTAATTAAATGAAAATGGTACATGTGTTTGATGATTGTTAATATAAGATTTTCAAGGATTTTGTTGACATTTGTTAAAGTCCTAAAAGACATTCGAAATTAGAATAAATTACAAAAGGTACCCTTAAGGAATTACGATCATTTTTAAATTTAATTTTTTTACATTTTATGGGCGTATTTCTTAACTTATTTATACTAATTACAAACGTATCCATGATTATCAAATTTTGCTTGTGAATTAAACCATCGCAAACATCTATCACAAGGATACATTTTTTCTTTATGTTTAGCTGTTTGTGGCTTAACAATTCTAGATAAATCTATCATCCTACTTTAATGAGCATTATGTTCATCACGAATTAAAAGAAGATAAAAATGTTTTTGTTAATTTTTGTATGGTAAATTAGATATACAACAAAATTTTCCTGAGTTTTTTGTAATTTTGGAATATGTGTTAACTGATCAGGAAAATTAATTTTTTGTTTTTTTTTTCAAAAATATCATCTATTTCGGACCAAATATTGTTATACACACTAACTCATTCGCCACCACAATTTGCTTTATATAAATCTGATTTTATTGAATACATAAATCATTTTGATTGCTCTCTGCAATGTTAATTATGTTTGTTCATTAACTGTGGCTTTTTTACCTTTTTTCTTTTGATAACTCGATAAATGAAGAACCAAAAATAGAATTTCGTTAATAAATTCTAAGTTATTTATAAAAAATAAAGACCAAAAGGATTTTTTCCTTTGCATTTCATCCAATTCAGTTAATAGTTTATTTGCTGAACTTTGGAAATAATCTTATAAATCAGTTAATCTTAAAAAGCTATGTTACTTGTTTTAAAATTCAATTCATGAATTTTTTTCTTTTGAAACCTGAATAAATTGTCATGTCAACTTTAATCGATCTTCTTTGTATTAAAATATTCTTAAATTTAGTGATTACTACTTCTTTATCTGCTCAACAAATTCTTGTGATTGAATAATATTACTATCATCATTAATTTCGTAAATTATTATTCTTGTTTGGAAAGTAGAAGCTTTTCTATTCATTCTTTTATTTGTTAAAGAAAACATCATCTAGAAAGCTGTAACCTGAAAAATTTTCTGATAGGTTTTTATTTCATTTCTTGATTTTATCAACTGGAAGCTTTTGAAAAAATTGTCTTTATCAATTTTATTAATATTACACTCAGATTATTTGATAAAACCGATTAATCCATGTTTATTAAGGTTAGAATAATGTTGTTAAATTTTTGTTTTACTGATTGTTGAAGGTTGTTTTCTAGTTTTAAGTGTTAAGTCATTTTTCTTCATTTCATTCTTATTAAAATTTCCAATATATTCTATGAGATCTTTACTTTTACAATAATTCTATAAATCAGAATAATTCGTGAAGTGTTTTTCTTTACAATACCTTCGTAAGTCTTTCAGTAAATCTGGTTTGTAATACAATTTTTTCCATGTATTTATTTATGAAAGAATGCGATTTTTAAAATTAAATAGTGTATTATTGAAATGTACCTGTGAGTTTTTCTTATTATTTATAAAGAGAAATTATTGGAATTTTTATTTTTTTAATGAAATGAGAAGTTCTTTCATAGGTATAAACAAATTGTTTAAAATGGGGATACAGTAAAATGGAAATATTGTTTTTTATCAATAAATTTTAATAAATGTGCTCTGTCACTAGAACCCCACATTTATACTACTTACAGTATCAGTTTCAGCTGTACTTTAAGTTACACAATCATGTAAAATCTATTTTATTCCATGGTGTTCAAAATTGACTTATATATCAGGGCCCCATGTGACATAAAGCTGGAAAGTGAGAATTTTTACTAGATCGAAAGAAAATCAAAGAGTGCATCTTGAGCCATTACTTCTAAATGCTATAAAACTTCAAGGAGTTAATATGTCTGTTAGTCACTTGGCAGGTAGTGGTGACTGTATAAGATTTAGTATTCCATTGTAAACAGGTGATTGTCTTTATAGATATGATACTTTCTTTGAGTGTTTCGAAAGTAATCACACAAATGTAAAGCATCTAAAAGAACATAAACAGCAGATATTTTAAAACAGGAGAAGAAGCAGCATTTGTCTGAATATTATAAGTAGTGGCTGGCCTTCTAATTCAGTAAGTTACATTTAGATTATGTAAGCATGAATAACGTCAAGCTGTAGGGGCCTATATGGATTCCTAATTGTTAGTGCAATGCACAGATTAAGCTTCTATGGTTTGAATGTCTTTCGTCAATTTATTCCTTGAAACATCCACATTCCTAAATTTCTTTTTGTTAATGTGATGCACATAACAGATGATTGATAAAAAAAAGTAACTCAAACTGTCATAAATACACTTCTTCATTTACTCAGTCTCTGCCTCATAGACCTGCGTTCTTCATTCAATGCCTTTTTGTGCATTTTGTACTTATAATGTTATTCCTTCATTTAAATGTTGGAACTCTTGATGTTTCTCAATATAGAAACACATTTTTCCCATTCACTTTAAATTATACTGCAAAGTTGTAAAATGGTATGTGGTTCTTGCTCAGATATCCAAACATTTATAAACTGTTAGGTTTCAGTGCGAAACCTAAATATGACTTATTTTGCAGTGCATATTGAATATCAGTTGTAATTTCGACTGCATGACATGTTTTTTAATTCCACCCATATTAATATTTTCGTATAATGTCAGATACTAGTTATTTAAAGAAAAACATCAGAATACAATTAAACATACCTGATGACAGATTTTCCAAATGAGTTAGTGATGTAATACCAACTAAAGCTGGGTAGCAACATGCATAAAAATGAAGTACCACTGATATAAACATGGTTATGTATCCCGATTTCATAAGAAAGACGTTTATATTTAGTTTATCGTTCCAGATATCGAAATACTCCATCATGAATAACTGAAATAAAAGGACAATGAAAAACATAAACAGTATGGAATGAAAAGTCTGGAAGTATGAGATTTTGAGCAAGACAGATTCAGATTAGATACAAAAAAGTATATATAGGCAAGTAGTATGACACAGCTAATACAAGATTGTAAGTAGCGCTATTTGTCCCAGTTTCAATAGCACAAGTGGTTCCATGCAACGGAAAGAATCGATGATGTCACTGAATAAAATCATCTCTTAAACAAAAAATTATATCCAGTTATTGGGAGACCGCTCAGGTCACAATATTCAGTAGATGAGTAGAAGAAGTGACTAACAAAACCAGCATACTATGTCATTGACATGTTTCTGACTTACTGTTGGATCTTATAGATAATCAGTAATGGATGTCATCGTACATAACTTGGAGGAATGGCGATTTTTGTAATTACTGGTATTTCTTGTCATTACTGGTAATTTTTGTCATTCATGATTTTGATGGTTCACTAGTTTACAAATGTTATTGTACTATACTTAAAGAGTATAGACACAGTTGCCATTTATTACGATTTTACATAAAGCTAAGTTTGGAATGTCTGAGAACATGAAAAATTTTAAACAACTTAGAAATTATATATGACCTAATCACAAAATATTTATCTGAAATAACATGTATGCTTGTGCCCACAATTGGGTTAAATTGTATCAGAATCACTCTTGTAATTAAAAAGTATATTAGTATCTTTTCAGAAGGAAGGCAATGAAGATTTGGAAACACTTCCCAAGAGACTAGTAGCTGAGAGGAGCCATGGCACTTCCCAACTTCTCTGGGACCATGATTTCAGAGGCCATGCTCTACTTATCTACTCATATTTAATTATAGGATTCCAGTATGTAGGAGCATGGTACAAAACTTTTGTTTGATCAAACAATAATTTGTGTTTGTTTGTGAGGCTGTGCTCAGCAACTGCGGATTTATACAGTTCTAGATTTTTAATATGTGCTTTATGTGCTCCACAAACTTCAGAAACGATATAGATGGAATGACCAATGAAATTGCTTCTGCACCCACAAGTGATGGTATAAATCACAAGGAATCAGAGGCCAAGACTGTCATTAACAGTGTGTAGAATCTCCTATATGTTCTCAGGACCGTCTTACACCTTTTCTTCCCACGACTCTGCCTACGTTGCTGGATGTAGCATCGCTGAAAGGAAGGAATACAATCGTGTAAGTTCAACATTCTCACGTTCTTTTTCTTCGAAAATGCTGACTTCACATGAACCATTTCCTTTCTTTCAGAACATGTACTTCAGATGATTTATTTAGGAATACAAGTGGTCCTCATCAGAAACAGTTTTTGCTCTGTGTACCACTGTACTTAAGACTCCTCTCTTATGGATTTGGCACTAAGATAGATATGAATGTGAGGCAGCTTGCAGTACCCTGAGTGGTGGAGACGTCTACTCGACGTTCGTTGTACCAAAGCATCTAAAAATGGCAGCGTTCCTTCTTTTTCTGTCTTGATGTGAACTAGATGTTTCCTGTTGATATGTTCCAGGAAATGCTCAAGGGTTTCTAAGCTGAGTGAACAGATCATAATATGTCGTCAATGTAGTGATATAATGAAGATGAATGAAGGGGGGTGAAATTAAATATGTAGTCCTCAAAAACTTCCATAAAAATGTTGGCCACTGCTGGAGACAAAAGAGAACACATGGCCATTCTCTTCATCATGTAATAAAATGCACTGCTATACAAGAAGTAGGTAGTCATTACAGCACATTGGAACAATTTTGTCCTTTCAAAAGAAAAATTCTCTGCCCACAGTTTCAATGTGTCTGCCTCAAGAACTTTTGTAAATAATGAGACCACCTCCAGGCTGACTAAAATATCATTTGGATCAACTATGATCTGTTTAATTTTCTCAATGAACATGACAGTGTTTAATGTGATGTTTGCAGTGGCCAACTATCGAAGTCATTAAATTAGTTAAGTATTTGACTTCCTGTAGATATGAGAGCCAACAGCACAAACAAGTGGTCCAAATGGAATACCTTCCTTTCGGAATTTAGGTAATCCATAAAGCTTGGGGGGACTAGGAGCTCAGGTTACTGAAATGTTAAACTAAGTTAATAATAGTTGGATGTTGTGAAAGCATGTCAAACACTCTCAGAAAATTTAACAGATTAATCGCACCTTTTTTGTTTCGTCTTCTTATCTGGATATACGAGAGTCATTCAATAAGTAATGTTCGACATTTTTTCTCAGAACATATTTATTGTTAAGAGTCAGAATTTGGTGACAATATATATCAGCATGTTTTTTCTATGTCCTATCTTTCTACATAGTCTCCGTCATGTTCTATGACCATATGCCAATGTTGTGGAAGAGCTGGCATAAGCTCTTGTCCTGTAGGCATAACCATATTTTCACTGCTTGACTACCTCTCTCATCACCTTCAAAGTCTATTCCCCATAGAAAATCTTTAAGCAGCCGAAAGAGATGGTGTCCGAGGGTGCCAGGTCTGGACTGTAGTGTGGATGAGGCAGTGATGTCCAACCCAAATTGGTGATGTGTTTCTGGGTTCTTAGACATGTGTGTGAGCTGTAAATTTCTTTACCAATCCCCCAACTCTACTCCTATCAACTGCAACATCGCCATACACTGCACACAAACATTTATGGATGTTCACCACAGTTTCTGTTTCTGCACACAAGAATTCAACAACAGCACACTGCTTGTAACACGAGTTGTATGTAGACGCCATTTTGACACTGTACTACGGCTCTGACATCTGCCAGAACGGTTCGAAACTTCACCAGCGCACAGAACAATCTTAAAATGTGAACGGCAAAAAGGACATTTCTCAGTGTATATTAATGGTTTTAAAAAAATGAGGGGCATTACTTATTTAACGACCCTCATATATTCATTCTTTTTTAATTGATAGCATCATTTTTTTGGAATTTTTTTGTAGTTCCATGTAGTATGAGCTTTTGCAATATTTACAACTTTTATTTTATAATCTAGAGAGCGACATTTTCCTCTTGTCTTTCTTCCACTTCTGATCCTTATTCATCTGATGGGCTATTATATCGTATTTCTCGGGAGGTTCTTCTAGACCATTTACATTTTCGTGGATGAGTTCTTCATGAGTAAAAAATATTTTTTTCACCTAGTATGCCCACAGCACATGAATAAATTTCCTCACCTACCAGCATCACTTCATGAGAAATCGAAATTGAAGATTCTGGTGCGATTAAATTATTATCAGTTTGTAATGAACTATGTAATGAACAATCGCATCTCTCAGCAGTAATTTGGACTATATAGTGAGTCTTGAGTTATTTTATCTCCAACTTCTGACCCTCTCATGCCTTCCTTATTAACAGACGTATGCACATGAACAGTCTGGAACAATATAAACACTCCAGCTGTGGCAGTATTCCAGAAAGCACTGGGAAGTGTATTCATGTTTATTCAGTATAACCAGTTAATATGTAGAATGTGACAACACACTGTAGCTGCTAAGTACTATTATTTGAATTGATTCTGTAGTGACTCAGACATTCTGAAATATCTGCCTATCAATAACAGATCAACAGTTAAGATCTTCCATGGAACAAACATGTTAAAAAAAATGTGTGGACGAATAAGGTGCACCTGTTCACATCTACCAACAGTTCAACAAAAAAATCCTCTAAAATACTAAATTTACTGTTATTTAACTATTTTAAAAATCGACATTACTTTCAACTCCTTTCATTAGGTCTAGCAAACAGTTGCATTATGTATAAAATAATATCATTAATGATATCATTTATGATAGTTTTGGTTATTCATTTTATTTAAAAATCCTTCTAATTATTACTAAAGAAAAAATTGGCATAAGGTGGGATTGAATGCAGATCAGTGGATTAAAAATCACTCATGCTGTCAATGAGCTATTTTCATTCATTTTTATACAATTTCATGTGTTCATTAAATTATTGTGTAAAGAGCGAGTAAAGCCTTAAGACCTCTTTTCTTGGAACTGGCTGTCCAGTAGCTCTTACTACTGCTACAGGATAACACACTTTAGGTAAACTACAAGCCAGTCAGGCTGATATGAATGGGTTCTGAAGCTGCTATGTCCACTTTTTGATTTCTGTGTTACATCCTCTGCTTTTCAGTCAACATGTCAAAATTACCTCCAACTATCATTATTATTTCAATGGTTTCACAGCTGTATTATTACATATTTATTGTGCTACGACTGGCTTCATTCTAACAATATCTTCAGGTTGTCGAGCTCTACTAAAGTCATGATATATATGGTTTGGCTGTCATATGTAAAGTGTTACAATACTGCTCTGCTTGAAAGAATTAAGGATACGTTGCCTTCTATATGCCTTTTTGGTGGAACAGCATTTCAGCTTCTGATGAGATTCCACTGTAATTTTATTTTTGTGAAGACTGCGCCACCTGACCTAATCTGACTGTGCAGGTGTCATAAATGAAAAGAGCTTGTCCTAGCTAAAAGGTGAAATTATTCATTAGGCTATTGAGATTGCATCTTAGTATCCTATCCAGTACCCCACATATGCAGGGAGCACTGATTTGTATGGATACTGTGGAGAGATTATATAGAAATCACAACATTAAAAAAATATTTAGAAAAGTGTTACAACAGCCATGTATTTTGAAATTCGAACAGAACAAGGTACTGTTAACTGAGGGCTGCCTCCAGTGACACAAATACATTGATAAAACAATGTAATGAAAGAGCACTGACCCATAATGACACAAGCTGAGTGAGAACACATCGGAGAAGGAATGCTGATCCGAGATGACTGGATTTAGGCAACAAATGTGTGTGGCAGACTTACATGAATCTTGCCAGATGGATTGCGGTGTTGTCCTCCTATTGTATCGCGAAAAACTCGATATCGCCAAACTGGAAAAACAGCGATCGAATGCGAGCGTCATTACTAAACTGTGCCCAAAGTAACGAACAGTAATATTTTACTGCAGCACATCAGCGCATGCCTGTAGCCAAAACATTTTTGTGGGCGACTCAGCAACTGCTGGTCCTTCCAACATGAAGTCACAGAATGGCCTTGGTGTGGCGGTGGTCAGGGTTTTATTATCTGACTGGCACTTAACGCTAGTGTGCCTACACCTGAAAAAAAAGTTCTGTTGCCAACTTGCTGGATAGTTACATGCCTAGCTCTCGCATACTGAGTAATAGAACTGGCCACTTCCTCTTTGCTCCCGACGTTTCCTCATCTGGCATAGCCTCGGCTGTTGGAACAACAGGCTTCTCTACAATTGTGCGTATTTCAAGATGAAGAAGATGCTCCATTTAAATTTGAATCCTATTGATTCCACTCCAAATGACGGCAGCCGAAATTTGTTTACAGATTTCTGTTCCTCTCTTTGTAGGAAATTATTTTTGTTGTTAGGTCTCTTTCCTTACTGTAATTACTTTGATCCTTTAATCAACAGTTGAATTTTAGCTATTTCGAAATAAAATTGATAAGCAGTTTATTACAGTAGTGGTTTCTTTCTCACTGGAAAGTCCTGAATCTGACACCTGATTTAACATTAATTGATTACTCATTCTTTGTTTTCAGCCTTGCCAGGCAGCCCATGTGCTCGTCATGGCGTGTGGTGTTCTTTGGAGGTTTTTTAATAAGATGTGTTGCAGCTTGCCTCCATTTTTTGAGTCTGAGACAGATAAGTCAAGAACAGTTAGCCTACCACTAAACCTTCACAAAACTAGAAATATGAGAACTATACATAGAACAAAGAATCGGACAAACATACTCAAAATAAGGTATAGTGTGCTCTCCCAACATTACTTTTTTTTTCTGCTCCGACTTTTTTCATTTTCGTGTGAGGTATTTGGTTTTCTTTTTTCTATTTCTTTATCTTGCTCTAACAGAAAGGGCCAACGAGGGCTTGGGGGGCTCTCAAAGCAGTAGGCTAATATATTGTTTAAATAAACAATCTATATTTACATCTTTCCTATACAGCAGCCCAGCACAGACTGAGGAATTTCCCTGACCATTTCCAGGTGTGGGAGGGGAGACGAGGGGCACAATAGTTACAAAATGAAGACTTATGTCTTATATCTGGCAGCCCAGCACTGAGTCCATTTCCTGCGAATTTCCAGATGAGGGAGGGGAGGGGACAGGGGAGGCTAGTGGGTTAGGTTAATGGTGGTAGCCCAATTGACCTATTTTCCTTACAAAATATGAACTTCCTGCCATGGCATTGCTGCGATGTTGCCACATTTATGGCCACCATTTCGAAAAATTTGGCAACAATGCAGAGTTGGGCCACACTGCACTTGCCCTACTACTTGTCTAGCCATTAGGGGAGGATAGATTTGACGTTGGGATTTGTGATTTGAACGCATTGAGGAGTATATCGACCGTAATTGATGATAGATTCATTTTGTAAACAGTTGCACAATATAGCAATTCAAGGGTTCAATTGGATCTGTCGTAGTGTACAAACAGGCAATGCAGTATAGCTGTAACAAAATGGATACACAGAAAGTCCTCTATCGGCTCCCCTAAGCAGATCCTCACACGTCCTTTTTTGCTCTGAAACTCTTTTGGTACTTATTTTAAAAGATATGTACGGAAATACGTGTGTGACAGTCTGTCTCTGAAAATAATGGAATTCTGATTGAAAACAAAAATAAACCTCCAACGAATTGTTAAGAAATCAATTCTCAGCCATCTGGCTGCGAGTTTTACAATGACCTCTAACGTCTCCTAACAACTGTTCTGCAATGCTCCTGTATGCAACAGATAACTTACCTCGTCTTGCTGCTGCAACTGCGTGATCAGCAACATGCTACAACACAATGCATGGAATAATTGCAAGAATTACTGCCATACTTTTATACATGTTGTAGTTGTTGTTGTGGTCTTCAGTCCTGAGACTGGTTTGATGTAGCTCTCCATGCTACTCTATCCTGTGCAAGAGTCTTCATCTCCCAGTACCTACTGCAACCTACATCCTTCTGTCTCTGTTTAGTGTATTCATCTCTTGGTCTCCCTCTACGATTTTTACCCTCCACGCTGCCCTCCAATACTAAATTGGTGATCCCCTGATGCCTCAGAACATATCCTACCAACCGATCCCTTCTTCTAGTCAAGTTGTGCCACAAACTTCTCTTCTCCCCAATCCTATTCAACACCTCCTCATTACTTACGTGATCTACCCATCTAATCTTCAGCATTCTTCTGTAGCACCACATTTCAAAAGCTTCTATTCTCTTCTTGTCTAAACTATTTATCGTCCATGTTTCACTTCCATACATGGCTACACTCCATACAAATACTTTCAGAAACGACTTCCTGACACTTAAATCTATACTCGATGTTAACAAATTTCTCTTCTCCTGAAACGCTTTCCTTGCCATTGCCAGTCTACATTTTATATCCTATCTACTTCGAACATCATCAGCTATTTTGCTCCCCAAATAGCAAAACTCCTTTACTACTTTAAGTGTCTCATTTCCTAATCTAATTCCCTCAGCATCACCCGACTTAATTCGACTACATTCCATTATCCTTGTTTTGCTTTTGTTGATGTTCATCTTATATCCTCGTTTCAAGATACTATCAATTCCATTCAACTGCTCTTCCAAGTCCTTTGCTGTCTCTGACAGAATTACAATGTCATCGGTGAACCTCAAAGTTTTTATTTCTTCTCCATGGATTTTAATACCTACTCCGAATTTTTCTTTTGTTTCCTTCACTGCTTGCTCAATATACAGATTGAATAACATTGGGGAGAGGCTACAACCCTGTCTCACTCTCTTCCCAACCACTGCTTCCTTTCATGTCCCTCGACTCTTATAACTGTCATCTGGTTTCTGTACATGTTGTGAACAGCCCTTCGCTCCCTGTATTTTACCCCTACCACCTTCAGAATTTGAAAGAGGGTATTCCAGTCAACATTGTCAAGAGCTTTCTCTAAGTCTACAAATGCTAGAAACGTAGGTTTGCCTTTGCTTAATCTAGCTTCTAAGATGAGTCGTAGGGTCAGTATTGCCTCACGTGTTCCAATATTTCTACGGAATCCAAACAGATCCTCCCCAAGGTCGGCTTCTACCAGTTTTTCCATTAGTCTGTAAAGAATTCGCGTTAGTGTTTTGCATCCGTGACTTATTAAACTGATAGTTTGGTAATTTTCACATCTGTCAGCACCTGCTTTCTTTGGGATTATATTCTTCTTGAAGTCTGAGGGCATTTCACCTGTCTCATACATCTCGCTCACCAGATGGTAGAGTTTTGTCAGGACTGGCTCTCCCAAGGCTGTCAGTAGTTCTAATGGAATGTTGTCTACTCCCAGGGCCTTGTTTCGGCTCAGGTCTTTCAGTGCTCTGATAAGCTCTTCAGGCAGTATCGTATCTCCCATTTCATCTTCATTTACATTCTCTTCCATTTCTATAATATTGTCCTCAAGTACATCACCCTTGTATAGAACCTCTATGTACTCCTTCCACCTTTCTGCTTTCCCTTCTTTGCTTAGAACTGGGTTTCCATCTGAGATCTTGATATTCATACAAGTGGTTTCCTTTTCTCCAAAGGTCTCTTTACTTTTCCTGTAGGCAGTATCTATCTTACCCCTAGTGAGATAAGCCTCAACATCCTTATATTTGTTCTCTACCCATCTCTGCTTAGCCATTTTGCACTTCCTGTCGATCTCATTTTTGAGACGTTTGTATTCCTTTTTGCTTGCTTCACTTACTGCATTTTTATAATTTCTCCTTTCATCAATTAAATTTAATATTTCTTCTGTTACGCAAGGATTTCTACTAATCCTCGTCTTTTTACCAACTTGATGCTCTGCTGCCTTCACTACTTCATCTCTCAAAGCTACCCATTCTCATTGCACTGTATTTCCCTCCCCCATTCCTGTCAATTGTTCCCTTATGCTCTCCCTGAAATTCTGTACAACCTCTGGTTTTTTCAGTTTATCCAGGTCCCATCTCCTTAAGTTGCCACCTTTTTGCAGTTTCTTCAGCTTTAATCTACAGTTCATAACCAATAGATTGTGGTCAGAGTCCACATCTGCCCCTGGAAATGTCTTACAAATTAAAATCTGGTTCCTAAATCTCTGTCTTACCATTATATAATCTATCTGAAACATGTCAGTATCTCCAGGCTTCTTCCATGTATACAATCTTCTTTTATGATTCTTGAACCAGGTGTTAGCTATGATTAAGTTGTGCTCTGTGAAAAATTCTAGAGGTGGCTTCCTCTTTCATTTCTTAGCCCCAATCCATATTCACCTACTACGTTTCCTTCTCTCCCTTTTCCTACTACCGAATTCCAGTCACCCATGACTATTAAATTTTTGTCTCCCTTCACTGTTTAATACATTTCTTCAATTTCTTCGTCATCTGCAGAGCTAGTTGTCATATAAACATGTACTACTGTAGTAGGCGTGGGCTTCATTTCTATCTTGGCCACAATAAGGCGTTCACTATGCTGTTTGTAGCAGCTTACCCGCACTCCTGTTTTTTTTTATTCATTATTAAACCGACTCCTGCATTACCCCTATTTGATTTTGTATTTATAACCCTGTATTCGCCTGACCAAAAGTCTTGTTCCTCCTGCCACCGAACTTCACTAATTCCTTCTATATCTAACTTTAACCTATCCATTTCCCTTTTTAAATTTTCTAACCTACCTACTCGATTAAGGGATCTGACATTCCACGCTCCGATCCGTACAATGCCAGTTTTCTTTCTCCTGTTAACAACGTCCTCCTGAGTAGTCCCCGCCCGGAGATACGAATGGGGGACTATTTCACCTCCAGAATATTTCACTCAAGAGGACCCCATCATCATTTAACCATACAGTAAAGCTGCATGCCCTTGGGAAAAATTACGGCTGTAGTTTCCCCTTGCTTTCAGCCATTCGCAGTACAAGCACAGCAAGGTCGTTTTGGTTAGTGTTACAAGGCCAGATCAGTCAATCATCCAGACTGTTGCCCTGCAACTACTGAAAAGGCTGCTGCCCCTCTTCAGGAACCACACGTTTGTCTGGCCTCTCAACAGATACCCGTCCGTTGTGGTTGCACCTACGGTACGGCTATCTGTATTGCTGAGGCACGCAAACCTCCCCACCAACGGCAAGGCCCATGGTTCTGGGGGGGGGGGGGGGACTTTTATATACTTTTATACATTGAAACTGGATAATGAGGAAGGGCTTGGTCAACTAACCATAAACGATGTAAATAAAAACGAAAGAAACCAATAATTTACTGCATTCAGAAAACTGATGATTTAAATGCTGGCAAACTTTAGGCAGACTTTTAATTATTCCACTACGTCTATATTAAATAAACTCGTTTCTGGCCACACCAAAGATACGAATATCACTCTGACTGTATGCCTACATAAATCTGACAAAATCCCTCCAGTGCACAAGCAACCAACAAACTATGTGCAGCAGAAAAGGCAAAGTACAAAAAAAAAAAATCCACAATTAATACCAATGTCTCCTCCAGCGCTACTAGCATGGTCATGGCAGACTTCGACCTCTCATGTTGCGCAGCTTCTCTCAAACGCACCATACGTCCAACCACTTCCAACTCCCCTTGACAACAACTCGCTCTCAACTCCTCGCGAAAATACTATCTTAGACTCAGAGTTTGTTTATGCATACAGCAGAATCATAGACGTCCCACTTTCAAATTACAGTATACCAACCCATACTGATAAAGTCTTTACAACCCTTTCGTCCATGGGAACATTGTTGATTATCACATAGTGCCAGACGCCTGTGCTTTACAACACTTGTCTGAGGTAGTCTTGGCGGGATGTAACACCTTGCGGAAGCACTGATTGGAAGATTTAAACGTCAGATAATTTCTTAGAACTGAGGAAAATCGAGACACCTAGCCGGTACCAGTGTGTACATATCATAATTTTTGCAGACGCTACACACATACAAACAATAATGGGACTGCTTGTCTGAAATGTGGGAGATTGATATTTCCAGAGCAACAGTCGAAGGAGTAGGTATTTCCAGTACTTCGCTCATTGTCAGACGTCACCAGATTGGCACTATGGTCGTAATGTTTAATTGTAATGTGGGTGATAGCGAACTAATACTCAGTATGTATTGGGAGCGTTTATGTTCGCGTGTGTTGCGAGTATTCTCCGATTTTTATGTAAAAATTTGAGGAGATTCAATATGGCGATTGTTTCCGCTGAACAATTATTCCCTCCCCCTTATCTAAATGGAACAGTTGACTGCTTTTACTGCCATTCTATGCATTTCCCTTTCTTTATTTGGTTGAGAGAACATCGACTGTGATGTGCTGTTTGCACCTACATGGTGAAACAGGTGGAAGAGATACGTGCTGGTTTTATAGACATGAGAAACACATATGATTATGAGTATTAAAACCTAAGGTGGCTGTCTAAAGTACAATGATGATCTGGAATCTGCGATATAATTAACATTGGTAATCGTTAAATAATATTAGTGGAACTACTAGCCTCCTCTATTTTCGAATTTTCTGTAAAAGTCTTCGCAGACAAGAAAAGTTTCTTGTTATTCAGTGGTTTGCAGCACATCCCACGTAAAAAGTTTCGTCTCTCTAGAGATATAATTTCCACTCTTTTTCCTCATAATTATATATTATAATATTATATATTATATAATTTCAGCATAGAAGTGTAAGAAGTATCGTCGTTTTTTGCCGTGTGAAATTGGATATTGCAGCTGATATCGCTAAATTAATTCGCAACTGATAAAGAATTTCTCATCGACAGTGCTTAGAAAGTAAATATTCTTGTAATCCCCAAATCTGGACATTGTCGCAAGTTGTTGCAGAAAGCACAGCAGTAAGCAGGCCCAGCCAGGAACAATACTGTTAGCGGACGCCTTTAAACTGGGGGAACCATCTCAGCCTTTGTGCACCATTTTGGAGAGTAGCCATTGTCTACGGAGGGCGCTCCAATCACACATCAGGCGAGCGTCTGCAGACACAGTTGTCTCGTGGCTGTTGGCTGCGGTGCCTGACCGACCGACCTCGCAGTGGATATCTGGCTCCATGACTATGTGCGGTGCATGTGCTTCTGTCTTTGATATCTGTGTGCCTTCGCGGTATATGTAGAAGAGCCTGGTAGTCGATAGCTTTTTGCAGAATGTGGAGGTGATGACGTTGTATGGTGTGGGCTATCAACTGTGTTTACAACAGCGACGTAGCGATATAGCATGGTGGTATAACTGTTTGTGGTGATATAGCCTGGTTGGAGATCGGTTTCACGCCGAAAAATTCAAACCTTTCTCGACAGTAGCAGAGCAGTGTATCTGACGAAATGTCTTTGGCAATAGTTTCCATATTTCATGATCTGTAGACCGCTGTTGCAGGGTTTAACTGTCAGTGAGTGCAATATGACTGCTGTATGTTTCTTTTCGGTCTGTGCAAAATAGTTTTTCGATAAAATTCTCGCAATTTGTCCATCTGTAAAAAGTGGTGGACACTGTTTCCACTCCAGCAGTTACCTTCGGCGAGTAAATTCAGTAAGAACCAGTCAGGATGCTCCATTCACTGGAAATTTCATGACTTCAGAGAGTCACAAGACATCCTTTGTGTGGGGGCATAGTAGTCTCTACAGATTGGTTCAAACAAGACAAGGAGAGAACAAGGTATCTACAGCAATTTATATGATGTCAGAGGGCCATGTGTTGTATTCTTTATTCGATCATTCAGAGAAAAGTCGAGGCAACCAGCCACATTTGGTCCAGACACGTGGCATGCTATCCTCAACCCGCCATTGTGTCTTTGGAACCTCTCCAGACCAGCATTTCTAGCACATTGAAAATTCACGGAAATTTCCATCCATTTTCTCGTCTGTAAAACAGTGCTCTGAATTCTAGGAGAATCTATTAGACATCTGATTTGCTGTATGTCTGTGTTTTTTTCACGATCTGTTGGGGGTTTCAAAATACATTATGAACTTTTAGATATATAATAGTTCTGAGTTTCCCATCTGTGCATAGACCAGTGTGGGTTTCCCACTGTGGAAATGTGCTTCGAAAAGTAAGGGAAATAACAAATAAAAGCCTGAACACCTCTGACTCAGCAAAATGTATAAATTAAATCCACTCAGCATTTCATTTATTTCGATTTGTAGGTAGAATTCTATGTACAGTTACTGTTTATTTTGAGTCTGCCTGCTTCTGGTTTCAAGTGGTATTGTAAATTTTTTTCTGGCAGGATAACACCAGGTGTGTGACATTGTCAAGACAATCTGTATTGCGATTTTAGAAATTAACAAACCGTGTGAAAGCCATGCCTACAAATTGTTTAAATAAACAATGTTCTGCACTACCTTGGCTCCTGAAAATTGTTTAAATACGCAATATCGCTGCAAAATGTTTGGATAATATTCCAATGACTTAAACTGTTTAATGCAATGTGACTGATTATATACTAGCCTACTGTTGTGAGATACTCCCAGTTCAGCAGTCTAATACAGGGTGAGTGATTTTCCTCGCCATTTTTCTGGAAAGCAAATGGAAACATATCAAAGAAGTTCAAGGGGAGGAATAGAGTGCGACAAGGAGACTGCCTCTCCCCTCTCCTGTTTAACCTAGCACTGGACACAGCCCTGAGAAAGGTAGCAAGCCTAGAGACAGGAATGCAGCAGGGAAGAAGGTTCAACACCCTGGCCTATGCAGATGATGCAGTTTTAATAGCAGAGAAAGAGCAAGACCTGGGTCAGATGACAAGAACATTAATGGAAGAGGCAAAGAGAGCAGGCCTGAAGGTGAATATGAATAACACAAAATATAGTTAGCAGAGAAAATGATGGCAAACCCCTGAAGGTGGAGAACAAAGTCTTTGAAAGGGTAAAAGACTTTGAATATCTTGGGGCTATACCAATGAAACAAGCGAGACATACCAGGCAATTACTGTACAAATACAAGCAGGAAACAGGTCAAGGTTTCCTCTGGGAAAGCTGTTGAAGTCCTGGCTTCTATCGAGAACCTCAAAGACCAAGATCTACAAGACAATAATACAACCTGTAGTCTTTTATGGAGCAGAGACCTGGACCATCACCCAAAAGATGGAAAGAAAACTCCTGACTTTTGAGAATGCCATCCTCAGACAGATTTTTGGGCCAGTGAAGGATGGAGATGAATGGAGGAAAAGAAAGAAATGTGAATTGCAGGAGCTATACAAGTCGATGGACATCGTGACAGTGATCAAAGAAAGAAGACTGAAGTGGTATGGACACATAATGCGTCAAGAAGTCCAGATCATCAGGCAGGTAGTGGAGAAAGATATTAGAGGCAAAAGACCATGGGTAAGAAGACGACTCCAATGGATTGATCAGGTCAGAGAGGATATGAGTAAGCTGGGGCTGTCTAAAGAAGAATACATGGACCGAGGACGCTGGAGGAGACTGACTGGTGAGGCCAGAAACTGACTGCAGTTTGTGTGGCCAACACTGTAGGTATTTTTTGTGGGTGGGGCGGGGGGGGGGACTCGAGGTCAGGGGCAGGCGTTTCCCAGAGACCTGGTGGAGGAAGGGGACACATGCAAATGAGGGAAAACCCATGACATCATCAGGGGAAAGGTGTAATTAATTGATCAGTTATTTAATTTGTGTAATTAATTTGATATCAAAAGAGTGCTAGAATTTCTATTACCCTACTGTTAGTATAACCCAATGGAATTAATTTTGGCAAAAGTTGAAGGATATGTGGTAGTGAAAAAAATCGCTTCTGCATGATGCAGTAGGCCAGCTGTGGTGGCTGAGCGATTCTAGGCACTTCAGTCCGCACAAGCGTGACTGCTACGGTCACAGGTTCGAATCCTGCCGTGGGCATGGATGTGTGTGATGTCCTTGGGTTAGTTAGGTTGAAGTAGTTCTAAGTTCTAGGGGACTGATGACCTCAGATGTTAAGTCCCATAGTGTACAGAGCATGAAGCAGTAGACAACAACCCCTGGCCCTTCAGCATGGGTACACTGTGTGCAGAGCACTGAAAAGATTCAGGAAAAAGATTTTGGTTTGGAGGTGAAGATGGAAGCATGCTTTGAAGTTGTCATCGTAAATTTACTATCAGATGGTTAGGACACAGACTCAATAGCAGTGGCGATGGTATTACGATGTAGTCTTTGATTTTAAAGACTTATGGTTCAAAAATGTGGTTGTCAAAATATCAATTGCATCAATTTATTGACTAGGAACTATGCAGATAATGATGTCCAACATACTGCCCAAGAAGAAGTTAAGTTTTTACGAGCGTTTTGTATGGTCTAATAAGTTGTGAGAATTCTGCCAGATAAGTTCGTAAAAATCTCCGATATGGCAACAAGTAAACACCTGTCGCTTTCAAGGCGCAAACTGGAAAATCCCAAATATGACCTTGAGGGTTATCTGGCGAGATATCGGTGGTTCTCCACTTTGTCTGTCAACATCCCCTCAAGTTTTTCGCAGAAGTTGGTTAACTGTTTGCTCGTTCAATGTACCATAGAGACAGTTCTCAGCGTAATGTAATGTCGAACGAGTTATTTTACACTCACCATGCATGCTTACAACAAAAAATATGACAACATACTGATCCTTTACATGACAGTATCTTGCAGTCTTTGCTACTAGTAGTTCTTTTTTATGCACAGTGATTAACATTTAACTACAATGAAACATACCCACATACAATCATTAAACACATTAAAAAAAATATATTGGGTAGAAGTGGTTGTCATTCATTTATGCATGCATGAAGTTGTATTTGAAGCTAATTTTGTTGTGTATTACATTTATAATTGCAATACAGTCCTAACTGCAATGACCAACATGGCCGACGAGTGAGATCACAGGTATTTTCTTCGTCCGCCAAAAGAACTTATTTAAGAGGAAATAGTGTCAAATTTAAATTTTCTTTGTTTTCTATGCTTGCTATAGTGTCCGTTCTTGTCACGCAACTGAATATTGCGACCCAGCAGCGCTTGTTCTTGAAAAAACTTGTTCTTTAGCTGAAGTTCCGATAATTGCGACATAACCCGAAATTTTGCGTGACATAACACAAAAAAATTGTATTCAAGTATTATTGATAGTGCAAAATTCGTTTAAAAAGGACAGCTACCAGTTTCATCAGTTCACCAGTTTATCGCAATAAAAGTGTAATTAAACGTTTCTAAATCGTATTTAACTAACACATTTCGTATTGTTTACTAGTTAGACAGACGCGATCTAGGTCTAAATTTTCCGAGTTTTAAACGTTTAAAAACCTGATCAAACACGCCTGACAACGTAAATTCTCTAAAAGAAAATTAATTACAAATTCATTCTTCTGTCATTGTATCTCCAAATCAGTACAAAAACAACAACCTCCGCACGTAAGACGTTCGTGTCGTTCCTTGTTTACACACAGCCAATCCTACATGCTCGACAAATTTAAAATATTCTTTACACTTCATTATTCTTTCGAAACTGACCATGAGTGGGAAATGTGGGAGCTGTTGAAGGGTAGTGAGTAGAGGGATTTGTTGCCAATCTTGTAGAAAATATTTTCACTTGGGGGGGGGGGGGGGTGCACTGCTGGTAATGTTGGGAGAACAGAAGAGGCTCTCACCTGGAACTGCAGAGTATGCAGTAGGAACATTTTGAGTGGGGAACAGGATAGGAAAATCTGTGCCCTTCAGGCACAGTTGGAGGAGGCAAGGAAGGAATCCATAAGGATAAAGGAAGATAGGGGGGAGGAGGGTGGTCGGGAACTGGCGGCTGGTAGGAGAATAGGTAGAAAGAGAACATGATCTGACAGTTTTATCATAAACTCCAAAAACAGGTATCTGCCACTGCCAGAGTTAGGTGGAGAAGAGCCTCAGGTAGAATGAGGAGCAGGAAATGTGCAGCACACTTCAACTGAGGCCAAGAAATCTAGTAGTGTATAAAGTGTTAGGAAGAATAAAGTGTTGCTGCTAGGTAGTAGCCATGGGCCACGTGTAGGCTCTCAGTTACAGGAAAGTTAGGGCAGCGTACCAGGCCACCAGTATCTTCAAGCCAAATGCAGGGATAAGTCATGTGATAGAGGACCTAGGGTCTTTATGCAAGGACTTTACAGAAGAGGGCCATGTAGTGATAGTGGGTGGGGTAGGAAACAGTGTGTACAGGGATGGGGTGGTGACCTGGACAAGATAGCTTCCCTGACTCATGGCACCAACATACACTTTGTTGAACTGTTCTGGCGTCATGATAGACCACACCTTGATGGAGCTGTGAGGCAAATCAGTGTGGTGTTAGGGATGGCTCTGAGGACAGCCAACTTTTCTCATGTTTCTCTGGTGCCCATCAGGTCTATCAACAGATAGGATTTCACTAGGCATGGCCTACACCTAAACAGGACTGGGAAGGGAAGATTGGTACAGCTGATTCATGACACATGGTCAAATACCTGTTTTCGTAGGTAGGAAAAGTAGGTCTTTTTTAGGATAAATCCAGACAACAGGCTCCCCTGCCTAAAGAGTATCTCCAGCACTTTAAAAATGCTGAAACAACCACTCACAAGAAAGATTTTAACACCTCGAATAGCACATATACCAGATGTCACAAAGAAAAACAAACCATTTTAAAGAGTAACATGGGGCATTTCACAGACTTAACAGTCCTCCATCAAAATACGCAATCAATAAAAAATATAATTCAACTATTAGACGTAGAGCTCTAATCTTTGAACTGAACGGTAGTTTGTATTACTGAGCACTGGTGTAGAGACAAGAAATCCAACATGTAGTATTATCATTGTATGAAAAGTCAAACTATTACTGCAGAACTACTTCAAAGGGTGGAGGATCATGCATTTATATAAGAAAAGCAACACAGTTCAAATCATGACCTCAGTACAGTAAGTGGAGACAAACACTTTGAATTTCTATCATAGATACAAAAAGATCTATAGAAAGGTGCTGATTGCTGCAAAAAAGTCATTTAATGACAAAATAATATATAATGCAGAGAATAAAAGCAAAGCAGTCTGGAATGTTGTAAAAAAGGAAACGGGGAAAGGCAAAGAAACGCAGAATAACATACTGCTAAGGGAGGGAATAAGGTAATAAATGATTCTCAACACTTAGCAAACTATGTAAATGAGCATTTTTCAAGTATTTCAGAGAAGTTACAGCAAAATTCCTCCAAACAAATATAACACCTGTAAATAATGTCGCACTAAATAAAATGATGTTACTTCCAACTACAGAGAATGAAGTCAATAAAACTGTTCAAAAACTAAAAAATAAAAAGTCGGTTGGCTTAGATGAAGTACCAATGTGTGTACTGAAACAATGCATAGGGATAGGGATTATACAAGGCCCATTAACAAATATAATAAATGAATCCTTCACATCAGGGACATTTCCAGAGCAGTTAAAGCAGGCAAGAGTTGTACCTTTGCTTAAGAAAGGTAATGCAGAAGACACAGAAAATTACTGGCCCATTTCCCTGCTGTCACCAATCTCAAAAAATAATAGAAGCAATATGATAGACAGATTTATGATTCACCTGAATAAATACAATCTTGTAAGCGAATCACAGTTTGGTTTCTGAAGTGACAAAAATCTGGAGTCAGCCATAGTAGAATTTACAAAAGTTGGACTTGGTGCTCTTGATAAAGATGAGTGTGTCACAGGCATATTTTTAGATCTTTCTAAGGTGTTTGATACAGTCGACCACAAGATTACATTAAATAAATTAGAAGCATTAGGAATAATAGAGGTAACTAATGACTGGTTTCGATCATACCTAACAGATAGGGTACAAAGAGTAGAGATAAAACATACTTCAAAAAGATCTAAACATTTAGTAAAACACTTATCAGAACCAAAATACATTAATATAGGGGTTCCACAAGGTAGCATATTAGGACCAATACTGTTCCTGATATACATCAATGACTTTCCCAGTAGTGTTACACATGACGAAAAAATTCTCTTTGCTGATGACAGCAATATTATAGTCACTAGGAAAACAAGAGAACTCCTTGCCGAGAAAGCAAATGAAACTCCCCAGGAAGTTTATGACTGGTCAATAAGCAATAAAGTGACAGTGAACATAAAGAAAACTAATGCCATCAATTTCAGTTTGAAGAGGAAAAATGACAATGTTAAATTAAATGTAGATGGCACCTCTATAGACTGTGTAACAAATGCAAAATTTCTAGGAATGAATATTGATTCTCAGCTGAAGAGTTGTGTAATAATTTGGGTGAAGGTCACAGTTAAAGCAGGCTCAAACATGGTAATTGGATGTCTCTATAGGCCCCCAGGCTCAGCAGCTGTTGTGGCAGAGCACCTGAAGGAAAATTTGGAAAAGATTTCGAATAGATTTCCCGACCATGTTATAGTTCTGGGTGGAGATTTTAATTTGGCAGATATAGACTGGGAGACTCAAACGTTCATAGCGGGTGGCAGGGACAAACAATCCAGTGAATTTTTTTTAGTGCTTTATCTGAAAACTACCTTGAGCAGTTAAACAGAGAACCGACTCGTGGTGATAACATATTAGACTTCTGGTGACAAATAGACCCGAACTATTTGAAACAGTTAATGCCGAACAGGGAATCAGCGATCATAAAGCGGTTACTGCATCGATGATTTCAGCCGTAAAAAGAAATATTAAAAAAGGTAGGAAGATTTTTCTGTTTAGCAAAAGTGAAAAAAAGCAGATTTCAGAGTACCTGATGGCTCAACACAAAGGTTTTGTCTGAAGTACAGATAGTGTTGATGATCAGTGGACAAAGTTCAAAACCATCGTGCAATATGTGTTAGATGAGGATGTGCCAAGCAAGATCGTAAGAAATGGAAAAGAGCCAACGTGGTACAACAACCGAGTTAGAAAACTGCTGCGGAAGCAAAGGGAACTTCACAGCAAACATAAACAAAGCCAAAGCCTTGCAGGCAAACAAAAATTACGGGAAGCGAAATGTAGTGTGAGGAGGGCTATGCGAGAGGCGTTCAATGAATTCGAAAGTAAAGTTCTATGTACTGACTTGGCTGAAAATCCTTAGAAATTTTCGTCTTATGTCAAAGCGGTAGGTGGATCAAAACAAAATGTCCAGACACTCTGTGACCAAAATGGTACTGAAACAGAAGATGACAGACTACAGGCCGAAATACTAAATGTCTTTTTCCAAAGCCATTTCACAGAGGAAGACTGCACAGTAGTTCCTTCTCTAGATTGTCGCACAGATGACAAAATGGTAGATATCGAAATAGACGACAGAGGGATAGAGAAATTATTAAAATCGATCAAAAGAGGAAAGGCCGCCGGACCTTATGGGATACCAGTTCGATTTTACACAGAGTACGCGAAGGAACTTGCCCCCCTTCTTGCAGCGGTGTACCGTAGGCCTCTAGGAAGCGTAGCGTTCCAAAGGGTTGGAAAAGGTCACAGGTCATCCCCGTTTTCAAGAAGGGACGTCGAACAGATGTGCAGAACTATAGACCTATATCTCTAACGTCGATCAGTTATAGAATTTTGGAACACGTGTAATGTTCGAGTATAATGACTTTTCTGGAGACTAGAAATCTACTCTGTAGGAATCAGCATGGGTTTCGAAAAAGACGATGGTGTGAAACCCAGCTCGCGCTATTCGTCCACGAGACTCAGAGGGCCATAGACACGTGTTCCCAGGTAGATGCCGTGTTTCTTGACTTCCGCAAGGCGTTCGATACAGTTCCCCACAGTCGTTTAATGAACAAGGTAAGAGCATATGGACTATGAGACCAATTGTGTGATTGGATTGAAGAGTTCCTAGATAACAGAACGCAGCATGTCATTCTCAATGGAGAGAAGTCTTCCGAAGTAAGAGTGATTCAGGTGTGCCACAGGGGAGTGTCGTAGGACCGTTGCTATTCACAATATACATAAATGACCTTGTGGATAACATCGGAAGTTCACTGAGGCTTTTTGCGGATGATGCTGTGGTATATCGAGAGGTTGTAACAATGGAAAATTGTACGGAAATGCAGGATGATCTGCAACGAATTGACGCATGGCGCAGGGAATGGCAGTTGAATCTCAATGTAGACAAGTGTAATGTGCTGCTAATACATAGAAAGAAACATCCTTTATCATTTAGCTACAATATAGCAGGTCAGCAACTGGAAACAGTTAATTATGTGAATTATCTGGGAGTAGGTATTAGGACTGATTTAAAATGGAATGATCATATAAAGTTGATAGTCCGTAAAGCGGATGCCAGACTGAGATTCATTGGAATAATCCTAAGGAAATGCAATCCGAAAACAAAGGAAGTAGGTTACAGTACACTTGTTCGTCCACTGCTTGAATACTGCTCAGCAGTGTGGGATCCGTACCAGATAGGGTTGATAGAAGAGATAGAGAAGATCCAGCGGAGAGCAGCGCGCTTCGTTTCAGGATCATTTAGTAATCGCGAAAGCGTTACGGAGATGATAGATTAACTCCAGTGGAAGACTGCATGAGAGACGCTCAGTAGCTCGGTACGGGCTTTTGTCAAAGTTTCGAGAACATACCTTCACTGACGAGTCAAGCAGTATATTGCTCCCTCCTACGTATATCTCGCGAAGAGACCATGAGGATAAAATCAGAGAGATTAGAGCCCACACAGAGGTATACCGACAATCTTTCTTTTCACGAACAATACGAGACTGGAATAGAAGAGAGAACCGATAGAGGTACTCAAAGCACCCTCCGCCACACACCATCAGGTGGCTTGCGGAGTATGGATTTACATGTAGATGTAGATGAACACACAAAGGTACCTGCAAACACAATGTCTTCAGCATGTTATGCTCTTAGAATCCTATCATCAGTGTGTAACATGCAGTGCCTTTTAGTTACATATTATTCATATGTACACTCAGTTCTTAGGTATGGCGTTCTTTTTTGGAGAACAAATGCACAAAACATGAACACAATTTTCAAACTCCAGAAAAGAGCCATAAGAACAATAACCAAAAATACTAGTTGAGCTCATTGTAAAGATCTGTTCAAAACACTGGGGAATTTAACTGCTCCATGTGAATACATTTACCAGTCAGTTGTACACATCAAAAATAACATTGGTAATTACTGCAAAAACTGCTCTGTCCATGACCATGCAACAAGAGGTAGATTCAACTTACATTTACCAAGAAAGAATAAACATAAAACTCAAAACAACATTTTCTACCAAGGAATAAAACTGTACAATATATTACCAAAAGAGAGTAAAGAAATTGCAAAAATACACCTATTTAAAAAGGCAGCTAAAAAGTACCTGTTGCGCAATACATTTTATACATTGAAGGATTACTTAGCTACAACAGAGTAGGGGTTTGATAAAAAATGTTATACAAATAAATAATAATATCCAACATTCCACGTAACTACTTCACTTTACGTTTTTTACTTTCTAGAAATACTTACCCCCAAGCTATGCATAGCACAATACTAACACCTCTTCCTCTTTCTGAGCTCAACATCTCACTCATTATGCAGGGATGCTGACTCAGTTTTTCAGGATAGCAAATGGAAAGCTGCGGTACAGAAAATGGCCCAGAGACCACCAGTGTGTGTGTGTGTGTGTGTGTGTGTGTGTGTGTGTGTGTGTGTGTGTGTATGTGTGTGTGTAGTGAGTGAAGTGCTATGAAAGAATGTGTGTATAATACCAGGAGTAAATCTAATGATTGTCTCTAACTAGAAGTCTGTAAATATATGTGTATACGAATTAACTTATTTTAAATTGATCTAAATTTGTAAATACTTTGACATGTCCTATATCCTTGTAAAAACAGATCTACGGATGAATAAAGCTACTGCTACTACTACTACTGAATGATAGTTAGCGCAAACAGTTTCGATGCCCTTGTCGTTAGCCAATAGCCATTTTGAGAAAAATTGTACCTGACATCTTCACAAAGCTGTATCAGCTTTTCTCGCCATCCGACGTTACGTGGGGTGTGTCTGTGGAGCAATGTACACAACGTGGTCAAGACGTGAAGCACGAATTCTGTCGAATTCTGTCATGTAGACTAGGGCCTCTCACACACGGAAAACCGCGCGCGTCCAAAGCGTGGTGTAGAGAGTGTTTGCACGGTGCACCGGTCCGACTCGGCTCGATTCTTCTCAACTCGGCTTGCCTGGTGAAACCGCCGTGGTGCGCTGCCGATTGCTTTAACAGAAGGGTTACTCCACACTGAGCTAGGTAAGCGCAAGACAGTTACTATACTCTGTTCGTCATTAGAATAAACCTGAAGTAAACATTACACCATCTATCCTTCCGCGTTTGTTTGAATCTCATTGCATTTTGTTTCACGTGGAGGGGAAGACCAGCTGTGATCAGTTCAGTCAAGAACGATCACAAGCATACATTTTAGGCTGTGTTACACGCACATGGACTGAGCGATAATGCGGGACAACAGGTTTATCGGCACATTAAACTTCTGACAGCACTGGCCAGCCATCGTTCTAACAAACTCGTAATGATGTGAGCAGTAACAGTTCAGACGTAAAAAGAGACGGGCAAAGAAACAATACAGCTTCGAATGTCACTTAATTTTTAAAAAGAATGGAGTAACATTCGGCAAAACTCCAACACTACAGCGCGCTTCTTAGGTGGCCAGACGGAAAACATAAAATGCTCTCCTTCTGACCTGATACAGTATTATAATTAAAAACATGACTGGTGAAAATCCCTAACTTAACCACAAGGTAATTTTCCTGAGCGAGCTATGTGTGATGCAAAAGCATACTGTAGGGATTTCGTAGTACTGTTGAATACAGAAGCCACTAAAAGTATCTATTACAGTCAGTCGTCTCGTAATCTCTTAGCTCCTTCCTTATCTGAATCCGAGAAATACATTTCTATTCTGGAACTATAATTTACCACTTTGATAACGAGTCGATCAACAACAGAATCCACGAAACTCATTTTCTCCTCTTCTTTTACGACGTGCCACTCTATATCCCGCCAGCGTTCTGCAGTGACGTGTGAAAAAGCTGCGTGCGTTAGTTCCAGTACATCTGGCAGCTTAAGTATCTTGTTATTTTTAGAGCCAAATCCCTTAACTTGGCTTCTAATCAGTTCTGTTGGGTTCATACTGTAATGGTACAGCAACAAATGTAAAAATGCAGCATTTGTATGGTGTGCTCGATGCTGTGAAAATGATTATTTTCCGTGTTTCTACACCTATCTACATCTGTGGTATAAAACGATGGACACAGTCCAAATGAGAGTATTTGATTTTTCATTTTTGTCTTAAAAAGTTATACTGTTACGTATTTTTTTAGTTTAAGAAACCTTTATTATCAATTTTTCATAATATATAATTGAGAATTTATATTTGAAATGAAAACTGGAGTTTCGAGTGTAATATGAAATTAAAAACAAGAAGACGTGCCTTATTCATAAAAAATGATGATGAATGTTACAGTTACGAGATGGAAATGGAAATGCCGTGTGGCTAGGGCCTTCCGTCGGGTAGATCGTTCGTCTGGAGCAAGTCTTTTGAGTTGACGCCAGTTCGGCGTCTTTTGTGTCGATGGGGATGAAATGATGCCGATAAGGACAAACACGAACACCCAGTCCCTGAACGGAGAAAATTTCCGATCCAGCCGCGAATCGAACCCGGGCCGTTGGGTATGACATTCCGTCTCGCTGACCACTCAGCTACCAGGTGCGGACAATTACGAGATGTAGGTATTTCAAATTGAACTAGAAAAAAAATTACTCAGACGAGACTTGAACCAGCAAACAATGGAGCTGTAATAACTTATTAATCACCTGGGCTACCAGTTCCACTATACATAGAATGTGTAATTACTTTTCAACTGCATCTAATGGAGTCCCTCGGCAAACTTGAAAGCCGATTATCTCTGTAAATTTATGAAAAATATTAACAACAATCTATTCCTCGACACTTTTTAACCGTGTTCCACACGCTTGTTTCACTGCGGAACAGGAAGCATTGCTCATCAGTGTGGGATCCGTACCAGATCGGGTTGACGGAGGAGATACAGAAGATCCAAAGAAGAGCGGCGCGTTTTGTCACAGGGTTATTTGGTAACCGTGATAGCGTTACGGAGATGTTTAGCAAACTCAAGTGGCAGACTCTGCAAGAGAGGCGCTCTGCATCGCGGTGTAGCTTGCTCGCCAGGTTTCGAGAGGGTGCGTTTCTGGATGAGGTATCGAATATATTGCTTCCCCCTACTTATACCTACCGAGGAGATCACGAATGTAAAATTAGAGAGATTCGAGCGCGCACGGAGGCTTTCCGACAGTCGTTCTTACCGCGAACCATACGCGACTGGAACAGAAAATGGAGGTAATGACAGTGGCACGTGAAGTGCCCTCCGCCACTCACCGTTGGGTGGCTTGCGGAGTACGAATGTAGATGAAGCAGCCTCAACCATTTTCATACTGCGTACTAAAAGCGCGACAATCAGAGCACAACAGTGCAGAGGGCTCTGATTGTACAACATTTCTGAAATAAAAACTACATAGCTAAAGCGTGATTAAGAAAAACTTTGATGGCCGGTAATGAATTTGAATATTTTAAAGTTTCATTTAACGTATCTTAGTAACAATATATACGAGAGTAAGTCAATTATTATCCGCAATTTAGTTATATTTTTGTTTATTTTGGTGGTACTGTCGTTTTACGTTGATGACGGATGCTTTGTTTATTTGTTGTTATATCTTTGCAATTTTCAAGTTGCTAGGTTAGTTTCGTTATCGCTGCCGTGCTGTTGAACATGGCTGCTCCGCTGTCTACACTACTGGCCATTAAAATTGCTACGCCACGAAGATGACGTGCTACAGACGCGAAATTTAACCGATAGGAAGAAAATGATGTGATATGCAAATGATTAGCTTTTCAGAGCATTCAAGCAAGATTGGCGCCGGTGGCGACACGTACAGCGTGCTGACATGAGGCAAGTTTCCAACCGATTTCTCATACACAAACAACAGTTGACTGACGTTGCCTGGTGAAACGTTGTTGTGAGCCTCGTATAAAAAGGGCGAAATGCGTACCATCACGTTTCCGACTTTGATAAATGTCGGATTGTAGCCTGTCACGATTGCGGTTCATCGTATCGCGACATTGCTGCTCGCGCTGGTCGAGATCCAATGACTGCTAGCAGAATATGGAATCGGTGGGTTCAGGAGGGTAATACGTAACTCCGTGCTGGATCCCAACGGCCTCGTATCACTAGCAGTCTAGATGACAGGCATCTTATCCGCATGGCTGTAACGGATCGTGCAGCCACGTCTCGATCCCTGAGTCAACAGATGGGGACGTTTGCAAGACAACAACCATCTGCACGAACAGTTCGATGACGTTTGCAGCAGCATTGACTATCAGCTCGGAGATCGTGGCAGCGGTTACCCTTGACGCTGCATCACAGACAGGAGCGCCTGCGATGGTGTACTCAACGACGAACCTGGGTGCACGAATGGCAAAACGTCATTTTTTTCGGATGACTCCAGGTTCTGTTTACAGCATCATGATATTCACATCTGTGTTTGGCGACATCGCGGTGAACGCACATTGGAAGCGTGTATTCGTCATCGCCATACTGGCGTATCATCCGGCGTGATGGTATGGGGTGCCATTGGTTACACGTCTCGGTCACCTCTTGTTCGCATTGATGGCACTTTGAACAGTGGACGTTACATTTCAGGTGTGTTACGACCCGTGGCTCTAACCTTCATTCGATCCCTGCGAAACCCTACATTTCAGCAGGATAATGCACGACCGCATGTTGCAGGTCCTGTATGGGCCTCTCTGGATACAGAAAATGTTCGACTGCTGCCCTGGCCAGTACATTCTCCAAATCTCTCACCAATTGAAAACGTCTGGTCAATGGTGGCCGAGCAACTGGCTCATCACAATAGCCAGTCACTACTCTTGATGAACTGTGGTATCGTGTTGAAGCTGTATGGGCAGCTATACCTGTACATGCCATCCAAGCTCTGTTTGACTCAATGCCCAGGCATATCAAGGCCGTTATTACGGCCAGAGGTGGTTGTTCTTGGTACTGATTTCTCAGGATCTATGCACCCAAACTGCGTGAAAATGTAATCACATGTCAGTTCTAGTATAATATATTGAATACCCGTTTATCATCTGCATTTCTTCTTGGTGTAGCAATTTTAATGGCCAGTAGTGTATTTCCACCGAAGGAGAACAACGTTCAGTGATCCGTTTTCTTGTGATCGGAAGGCGTATCAGCAACCGAAATTCATCGAAGACTTTCGGTACAGTACGGGAACAGTGTTTTGCCACAACGGAGTGTCTACGAATGGACTGAAAAATTCCGAAATGTCCGCGCAAGTGTTACGTACGATGAAGGAGCAGCCGGACGACCGTTTACCGCCACAAATAAAGAAACCGTTGAGAGTTCACGTGAAAATATGCTCTTAGACATACGATTAACTTTTGACGAAGTGGCGCATAGTCTGCAAATTAGTCACGATTCTTTCTACGAAATCATCCACAACTTACTTGGGTTCCTTAAAGTTTGTGGAAGACGGGTCCGATAACAACTCACACAGTTGCATAAACAAACGCATTTGGACATCTGAAAAAAAAAAACCACACATTTGGATCGCTATGGTAACGAAGGGGACAACTTCTTAGACAGGTTCATTACTGGTGACGAAACATGGATCCATCATTACGAGCCAGAGAGTAAACGGCAGAGTATGGAGTAGAAACATCCAAATTCGCCGTGCAAGAAAAATTTCAAGACCCAGGAAAACTGATGCTTACGGTCTTTTTTTTTTTTTTGGGTCGCACACGGTCCAGTACTGGATCATTATGGGGAAAGGGGCACAACAATGATCAGTGTACGTTATAGTGAGATGTTTACTGCCAGGCTAAAGCCTGCAATTCGAAGCAAACGCTGAGGAGTGCTGTCAAAAGGTGTGTTGTTGCACGACAATGCCCGTCCGCATACTGCTGCACACACTGCTGAAACGCTCCAGAAACTCAAATTTGAAGTACTGGATCATCCTCCATATAGTCCGGCCCCGGTATTTGAGTGGTCAGCGTGCCAGAATGTCAAATCTAAGGGCATGGGTTCGATTCCCGGCTGGGTCAGAGATTTTCTCCGCTCAGGGACTGGGTGTTGTGTTGTCCTAATCATCATCATTTCACCCCATCGACACGCAAGTTGCCGAAGTGGCGTCAAATCGAAAGACTAGCACCCGGCGAACGGTCTATCGCCGGCCGCGGTGGTCTAGCGGTTCTGGTGCTGCAGACCGGAACCGCGGGACTGCTACGGTCGCAGGTTCGAATCCTGCCTCGGGCATGGGTGTATGTGATGTCCTTAGGTTAGTTAGGTTTAAGTAGTTCTAAGTTCTAGGGGACTTATGACCTAAGATGTTGAGTCCCATAGTGCTCAGAGCCATTTGAACCATTTTGAACGGTCTATCCGACAGGAGGCCCTAGTCACACGACATTTATCCTCCATATATACTCCCGATCTTTCCCCTTCTATCACTTGTTTGGTCCACTCAAACAGGCATTAAGGGGCCGTCGATCTGCCTTGGACGAAGCAGTGAAAGAAGTGGTGCATTCCTGGTTCGCAACTCAACCGAGAACCTTCTTCTATGAGGGCATCAGGAAGCTTCTACAAAGATGGACCAAGTGCGTTGAAACGCAAGGAGACTATGTCGAAAATTGATGTTCTTGTAAGTTCCCTATTTGATTACAACAAAATTTTATAACTACTTTGCGGATAATAATTGACTTACCTTCGTATAATACATAAATAGGACCTGCTTCCAAGAGCGTAACACCAGTGTACGTGTGGTACAGCTTCTGACCAATCATCGCGTATGTGATTGTTTACATCATCAGGTTTATTCTTGTGACGAACGGAGTATAGAACAACGAAAGAACGTGCTCCGAAAAAAGCAGGAACGTCCTTTTAACCCGGAGTGGTTATAACAGTAAATAATCTGCAGTACGGTAATTATGCATTTAAGAAAATCGTCTGCTGAAAGACATTACAGCAAATTTCATTCAGAAAAGTATAGAGAAATGACAGGGGGACGCCAAAAAGGACTAATTAAGAAAGTCGCAAATTCTTGTAGAAGAGAATTCTGTATCCACAAATGACGATTGTACAGGTACTTTAGCATGTTTATTTTGTTAAAAGCTCTGCAAAACAAGCTGAAGCTTGTTTACAATCCTATCAAATGCGTATTCGTTTTCGTTTTCGCTTGTCTTTTTTCAGTAATTTAGGGCGAAGAACACGAAGAGTGATGCGGAATGACTCTTAGACTTATAAAATCGCTCTACGTTTAACAAGAGCTGTGAAGCTTTTTATGGAAGGGCCATTAATAAAGAATATTTTGTCCGATAGTACAAATAATGACTGACACATTAGCTCCCCTCATAAAGCACAGTACCAATATCCAGTATAACATTATCTCGACGAATCAGCGACATTTCTGTGTTCGGTTCCATATGTGTAAGAAAAAGATTTTGTTCTGTTTTGTCTTGTACGGAAAAGTAGATTGCGTGCAAGTAGTTCTGATTTTAATTTTAAAAAATTCTCTAAGAATTGCTGTTAGTCGAGCCCTCGTTCCAGATCTTACTAGCGTCATTGCAAAGAAAAAACGAAGAAAATGGCGGAGAGAATTTTCTATTCAAACCAAGTTTAAAGTTACTATCGTTATTATTATTATTAGGTCTCTTTTGCACAGATAAAAGTGTTCAAATATGTGTGAAATCTTATGGGACTTACACACTACTTAACCTAAAATACCCTAAGGACAAACACACACACCCATGCCCGAGGGAAGACTCGAACCTCCGCCGGGACCAGCTGCACAGTCCATGACTGCAGCGCCTGAGACCGGTCGGCTAATCCCGCGTGGCTGCACAGGTAATCCTAGTCCGCCAAACATTCGGCAACGACGAAGAAAACAGAGATGAAGCCTTGGAAAAGGTCGAGGCAGTTGGAGCAAGCGCGATAAGCTTGGGGAAAAAGAGAAACAATGCTGCTGCACTAAGTCGAGGAGTGGGGGTTTGCAGAATACAGCGGAGTGGCAACACCACGAACAGAGTGAAGCAAAAATTGAAAAATCCTCCGCCATATTTTTGGAAGTCAAAACGAAGGGTCATGGTGCATATGGTGCACAAGGAAATTACGAAATCTACCCTAAAATAATAAATTTACATATTCACGTAAAGTTAAACACATGGAAGTTATTTCTGTGCTGGTGCATAACACAAATGAACGAAACCACCAACTGATAATGTTTTTAAACAGTACCCCTTGAAATGAGATATAATCGTAGTTTTACTACTTTCTTGCGTGCAGTTCTACACTGAGCAAACGTTAGGCATGATATCGAAAAGAAATTCGGCAGTTGGATATCTTCCAAGTTCGCACACGCATTATCTCGCTTTCAGAAGAACAACAGAATCATTAGTAACTAAAATGCGGAAGCTACAAGCGCTTTCGACTGGCGTACGTCTGAAATTGGAAATCGGCCATGTGAGAGGATTCATCGTATTTCGTTGTTTCCGTATTATACCTTGTGTGTATGACAATACTCGGTTTCAGAGCAACGGTGCATTGAAGATTTATCACAAACACGTCACTCTAGGTGTGGTTTGTTATAATTAAATGTCAGTTAAAGACACATCAACTGCGAAAGTCCTTAAGAGATTCTAAAACAAATGACAATAATTTTCGAAACTAGAATCGAGCGCTGTGGTCATGCGGTTAGCGACATGCTGTAGAGGAATTAAAGAAAGTGTGTTCGCGTCATGATACATGCTTTCGTTCTTTTTTTTCATCTTTGCGTTTGTAACACACTCTAGAATTTTGTTATCCATGAAAAAAATTATATTCTGCAACGTTCGACGTTATCTGCGCATAGGAGCGTGGTCTATCAGCAATATGTTTCTCCGATTTCATGGCTTCATTAGGTTAAAAAAACGAAAGATGACGCTGCTGAGAGTGAAAAAACCAGCAATGAAATTTACATTCCTTCTTGTCACCAATCTTTGACCTTTTTTGCAGAATATTTCGCGATTTTGGAGGGCGTTGTTAGGCAGGAATCTAATGTAATTGCTAGGCGTGCAATGAGCCGCAATGACATTTATATGTTTACATGTCACAAATACTTGGCTGTTTTTTCCGAATATGTTGCAATTTCCGAGAGTGTGAATAGGAAGGATCCTCAGAGTACGTTTTGAAATGCTGCGAATGAAACGAGCAGCAATCATATTTATATTTTTTTATGTCACAATTATTTAGCTTCCATCAAATTGTTTGTGTTACTCGTAGTCTGGTGGTGGCATCCATCGATTCGGTCTGAGCCTAGTCTGAAACGAGTGTTAATATCTATGTTGCATCATGTAAGTTGTGGGAGGAAATAAATAAGTCTGTGCTGACTGTACTCATGTCTTTTCATAAAATGTCATTAATAAAAGAAGATTGTGAGCAAAAACTTGTCAGGTCTTTACTATCCAGTTTCAACAACCAAGACAAAAATCAGATTGACACTTGCCACAGCTAATCATTAACTAATTAAAGGCTTATCTCAGTTGTTGATACCATTCAATGTTTCTCCCCTCATTGATGTTCACCGGCAATTTGTTCCAGTTGAATAACCAGCTGTTTTCAAAGTCGAATTGTGTTAAAGCTTTTTTCGTAAATTATTGGGTGGCACCATTATGATATCCTTTTGCTCTAGAAAACTAGAACATATTATTTTCTGAGAAATATTCAGGTATCATGGACAGAATGATGGTCTCCTTGCCAACCTGCATGGATTTTGAAAATGTCAGTCGTGTGTAACTCAGCTTGCTCCTCCTTTACATGACATCATGAAAGCTATGGGTCTAGCAATCAAGAAGGACGCAGTATTTTTCTACATACAAAAAGCATTTCACTCTGTATCACAGCAATAATTATATAAACATGTGATTATATGGGATATCTAACAAAATGTGATTCCAGATTGAGGATTTCTCGATAGGGAAGGTGCAGTATATTATCTTGGGTGGAACGTCGTTGATAGAAGTAGAAGCCATTTCAGTCATGCCCCAGGGAACTTTATTTGGATGCTGGTTGTTCACGTTCTATTATTAATGACCTGGCAGATATTATTAATAGTAGAATGAATTTTTCAAAATGGTTCAAATGGCTCTGAGCACTATTGGACTTAACTGCTGTGGTCATCAGTCCCCCAGAACTTAGAACTACTTAAACGTAACTAACCTAAGGACATCACACACATTCATGCCCGAGGCAGGATTCGAACCTGCGACCGTAGCGGTCGCGCGGTTCCAGACTGTAGCGCCTAGAAACGCTCGGCCACTCCGGCCGGCCGAATTTTTCATACTGCAGCAGAGTGTGGACTGATATGAAACTTTCTAGTACATTAAAACTGTGTGCTGCACCTGTAGTGCAACCTGGGATCTTTATCTTTTGCAGACAAGTGCGCTACCAACTTTATTACCTGAGCAAAAGCTACTAAGGTGGTCCTGCGCCCTTGGTAGAACTGCCTAGGTTGCACTACACCACCTCTCCCCAGAAAAACTATATTTCTGCAATTTTTTCTACATACGCTTCTGGAAATTGAAATAAGAACACCGTGAATTCATTGTCCCAGGAAGGGGAAACTTTATTGACACATTCCTGGGGTCAGATACATCACATGATCACACTGACAGAACCACAGGCACATAGACACAGGCAACGGAGCATGCACAATGTCGGCACTAGTACAGTGTATATCCACCTTTCGCAGCAATGCAGGCTGCTATTCTCCCATGGAGACGATCGTAGAGATGCTGGATGTAGTCCTGTGGAACGGCTTGCCATGCCATTTCCACCTGGCGCCTCAGTTGGACCAGCGTTCCTGCTGGCCAGGGTAGTTGACTTACACCTTCTAGAGCACGTTGGGTGGCACGGGATACATGCGGACGTGCATTGTCCTGTTGGAACAGCAAGTTCCCTTGCCGGTCTAGGAATGGTATAACGATGGGTTCGATGACGGTTTGGATGTACCGTGCACTATTCAGTGTCCCCTCGACGATCACCAGTGGTGTACGGCCAGTGTAGGAGATCGCTCCCCACACCATGATGCCGGATGTTGGCCCTGTGTGCCTCGGTCGTATGCAGTCCTGATTGTGGCGCTCATCTGCACGGCGCCAAACACGCATACGACCATCACTGGCACCAAGGCAGAAGCGACTCTCATCGCTGAAGACGACACGTCTCCATTCGTCCCTCCATTCACGCCTGTCGCGACACCACTGGAGGCGGGCTGCACGATGTTGGGGCGTGAGCGGAAGACGGCCTAACGGTGTGCGGGACCGTAGCCCAGCTTCATGGAGACGGTTGCGAATGGTCCTCGCCGATACCCCAGGAGCAACAGTGTCCGTAATTTGCTGGGAAGTGGCGGTGCGGTCCCCTACGGCACTGCGTAGTATCCTACGGTCTTGGCGTGCATCCGTGCGTCGCTGCGGTCCGGTCCCAGGTCGACGGGCACGTGCACCTTCCGCCGACCACTGGCGACAACATCGATGTACTGTGGAGACCTCACGCCCCACGTGTTGAGCAATTCGGCGGTACGTCCACCCGGCCTCCCGCATGCCCACTATACGCCCTCGCTCAAAGTCCGTCAACTGCACATACGGTTCACGTCCACGCTGTCGCGGCATGCTACCAGTGTTAAAGACTGCGATGGAGCTCCGTATGCCACGGCAAACTGGCTAACACTGACGGCGGCGGTGCACAAATGCTGCGCAGCTAGCGCCATTCGACGGCCAACACCGCGGTTCCTGGTGTGTCCGCTGTGCCGTGCGTGTGATCATTGCTTGTACAGCCCTCTCGCAGTGTCCGGAGCAAGTATGGTGGGTCTGACATACCGGTGTCAATGTGTTCTTTTTTCCATTTCCAGGAGTGTATATTTATGAAATTTTGTAGTTTATAAGGCAGGTTTAATGAAAAGAAAAGAGCCGGAGGCTGTAAAACAAAAACCGCAGGGGGGATTTTGACGCCATCGCCTTCGAAAGAAGTTGTAAACCCCTTTAAGAGCTCTGAGAACCCAAACTTGCCACTAGAGGGACATGGACGCTCGCCCACGTGACAACAGAGAGAGCACATGCACGCGTTGACCGTCCAGTGTACCACTGGAAAAACAGAAATGGAGGCTTCAAAAGAAGAGCAAACGGATGTAGTGTGTTTCCTTCCAAGGTGTGTGGGGAACGGAAATGCATCGTTGAATGGCACAAACGTACGGAGTGTACTGCATGTCCATGGCAACGGTCAAGGCGTGGCACAAGCAAGCCCAGGTAGAACAGATATAATTGCCCTATCATGCGCGACCTGGAACGATACACCGCATTACCACCACCGCTGTCCAGCAGACAGATGCCATCAGTATTGAGGATGGGTAAGTTATGGTGGCAACTCTTACCCCTGAAGTGAGAATGAGCGTCGGATTTGCACCGGACATTCTGCACTTGAGTAAAAGAATGGATTAGTTGGTAGGATACATCCTGAGGCATCAATGCAATGGAAACAAGTCTGTGTATGCGTGTGTGAAGGGAGGAGAGGGGGGTTTTGGAAACTGTTGAGAGAGATCAAGACTTGCCTACTGTAAGCAGGTTCAAATGGATGTTCGTTGCGGTAGTTACGCAGAGATGAAGAACTCGCAGAGCATAGAATAGCATGGAGTGCTGCATTGAACCAGGCTTGCACTTGAGACCACCACCACCATTACGACAACATATAAAAATTAAATGTATCATTGTTGTGAATAAATTACAAATTATATAAATCTTCTTAAAATTGAAAGTAAAACAAAATCCACATCTTAATTCTTATGTCAGCTACTGCACACTGATCTTAGTATGATGTATCATAAATATCAAATTTTATTTGCTCCTCACAAATTATTAATAGTTCAAAATTATTAATTGGAAATGAAAGGAAAAGAGCTACAAATAAAAATGTTGAGAATATATGCCTTTGTGGCCGGCCGGTGTGGCGGAGCGGTTCTAGGCATTTCAGTCTGGAACAGCGCGATCGCTAAGGTCGCAGGTTCGAATCCTACCTCGGGCATGGATGTGTGTTATGTCCTTAGGTTAGTTAGGTTTAAGTAGTTCTAAGTTCTAGGGGACTGATGACCTCAGATGTTAAGTCCCATAGTGCTCAGAGCCATTTGAACCAACATATGCCTTTTTAAACAATTACGTTTAGATTCCAACTCTACTTTCCACTGTTTACCTTGAGCGAAGCAAACTCGTTGGTTATGTCATGAAGTCAAGTTTAGCAGCAGTGTCGTACTCTGTCGACACGATAGCTGAATGTGATTCTCTACTTCACCTATACTCGACCTTCTTAGTTTTATCATCTTTAATTTGCTGAAACAAGGTGCTGCAGTGATTCCAGTTGTCATAAATATACTCTAAGGTATTTCGGTGCTTGGATAATCATATCGTAACCCAGAATTTGAAAACAAAAAAAGTATGCAAATGGGATGCTGTGTCAGTGCCCTTCATCAGCGCTTTCTACTGGAATTCGAAAGCCGCTATTTCGTTAACAGGCTCAGATGAATTGGTATTTCTGCCATGTTGGACACCGAAGCCTACTGCGTACTTTTCAAAATAAGATGTTAGGCAGGAAGTAAAGTGAGATGGTATTTGTTTTCGAGATATCGGTAGATGCGGTAAAAATCTTAGCGAGTTCTCTATCGGATGAAGTTAGTGGAGCTTTTATCGTTAGTAATTTTTCTCTGTTAGGTGGTACAGAATACCAATGATAGAATGTTGGGGTGATAGACGTGAATGGACCCTGAGGGACGCTGCTCTGCTTCAGACTGCGGTACCTGTATGATGTTGAGTTTTCCTAATTTTTCTGATTAGAAACACCATTTTAACTGTTCGTACTGTCTTTTATACTACCTCGTTTTACAGAAGCGGGCTTCATTTGGCGCTAACCTTACACATTGTACACGGTTGGCGGAGCTACGACAACATGTTCCCGTTTCCACAGAATGGTGAAAACATGATCTTATCGCACTAGCTCAGCTTAGCCTGTGTCTACACGGGTTGCAGAATGTGGTAGATATAGCTCTCTCCGACTTCTGCTCAGTTCCGACTTAAATTGGAACGATCACATGCGCAAACCTGCAGGGATGGCAGCCAGAGTCTGAGTAGCAGTTACAAGATGCTTAGGGACTATCTAAAACCACGTTTGAATTTTACTGTAACAGACAGATTCGAAAAAGGTGACTCGTTTCGAGAGATGAGAGTGCCATGGATATGATTCACTAGTGGCTAGTGGCTATAATCATTAAAAGACTTCTCCACAGGATCCAATGCAGGCATGTAGTTGAATGGAAAGACTTGATTCCAAATCACAGACATCACTTCTACCGGGAAGCGTAACACTGGAGATATGCAAAACATGTGTACATTTTTTACGACCTCAAGCAGCACACTGTCTACTGTGTGTGATCATTCTCAATCAACCATCACCTATATCCCAGTGGATATATCACAGAACCACTGATGCGATGTGGCGTTGGGACAGAATGCGTTACAAATACTGGAGAAATATCTAGTTGTGGCATGAGGGAGTTGCAAATACCGGCTTCATACCTCTTTCCTTAGCCGAATCACTTTCTAAATTCGGTGCTTTTATTACGAGCTTACACCGTTGGCGACGTGTAACCGCATTGTTGGTCTGTTAATATACACTCTGGCGATCACCGTCTGTATTCAGTGTCGCAGTATTTGTATGGAAAAACCACTTCATTCGGAGGTAATGCCACACCTTGATTTATAAGGCTTGTATAGTTTTTAACATGGATCTCGTTAGCGATATTTGTGAGCACCCATAGAGCCAAGACCACTTGTCACAGTAACATGGCCGTTGTGATCGTGTTTTTAACATTTGCCAGCTAGTAAGACAATGACGCCCCTCTTTCTAAGACACGGTGGTACCACTTGCAAGGAAAACTTGTGAGGCATGTCCACTCATCACTAATTTGCGCTCAGTACTGTTTCGTATGGTTAGCATTCAGTTATTGGTGAAGTATCATACTTAGTAGTAGGGGATGCCAGCTTTATGAAGTATGTTTGTGTTTCGGCATGTGCAAAGAAAATGACTATGTCCTGCTGTAAGGAAGGTATGGATTTGACGTTGAATACTGCGATAGCAGCAAAGGAAACGAGAGATTTTTTTTACGTGGAAAATTATGTCAAGTCATAAGAATGGTACAGATATTTCTTTTCCAGAGACACAGCCACCACCAGGGGGTATTTCCAATACTTCGCTCATTGTCGAAGTCATCTGATTGAGACAACAATCGTAATATTTAATTGTAAGCTCAGTGATAGAATATGTGTGGCCCGTTTCCTAGGACTATTCTCCCTGGTGTGCGAAGAGTACGTGGCAGTTGTGACCTGTGGCGGGAACGATTCACACTTCTGGCTTACGGCAGGAGCTGTCCGAATGGAAAGGCCAATTGGGCTAAGGGAATATAGCTGACCAACCCTATTGCCCTCTAGACAGCTGAATAGCGAACTAATACTCAAAATGTGTTGGGCAACCTTCGTGATCACGTGTGTTCTCTGTGGAAATTTGAGAAGATTCAATATGGACATGTGTTTGTACTGGACCATTATCTCTCCCCCCTCCCCCCCGCCCCCCCATGAAAATAGTCCGGTTGATTGCTTCTTCACATTTCCCGTCTTCATTTGGTTGAGAGAACATCGATTGTGGTGTATGTTATGTGCATCTAGCAAGTGAAAGATGGGTTGAAGACACGTTTGCGGGTTCTCTAGACATGAGAAATATCTTAGCTGACTTTGTGAATTATAAGGATGATTTGGAATCTCTTGTATCACTGACACAGGTGTCCGTGAGTGGAATTGACAGTTACCTCCATTTTTTTCGAGTTTTCGCATAAAGGTCTTCGCAGACAATATAAGTTTCTCGTTCTTCGTGGTTTACAGGACGTTCCAACTTGCTAAAGTTTCAGGTTTCTAGAGAAATAAATTCCATCTATATCCTCAGAATAGAAGCGATACTGCCATGCGAGCGATATTGCTATGTGCTTGATATCGGGAAGTATTGCGTAAATGGTGTGATATTCTGGTAAACCATATGAAAATCCATACTTTCTCTTAATCCCGTAGTCTGTAGATGGACGTAGAAAGCAAGCAAAACAGCAGGTCTGGGTCAGAAATAGTAACGCCTTTGTGTTGAGAGGAACCGACCCAGCATTAGTACAACAGTTCAGAGAGGACCTTGGTCCACTGAGGGTGCTCTGGTCATGTGTCGGGCCAGTGTCTGCGTGAGGTAAATGACTTGTGACCGTTGGCTGTGGTGGATGACCACCCAACCCCCAGGAAATATCTAGTGTTGCGAGGAGTATATAAGGTGCATGTGCTTATGCTGTACGTCTTCGTGCTATATGTACGAGTGTCTGGTGGTCGATAGTTAAGTGCAGATTGCAGAAGAGGTGATTTTTTTTGCTGCAGGATACGAATTGTATGTCTATTACATCGAAACTGTGTGTGGTGATATATAGCCGGGTCGAAGGCCGGCTTCACATTGAAATATTCAAGTTTTCCTCGACAGTAGCAGAGCAGTATAATTGAGGAACTGTCTTTCCATATTCTACGATCTGCAAACCACTTTTGCAAGGTTTAACTGTCAGTGCGATATGCCGATCTGTGCAAAATAGTGTTGCCACTGAAAGTCTCGTCTGCAGAAAATGGCGGACAGTGTTCCCACACCAGCAGCAAATTTCAAGCCAAAAAATTTACGCTTTGCTCAACAGTAGCAGAGAAGTGTATTTGAGGAAGAGTCTTTCCGTAAGTGACGATCTGTAGACCGTTTTTGCAGGGTTCAACTCTCAGTGCAATATGGCGATCTGCACAAAATAGTTTTGCCACAGAAAGTGTCGTCTGCAGGAAAAAATGGCGGACAGTGCTCCTGCACTGCCAGCAGCACTTTGTTGGGTAAATTCAGAAAGAGCCAATGAGAATGGTCCATTCATTCACAAGATAGATGGATAGAGACAGAGCACCTCGTTTTCCTGCTACTAATAAGGCGAGTACACCATTCGTTTGTTACATAATTTTATGAGCTTCGAACAGGAGCAATTGCAGCAATGGATAGGAACTGTGATTACTGTGTACAGATGCGAGCTGAGTTGGTGACCCTTCGGTCACAGTTCCAGGCTGCGTTGGCTTCCATCACACAGCTTGAGGCTGCTGCCAAGGGACACCACTGTGGGGGGTCAGACGCAGGGATGCGAGGGATGTCGAGCCCATCCCACAGGTCCCCCTGATTGGTCCACTGCTCTGGCCACCCCTGGTACCACCTGCACTGAGGTTGACCCCTCACCCATGGTCAAGTGGGAAATCATTCCAAAGTCTAGCAGGCAGCAAAAAACTTTGGAAGTGGTCGATCGTAGGGCCTCCCTGGTTCATTTGACTAACAGGTTTCGGGCGTTATCTATGGCTGATGATGGCTCTATGCCAGATGCAGTTGTCCACCCTGTTCCAGAGGAAGCTTCTCAGCTCACAAGGTCTGGGCTTTCACAGAGGGTGGGTTTGCTAGTAGTCATGAGCTCCAACATTACGTGTGTAATGGGGCCCCTTAGGAACATGGCTGCCAAGGAGAGGAAGGAAGTCAATGTGCACTCCGTGTGCATATTGGGGGGAGCCATTCCGGATGTGGAAAGTGTTCTTCTGGGTGCCACGAAGAGGAGAGGGTGCAGCCACTGCAAGAGGTGACTCATGTTGGTACCAATGATGTGTGTTGCTTTGAGTTGAAGGAGATTTTGTGTGGTTTTGGGCGGCTAGCGGAAATGGTAGAGACTGCAAGTCTTGCTCCCAAGATTAAGGCTGAGCTCACCATCTGGAGCATCGTCGATAGAACCGATTGTAGTCCTTTGGTGCAGAGCTGAGTGGAGGGTCTGAATCAGAGGCTCAAGCAGTTCTGTGACCACGTAGGCTGCAGATTCTTTGACTTGCGCAATGGGTGATGGGTTTCTGGGTTTTGCTTAATGGGTCACGAGTCCACTACACACAGGAGGCGGCTACATGGGTAGCGGGGGCTGTGTGGAAGAGACTGGGCGGTTATTTGGGTTAGAAGGACTCAGGGAACCCCAGAAAGGGCGTCCGTCTAAAAAGGGGTAGGAAAAACACAGTAAGGTAGTTGTAGAAACGATCGGTATTGTAGTTGTAAATTGTTGTAGCTGTGTTGGGAAAGAAGCAGAGCTCCAAGCCCTAATAGAAAACACTGAAGCTCAAATAGTTACAGGTACAGAAAGCTGGCTAAGGCTGGAAATAAGTGCAGCCGAATTTTTTTCAAACGATCTAACAGTGTTCAGTAAGGATAGATTAAATACAGTTGATGGTGGAGTATTTATTGCTGTCAGAAGTAGCTTGTCTTGTAGTGAAATTCAAGTAGATAGTTCCTGCGAAATAGTATGGGTAGAGGCTATACCTGACAATCGGACTAAACTAATAATTGGGTCGTTTTACCGACCCCCCCGACTCAGAAGATGTAGTTGCTGAACTGTTCAAAGAAAACTTGAGTGTTATTTCAAATAGGCACCCCATTCATACAATTATAGTCGGTGGTGACTTCAATCTACCCTCGATATACTGGAAAAATTATACATTTAAAGCCGGCGGCAGGGATAAAACATCATTCGAAATTGTACTGAATCCTTTCTCAGAAAATTATTTTGAACACTTAGTTCATGAGACCACTCGAAGCGTAAATGGTTGCGAAGGCATACTTGACCTCTTAATAACAAATAATCCTGGACAAATAGGGAGTATCATGACGAATACAGGGATTAGCGACCACAAGGCAGTTGCTGCTAGGCTGAATACCGTAACACCCACAACCATAAAAAAGAAACGAAAAGCATATTTCTTTAAAAAAGCTGATAAAATATTCTTAATGCCTTTTTAAGAGAGTCTTCACTCCTTCCGATCTGATCATGTAAACGTAAAAAATTGTGGAATGATTTCAAAGAGATAAAATCGACAGCAATTCAGAAATATATACCACATAAATTAATAAGTGATGGTTTTGATCCCCCATGGTACACAAACAGAGTCAAATCGGTGCTGCATAAGCAGCGAAAAAAGCATGCCAAATTTAAAATAACGCAAAATCCTCAAGACTGGCAAAGTTCGAAATCTAGCGCGTACTTCAGTGCGAGATGCCATTAATAATTTCCACAACGAAATTCTGTCTCGAATTCTGGCAGAAAACCCAAAGAGATTCTGATCACACATAAAGCACACCAGTAACATGACGTAATCAATACCTTCACTAATTTGGGTTTGCAGTAGAGTTTTGGAACATATACTGTATTCGAACATTATGAAGTACCTCGAAGAAACCGATTCATTGACACATAGTCAGCACGGATTCAAAATTATCGTTCTTGTGAAACACAACTAGCTCTTTATACTCATGATTTAGATAAGATATCTATATGGTGCGAAAAGTGGCAATTGACCCTGAATAAAGAAAGTGTGAAGCTGTTCACATGAGTGCTAAACGAAATCCGCTAAATTTCGATTACGCAATAAGTCACACAAATCTGAAAACTGTAAATTCAACTAAATACTTAGGAATTACAGTTATAAATAACCTAAATTGGAACGATCACATAGATAATGTTGTAGGTAGAGCAAACCAAAGACTACGATTCATTGCCAGAACACTTAGAAGGTGCAACAGGTCTACTAAAGAGACAGCTTACGCCACGCTTGTCCGATCTGTTCTGGAGTATTGCTGTACGGTGTGAAATCCGCATCAGTTGGGACTGACGGATGACATCGAAAAAGTTTAAAGAAGGGCGGCTCGTTTTATACCATCGCGAAATACGGGAGATAGTGCCACGAACTTGATAAGTGAATTGCGGTTGCAATCATTAAAACAAAGGCGTTTTTCATTGTAACGGGACCTTCTCATGAAATTTCAATCACCAATTATCTCCTCCGATTGTGAAAATATTCTATTGGCACCCACGTACATAGGGAGAAATGATCATCACGATAAACTAAGAGAAATCAGGGATCGCACAGAAAAATTTGTGTGCTCGTTTTTCAATCACACCGTTCGCGAGTGGAACGGTAGAGAGACAGCTTGAAGGTGGTTCATTGAACCCTCTGACAGGCACTTTATTGTGAATAGCAGAGTAATCACGTAGACGTAAACATAGATGTAGTCGTAGATGAAGACATCCTCTGTGCTGGGGCATAGGAGCCTCTACAGACTGATTCGAACAAGGTGGGATCAACGTATCTACAGAAAGTTCTGAGAGTAACATGATGTCTTCTTTGTTCAAGTGTTCAAAGACAAGTTGAAGCAGACAATCTATCTCTGGCGAGATGCTGTCTCTTATCCGCACTGTGGCATTAGGACGTCTCCAGACCAGCAGCTGTAGGACACCGAAAATTCCAGCCACTTTTCTGCTTTGTAGGACAGAGCTTCGAATTCTGTTTGAGTAATAGTTCCAATTTTATCGTCTGTACTTAGACAGTGATCTCTTTCCAAATAACAATAATGCTTTTAATATGAATGGTGTATTCGCAATCATGCACAAACATGATGAAGGCTTTTAGTGGTGAGAACATGAGCGGACGTTTACCATTTCTTACACGTATGTTGAAAGCAGGACGTTACAATTTCTAGGAAGGGTAACACGTGATGGACGGAGGGCCTCGTTGGGACCATCAGGAAGAATGCATTCGGTGTTATTCACGGATATTTTCGTAAACAGATCCTGTTAGGACAAGAATTTCCATCCAGAGAAGCTGAGGCATTAAGAAAGCTCCTGCGACAGCAAAGGCGACCATTAGCTATTTCTGCAGCACTTCACAATTTCCTTGAAGGGTTGATATGTAAGGACGAGCTGTCTTGTTAGGATCTCTGGGAACAATGCATCCTGTGTTATTCTGGGATACTTTCGTAAACAATTTTTGAAAGCATTGCAAAAGGTTTCTATAGCGCATCCAGGGGGATGACTTGGCTGTTATTTACATAGACATGAGACTTCAGTATAACACTGACAATCTTTTGGCTGCACCTGCGAGGGTGGGTAGCTGGGCAAACATCTCACTCAGCAATTAGGCTGGCACTGGACCCACAGATACAAAGGCGATGCCATAACGCACCAGCAATGGTGGCGAGATAAACACATGCACACCCAGAGACATCTGACATGTAGGGGTCAGGTGTGTCCGGCATGCCCTGTCACATTCGTTCATCATTCCACCTTGGACCTCTGTAGGGATCAGTTCACTGATACATCATGGTCGAATTTCTTAACAATAGTTCAAAAGTGTTTTTACATGCAACGAGTGTTTGTGCATTGCATTATTTCGGCTGTTTAAGCATTGTGAGCGTGTTTGCACAGCATTATATATGGATTATTTAGCCAATTTTACGCGTAGTGAACGTTTTATACATCAGTGTACTGCTTATTTAGACAGTTTATAATTAGTGAACGTGTTTGCAGAGCGTTCTAAATGCATTATTTTGACAATTTACGAGTTGGTTGCGTGTCTGTACACCAGTGTACTGCATTATTTCGGTAATTTACGAGAAGTTTGCAGGTCTGTAGGTTATTTACTGTGGCCCCAAGCACATCAGGGAGAGTGTTTTGTATCAGCGTAGTAAATAATCTACAAGAAATCCATCCCTAAACAAATTGTTCCAACTTTCCACTGAAAATGCATAAAGTACACTTCTTCATCTCCAGCATCATGACACAACGTGAGTCCTTTTCCCGCCAATTCTAAGGAAGAGGTGGTTGTTGGTTGACTTAGGTTAGTGGAGGTTGCCCAAGTGACCTTTTTTCCCCCATTTTTTTCTGCCAAACTTTTCACGCCATGTTCTTGGGAAGGGGAGGGGAGGTGGTTAGGTTAGTGGAGGTAGGCCAGTTGACTTATTTTCCCTGCAGAATTTGAACTACCCGCCATGATGTCATTGCGACATTGTCATATCTATCGCCGCCACCATGGATCCTCCATCTTGAACAAATTTAGCAACAATGCAACATAGGGTGATGCCCCTGTTGCCCCACTACTAGCAACTACTTCACCTGCTCTAAGATAGAAAATCTCCTATTGCAGAACACTGTAATTCTAGTGGCCAGTCGATGATACACAATGAAACAAATTTGTGAGCCATTCGTCTTCATCCATGCATCAATGGAAATACAGATATCTCAGCTCATTATCAATCAAGATGGTGATTTCCAGATAGAATCAGCTTGGGATTCTGTCATAAAAAAACTTCGTGAAATGTGTAGCCAGTGTCATTTTGCGATTTTACCATTTACAGACAATTAATGATGTCATTGAGGTGAGCTTTCATCATGGAGGACGTGTGGAACAGTAGATTGACTTGCAGCAGAAGCACCCATTACTTCACGGAACAATCTGTATGCTAGAGAAATTAAAAATTTCACAATAATGTCTTTACACTATTTTCAGATAAGCGTTTTGCGTGATACTCAGGTTCTTGTTGGATGGACATAAGTCATAAATGACTAATGAGAACTCAAGCGAATGAGTAGTGAGCAAAAAAATTAACATCACAAGAAAAGCATTCCATTAAAGTGTTCAGTCATTCATATTTGTGTCCACTCCCCCACAGTTTAGTGCTTCAAGCCATGGCTACATTGTGTTTTTCATGGAAAATGATAGGAATAGTTATTAAAAATCATCTGGAAAAAATAATACTTACAATTCGAGGAGCCTTGTTTAAACGAAGAATGCCAAAGTAAAACATTCTTTGTCCATATGGGGCCACAAAACAAAATAATTCCAAGGGAAACAAGGTGAAAAGGTCAAAATAAAATCCCAATGCGGACCTCATGTATCTGAAAATTTGAAGTAAATAACAGTTTTGTACAGTTAACGAATACTTTATCGCTAAATACGTTTACAACAACAGTTTCAGCAAGCAGGTAACTGTTTAGTAGTTCCATCACACTGATTCATTCATATGGACGAGTGGAAATTACATTGGAAACTTACGACATATCAGTCTATTGTACACTAAATTCGTAGATAGAAATTATTTTCTTGGAATGAAATGCAAAATGCATGGACAGAATTTTCAAACAGGAAAAAGGGGCCATGAGAATAACTAGTAAATTTAGTAGCTGAGCTAAATGTACAGAAATATTTAAAAAATATGTATCCTTCCTTCTTCAAATGAGTTCACTTCCCAACCTGTTGTGCGTATCAGAAAAACATTAATAGGCCTAAGTATATTACCCATAGTCCTATGTACAGTCAAGGAAGAAAACCCAGCATTTACATCAGGGAATGAAATTGGACAACAATTTAAACTACTAGATGAAACAGTTATCTAAAATACATTTATTTAAAATAATTGCGAAAGAAAATCAGCTATAAAGTTCACTGCAAATTGAATATAATTTAACTATGATTGTGATAACAATAATAATAGTGGATAGAAGCTGAACTAGTGGGTCAAAATTCGTCCTACGGCTGAGAGTTGAACCCAAGGCTCCTGCTTACTATTCTTAAATCGCCAGCAGTAGAGGAAGGATTTCCCCATTACGTACAAAGCCAGATTGCTTTTCCAGTTTTGGACAGCCTCGGCAGTGCTGATGATTTAAGAAGGGGAAAATTCGATAAGGTGTCAGCTGGAGTTTGTGTTAGGGAAGGCAATGGATATGGGAAGTCCGTGCAGATGTGGTGGCCACAGCACTAAGGTGGTGTAGCGGATAACACATCTGCCTAGTAAGTGGCATTCCTGGGTTGAAGTCCCGGCCTTGACACAAATCTTAGCTCACTGCTTCAGCTTCTACCCCTATCGTAGACAAAGTTCGGATTGAATATGTCTCGAAAGGAAATATAACTACAATAATAATACTGATAATAATCTATTAAATATCAAAAATGTATGTATGTGTGTGCATATGTATGTGTCACATCTCCTCCTAAATCTCTGGATCAGTTTCAACCAAACTTTGTACAGATAACACTTATTGTCCAGAAAGAAGTACTTTGGTTTAAGAACCACCTAACTCCCATTGGAGTGGGAGTGACATGTGAGATGGTGGATAGAGACAGTAAGGAGCGGATGGAGCAAGAGTGGGGGAGGACCCGAAGGACAGAGAGGTAAGGGAGGAGGAGATGCAAGGGAGCCCATAAACATACGTTTTTCATGTTAGGAGCATTGTGGTGCCACCTACTGCCAGGTACTCCATATCAGCGACATCAGTAGTCATTAGACATCGTGAGGGAGCAGAATGGGGCTCTCTACGGAACTCACGGACTTCGAACGTGGTCATGTGATAGGGTGCCACTTGTGCTATACATCTGTACGCGAGATTTCCACACTCCCGAACATCCCTACGTCCACTGTTTCCGATGCAATAATGAAGTGGAAACTTGAAGGGACACGGACAGCCCAAAAGCGTACAGGCCGACCTTGTCTGTTGACTGACAGAGACCGCCGACAGTTGAAGAGGGTAGTAATGTGTAATAGGCAGACATCTATCCAGACCATCACACAGGAGATCCAAACTGCATCAGGGTCCACTGCAAGTACCATGACAGGCGGGAGGTCAGAAAACTTGGATTTCATGATGGAGAGCCTGCACATAAGCCACACATCATGACAGTAAATGCCAAACGACGCCTCGCCTGGTGTAAGGAGTGTGAACATTGGACAACTGAGCTGTGGTAAAACGTTGTGTGGAGTGAGGAATAACGGTACACAATGTGGCGCTCCGATGGCAGGGTGTGAGTACGACGAATACCAAGCGAACGTCATCTGCCAGCGTGCGTAGTGCCAGCAGTGAAATTCGGAGGCACTGGTGTTATGCTGTGGTCGTGTTTCTCATGTAGGGGGCTTGAACCCCCTGTTGTTGTGCGTGGCACTATCACAGCACAGGCCTACATTAATGTTTTAAGCACCTTCTTGCTTCCCACTGTTGAAGAGCAATTCGGGTATGGCGACCGCATCTTTCAACACGATCGAGCACCTGTTCAAAATGCAAGGCCTATGGCGGAGTGGTTACACGACAATAAATTCCCTGTAATGGACGGGTATGTACAGAGTCCTGATCTTAATCCTGTAGAAGAGCTATGAGATGTTTGGGAACGCCGACTTAGTGTCAGGCCTCACCGACCGACATCGATACCTCTCCTCAGTGCAGCACCCGTGAAGAATGGGCTGCCATTCTAGCACCTGATGAACGTGTGCCTGCGAGAGTGGAAGCTGTCTTCAAGGCTAAGGGTGGGCCAATACCATATTGAATTCCAGCAATACCGATGGAGGGTGTCACGAACTTGTAAGTCATTTTCAACCAGGTGTCCGAATGCTTTTGATCATATGGTGTATATATGTATGTTCATATGTATGTATACATATTCCATATCTCTTGTTAAACCACTGGTTCCATTTCTGGAAAACTTATGTTCGCAAAACACTTATTGTCTGACAAAAGCTAAGAACCACCTAGTTCCTGTTCAGGTGACGTATGGGAATTCAATCGAGTGACGTCTTCTACAACCACCGATATTTCGACAAGTGAACAACATGTTATTTTCTAGACACAGATGCAGCAGAAAGTGCCTGGCAATGGGTTCATCGAGCCGCATTCACACTAGCTCATATTATTCCACTCTCGAACAGCGCGAAGAATAAAAGAACACCTATATCTTTCCATGCAAGCTTCAGTTTCCATTATTTTATTATGATGATCACTCCCTATATAGGTCGGTGTCAACAAAATATTTTCGCATTCAGAGGAGAAAATTGGTGATTGAAACGCGTTTGTTTTAATGGTGTCCACCCCAAACCTCCAAAGAATGGGTTCCTCTTAGTCCAATTGTGACAACGTTGGTGCACTGACATATTGTGTAGCAAAACACCTTGCTACTCTGTTGATCCCGCTAGTAGTTGGTTTGAGCATATTAAGAACTTGTCGGATTTCTTGCACGATTAGAGAGCGCGCATTTGAATGGTTTTGGTGTGGTCTCTCTCTTCATTTGGGTTTATCTGTCTGATTCATCGCAATTAATTGAGGTTACATTGTGTGTCGAATTTAGGAACCTTTATCGACATGTATTGACAGATTTACTTTTAATTGCGTGACCAGTACTACGAACAGACGGATAGCATTTTGACGGGAAGCCTGTTGTTACATATTATTGCCAATTTGTTTATGGAAAACTTCGAGGAACGTGCCTTGGTATCAGCAGCATTGAAACCTCCTGTTTTTTTGGCTGAATATTCTTTTCTTTGTGGAGCTGGAAAAGGATGGATGGCTTGCTTCCCTTGATGTATTGATCAGCCATTTACAGGAAGCCATCTCAGACTGACATGTATCTATTGGCCGACATATGTCACCATCCAGTTCAGCGCGAAGGGATGTATCATAGCTTGATTCACAGGGCCCACGTTATCTAAGACCATGAGAATTTGTCAGCTGAGGGAGCACATCTTTCGATCACCTTTCGCCAGAATGTTTATCGTGAAAGACGTATCAGATAAGGATTGCACTATCAGCCAACAACGCACTGGGTGAGTGATGCTAATGCCCAGGTGGCACCGAAGTCTAACGGTCTTTTTGTCTTTGGCAGGAAGCATTTCTGCAGGGTTAGTCGTATTTTGCTGAAGTATGATGTAAAACGTGTTTTTAGACCATCATCTAAGATTAGGGCCGTTTTAGGATCCGTAAAGGATTATCTTCGTTTGTGTCAGGTAACTATCTATCGTTTTCATTGCTGTTGGCGCATGTCATACACATGTCAGACCATCAGAATCCTGGGGACTGGTGTACCAAGCGGAACTGATGTGCTAAGCATAAGTGTCGCACATGCTTACAACAGCTCAGAAAATCTTCTATTGCAGAACAATGCCTTCGCTCTGATCTTTCTATGGAATATAACAACAAGTAAATACTGCCATCCACCTCCAGATGTTCAGGTAGTAGGAACCATTGGAAATTAAATTGTGAAGTGACATTACAAACAGAGATGATTTAGCTTAAATTCAGCATGGTATTCAGGTCTCTTCCATGTCAAAAAACACAGGGACAATGTTAAACCCTGTTGCTTATAAATTGTCGCTATCGATAACTTTTGATGTAGATCATCTTTGGTAATGTTGTTACTCTAGTTCTTGCAGTGTGTGAGTGTGTGAGTGTGTGTGTGTGTGTGTGTGTGTGTGTGTGTGTGTGTGTGTGAGTGAGTGAATGTGCAGAAATACTCTGTATACTGAGTTTAAAAATTACCTTGCACAGACTTCCTTGCTGCATTTGCATTTTGTCGAAATGTTGGCGGTTGTTGAAGATGTCACCTGGCTGAATTCTCATAAGTTATTTTAACATTGCATGTGCTGGGAGAGAATCAGGTTTTACGCCTAGCTCCTGTTTAGATGGGGGTGACAGAGAGAAGGGGAAGAGGTAATTTACAGAGACAGGGGGAGAATGATATGGAGAGAAAGAGGGAGAAGGTGGCAATGGACATAGAGAGTGGGAAAGGGAACTGGACACAGTGAGAGAGGAGGAGAAGATGGACAGAGAGTTGGGGAGTAGTGTATGATCGGAGAAATTAGGAAGAAGGGACGGTTTATGGGAAAATAGAAGACGGAGAAGGGTAGAGGCCAGGTGGAAAAGGAAGAGGATGTGGGGAGGCATGTGGAACATGGATAAGATTTGAAGTCGAAGAGGGATAGGGTGTAAGTAGGCAGATGAAAGAGGGACAGGATGTAAGATCGAAGAACGAGAAGGTACAAGGAGGCAGGTGGAAGATGCACGGACGTGAGGAGGCAGGTGGAAGGACAATGTGCGAGATGGCAGTTGTAAGAGAGATACGACGCCATGAAACAGGTGGAAGAGAGGAGAGAAAAGTACAAGTGGGGTGTACATTAAGGGAAAGATATAATTTTTTCCTGTTTTTTGGCAAAATCATAGCCAACATACGTGTACACAGGTGAAACCATGGGTGCAAACCTTGTATTTTACAAAAATGTACAGCGAGTTGACAAAATTCATGAGATAGCATTATGCACAGGTAGCGGCAGTATCATGTACACAAGATGTAAAAGAGCAGTGTGTTGGCGGAGCTGTCATGTGTATTCAGGTGATTTACGTGAAACGGTTTCCCACGTGATTATGTCCATGTTGATATTACCACATTTAAGGCATTAGCTCTCACTGCCGACAACACAAATATAAAAATGATCTAAAATGACCCACTGGTAATTCTTTTCTGTATTTAGTTCAGTAAAAACAGTTTAAAAGTATGAAGTGTAGTATGTCTATTACTTGTGCTGCTCAGTGTGTCAACAAGGTCGTGACAATAATTCAATGAATTTGCCATCAAGTGGACCAAAAAATATGTCACATTGCAAAATAATGCAGATAAATTTAACGTCCTCTCTTAGATTGCGTGATGGAATCAGGGAATCAGTCACATATGTGTGAAATATGTATGATACACATATATAAGCGAAAAGCCATGGTTTTGAAAGCGTTAAAAACACTCATTCAATATGTTGCCAAGGCTGTTCAGTCAGTCACTAAGGGAACAAGGTGTAACCATCTGCAGACTGTGCTGAACGTTAGGGAGAATATTGCCAGTCAAATTGGGTCCAAGGTCTTACTTGGTTCATTACAATGACTCGTGGAGAGGATCTAGAAGTCTAGCTTTGCTCATATTGTAACACCTATTTTTGACGTATTTTGTATCTGTATTGATATTTTCATGTCAGTTTGTGGTATTGCTTATGTATAATGTTGTGTCTGTCTCGGAAATTCTTTGACTGTGTATACAGGTATCATTTACGTGAAACCTTTGATTGATGTTGTTTAAATTAAGCTTGTGGATTTAAATAACTAATGAAATAATTGTTATATAATGTACTGTAAATGACTTGGTCCATAGTTTGGGAACATAGGGTTGAATGTAAAAGATGTGGGGAAGCCCCACAGCTACGAAGGTAGCCTGGTGGAGTGGAAAAGGTGTGATTGGCGTGCAAGTGGCAACTCGTCCCTTGTGACGAGTAAGGAGTCTGGACTAGTGGCAATCATGCCGCACGCCCGGCCAGACGACACGTTCGGTTATGAGGTGTCTTGTTGCCCATGTTCTGGAGTGAGTAAGATTATGTAATGTGTCAAAAATCCCACTCCGGAGAGGGGAAGGCACCAAGGGGCAGGGCGAACCGGTAGAAACGTCACAGATGATAGCAACTGATGACCTGTGCAGGGCAATAGGTTTGATGATGAACGAAGAACCGTCATCTGAGAGCAGATGTTGTGTGTCTGCACCTTCGGCCTGAAGCCGCGCCAGTTCCTTTAAGTTCAGTGGGGCAGAGATTATCGAAATGAGGGAGTTGTAGGCGGCAATTACGTTTTCCACACTGCGGATGTACCAAGCATCTGAAGAATGTTGGCAAATATAGTCCATGTGCTGGAAGCGGCGCTGTGGGAGATCTACTCGCCGGGTTGCGGATCGCGTCAGCAAGAGGTTTATGATCAGAATAGATGGTGAAAGCGCGTCCTTCGATGTCGCTCCTGAAATATTTGCCTGCCACATAAACGGCGAGGAGCTCGCGGTCGAAGGCCAACCATTTACACTGACTCCTCGTAGGGTTTTTTTTTTAGAAGAAACGCGACGGCTGCGTTGAGTCTGCAGTGTGCTGTTGGAGGACAGCACCTATCGCTGACTCGTTAGCATCGGTAGTGATAGAAATCTCCGCTTCGGGGTTACGGTGCGCAAGAGTCATAGCCTCCACGATGGCCAATTTCAAACTGTCGAAAGCATCCAGCATGGGCCTAGTCCAGTCCAGTTTAGGCTTTTCAGTTGTATTTTTACCAGAGAGAGCGTCGGTTAGAGCCGACTGGACGGAGGCAGCCCGAGGTATATGTCGCCGATAAAAGTTCACCATCCCTAAGAAACGGCGTAGTTGTGCATAATCCTCAGGGAGAGACAGAGCGAGGATGCTCGCGATTCGTGAGTCAGTAGGGCGGAGGCCGTCGGCCAAGACCGTATGGCCAAGGAAAGTAACAGATGTGGAACAGAGCTGCGATTTGTTGTCGTTAATAGCCACGAAATTCAGTAAAATACGGTTAGTCTTGAACTACCTCAACAATCATTCCAAAAGCTACTTGAATCTACGCAATTAGAAATAAGAGATTTAACTTTGAACTTGAGTTAAATGATTCTGAACAATTAACAATAGTAAAATTTAGTACGTACCAAGCTGAGCTGCAGTCACAGGTAAGCTAAAATATGGTAACAAAACTCGCACTCTTACTTTGTGCTTGTGTAATCTAAATATTGTAGCCAGCTATGACTACTTTAACTGAACTTTGAACTTAAAGCAGTGAAATGGAATATTACTTTAACGCTGGCGTATGAATTTCAACGACACTCGGGTTCATTCCGAAAAAGGAAGGGACCCTGCTTGGTAATGCAATTGGGACAATGAGCAACAAACGTTCATGCTACGTTGCTGTAATTTTGTGATTTGAACAATTTTAAAAGCTGAGGTCTGCCATGCAGTTCTAAAACTTTACGTGCTTCCAGTCTTCCTTGTTGGTTGATTGAAGGTTTGAAGCCGTCGATCGAGGAGGTGGCGACAGTCACTCATTGTCAGCCATCGCTGTTGCAGAAGCTGGATGTTGGCGCGCCTTCTTCTCGACACAGTCACCAGACGAAACGGGCTCTTGATGTGCGCCAGCTAATGCTTCCTGTCCGCGACACCATGTCAGAAACTATCATCGCAAGTCGAGCGCAATTACATGCTGCCAAACCCCGAAAGCGCGGCAACTCGCGGGAGCTTCACACAACACACCTGCTCCACCCGCTACTCCAGTCAGACTCTCTCTGCTCAGCCCGCGCTCCACGCGGCAGAGTTAACACTACCAAAGATCCTAAACACTTTCGTTCTCCACACGACCTATCGATGTATTCGTTCGATAGTATAGTTTTCCCTAGGCCAGACCCAGCGTATAAATACAAATAATATTCACAAAAGAAAAACCAATTATACATCGACATAAATGCATAAATATATATATACAAATAGTAAAACAATTACAATATATAAAAAAAATGTCATATCTTGAGGTAACAAAACAAGGAAAAAATTATAGCACAATAGATGGAAATAGAGAGATATGCATTTCCGGCGTTACAACCGTATGGCCAAGGAAAGTAACAGATGTGAAACAGAGCTGCGATTTGTTGTCGTTAATAGCCACGACGTTGGCCTGAAGAGCCACACGAACTGCGTCAAGGTGAAATTTGTGTTCCTCTGCAGATGAGGCAAAGGTAAGTACGTCATCCAAATAGGCAAAACCGAAAGGAAGTGGTAGCAAAATCGAATCAATGAAACGTTGCCATGTCTGTGCAGCGTTTTAAACCATATGGCATGAAGCAGTATTCGAAAAGGCCGAAACACGTAATGAGTGGCATTTTCGGATTGTCTGGCTCATGCATCGGAATTCGGTGAAATGCCTTCAAACAGTCCAATACAAAAAAGAACTTCAAGCCATGCAGTAACATTGTGAAATCCTGTAAATGAGGTTCAAATGGTTCAAATGGCTCTAAGCACTATGGGACATAACAGCTGACGTCATCAGTCCCCTAAACTTAACTAACCTAAGGATATCACATACATCCATGCCCGAGGCAGGATTCGAACCTGCGACTGTAGCAGCTGTGTGGTTCCAGACTGAAGCACCTAGAAGCGCTCGGCCACCGCGACCGGCTGTACATGAGGAATCAGGTAGTTGTCTATAAGAGTTCTAGCATTAAGGGACCTGTACTCACCACACATGCAGAGCGAACCGTCTTTCTTAGGCACCAGGTGAATGGGGGAGGACCAGTTGCTGTCAGAAGGTCGGAGCACACTGGAAGCCAGTAAATCCTGAACTATCTGTTTCACTCTCAACAGTTTCCTAGCGTTAAGACATCGAGCTTTGTGACGTCTGTGGTGCGGATTTGTTGGCAGGTGCTGCTGCTGATTGCCGAGACCCACAAAGGGAGGCATGCGTGGTGGGGCGAGAGAGACGGGACGAGTGGCCGCTGTTGTCTGACCTTGGAGTGCTGGGATGGTGTATACGAAGTGTCGGCAGTAGGCAATGGCTGAGCATGCAGTGCGGTAGCCATGGAAAGCGAGCGATCCCACGAAGTGGGCACATGGACGTCCGAGTCGGGCTGGAGTGATGTGGGCAGGGCCTCGGCAGGGGACCGCGACGGTGGACGTGGCATGACGGCAACGCAATGCAGAAGATCCTGTGACGCCGTGACAGGAGTGTCCTGTAGGTCCAACTGCATCTGCACTGAACTGGCAGCAGGAAAGGTGCAGCTCGACACAGGAGTGGGGCAGGGCGAAAACACTGTAGGAGAGATAGACTGCGTTGACAGGAGTGGCTCTGTAGAGAGGCAGCGTAAGGTAATCCATGCATGAGCCAATTCAGCAGAGGTGGTAGGAATGCAGGATCATAACCTTGTGTTATGAGTGTGTACTTCATCGATCTGTTAGCAGACGTTCGATAAGTCAGAGAGGCAAACTGTAATATCTTCGAGCAGAGAAGCACATGTGGAAAGCATTGCCAAGGATGTGGGGAGCAGGGATGTGCTGCACCCGTTCGAGTGCAGAACGGTAGAACCAGATGTGTGGTGGAGCATAGCAGCCTGTAGGTCTGGCAAAAGCTTGCATTGGTGTAGAAGGTCCAACCTGATCACAGGTTCGTCCACGTCGGCGACGTGGAAGGTCCAAGGAAATGTCGCACCCAGGGACAGATGAAGCAACATCTTGATGGAGCTGAGGACCACGATATGAGAGTGATTCACAGCGACCAGTGATAGGTTAGCTGAAGAAACCACGTTGCCCGCATGCTTAGCTGACATAACGCTGACATCATAGCTGGTGTTGACAAGAAAGTGCATGCCCGACGACAAGTCTGTGATGTAGAGGCACCGCGCTGTTGCTGTAAGTGGTATGGCGCCGGAAGGTAGTCGCCATTGATTATCATGGCGGGATGTGGCGCCTAAACGTGCCTGCCGAACTCGTTTGGGTACACACAAGGCTGACGACAGTTGTGACTGTGTCCCCGTAGGTTGCATGGTACCAGCAAAGTGGGTGAGCCTGGAGGCGAGGTGTTGTGGGGCGAGCTGGGGACGCAGCTGGCTGCATCATAGCTCGAGAACGCTCGGGCTGCTGCTTGGGTGAGGTCGGCTGCTGTCGGGAGGGTGCAGATAGTACCTCCTATAGGATACATGAGGCAGCTCCTGGCAGGTCGCTGAGCTGCTGAGGCGTGCGTGCTGACTTCTATTGGCGGCACATGGAACCAGCGAAGCAGGGGTGCCAACAGAAGGCGAAGGCAATGTCGTTCTTGACATGCAGTGTCGGTGACTATTGATTGCGTAGGCCCGATGGACCGTCCGTAGGCGGACCTTGAGAGGGTCGGCTATGTATGATAGCAGGTGAAGCTGCAGGTCTCATGGTAGTCTGATCGTCCACAGAGTCCATAGTGTGGCGTCAGGTAGTGCTTGGTCATCAGTCAGTGTACAAAGGCACCGCCAGAGCTGCGAAGGCGTGCAGTCGTAAAAGATGCTCGCCATGGATGATGTGGTGCATGGCCTCAGCCGGAAGGCGAGAAAGGCGTTCAATAAGCAAAGTTTTTGGCGTCGCATACTTGGGTGAGGTGGGCGGCGAGAGCAGCAGATCACTGATTACGTCAGGGTGGTCACGGAGGTGGCTCACTAGGCAGATGAAAAGTACGTTGTCGTCCGAGATCCCGTGGATATCCAGTAGATAGTCCACCGGGAGGGGGGTTGTCCTTTCTCAATGCAGGCAGCTTAGGAAATCTGCAGGGTAACACTTGTTGATGTAGCGCAGGCAGGTGCAGATCCGTGTCGGTGGTTGAGGGAGACCTGTCGCTGGGAGTGCAGTAGTAGTGAGCGATGCATTGCCTGAGGTGTTCGTAGGGGGGGGGGGTGGGGGGGGGGGCGCCGCAAGCAGCACATGAAGAGGCGTGGGCCGGCGCAACCGACGGCACAATGTGTCCCAACTGCAGACCTGGAGGCAGGTGTGGCGTGGTCGTTATTGCAGGTTAACAGCAGGCGGAAGGCAGTCGCGACACAGCCAAGGGGGGGGGGGGGGGGGGGGGGCTGATCCCGAAACCGGCGCGGAAGAAACGGCTGGTGCCATTACGGGAGCGGGCGGAAAGCGATCTTGATGTGACCACAGAGCGATGTTCGTAGCAACCGGCGCGGCTGAGGCGAACGGTGTCGCCAAGACAGTGTGCGGGGGGTGCAATGACGTCAGGCAACTAAGAATGTGTGACCCCACGTGTATGAGCTTTCAGAGTACAGCTCTCGATCTGCATCAGCACATCAAAGCAGCCAGAAGGCGACTGGTTAACCAGAGGGCGAAACACCATGTCCTTCACACGATTATCGTTCACTATCTTAGTGAGCGTGCGTAGCATTTGATGATGGCCATGTTGGACCCGCAACGTTTAAGTGACCGCTGGCATGGTAGGGGCCATAAAATTCATCACTTTTACCTAACTATACATTAGGAACTCTATTGAAAACACAAGCTCAATTGCTAGGGTGGGACGTACTTGCACAAAACAACACTGGTGGATACATAGTTTTCAAGACAGTCTGGGGCGACACACAGAGTCAGTTACTGATGAAAGTAAGCACAAAATAATTCCCGAACGCACAACCTTGAAGACAAGGTCACCAGTGTGGGTTACACAAGGCATAGAACCATATAACACACTTTTAGAGTAAGAATTAACATTTATTTCGGCACTGAACAGAGCGAATACAGAAATGGATGTCAAACATGGTGAGAGCAAACAAAGACAGAATGCAAAGAAAAAGAGAATAATCAAGGAAGAGTCACTTCGCATCAGAGACGCCACATAGTCATAGCATCGAGCTGCATAAGTTTCCTTTCATGCACCACAGCTAATTAGCTGCAAATAATAGCTTGTAGCCATGATCCTGCAGTCAAATAATCTATACATTGGCTAGAATTTCGAATTAATACATTGTATTAATTTGAAAATTTAAAACTTATACTACACTCTGCAGGCATGCCCCATTTAACTTTTCTTTCACATCAGCACATAACTGCATGCCAAGTCAGCAAATGTTTACTTACATGCGCACTAAAAATAGCATTTATGCCCAGAATTTTACGTACACAGATTTATTCAACAACCATTTCAAAAAAGCATATAAATAATCAACTACATAACATACCCTAAAAAGCTTAGCTGCTACTTTGCATATAACCCCATCTTTTATTGCCATAAGTAATTAAAATTTTAATGTGGCCTGATGACCTCTAGGCATCAGATTTTGTGCAATTAATGATTGCACTTAAACTACACATATCACATGAGAAACCTATCCAAAATAGTACAAGTAACACATTTAAATAACTCCTTGAAAGTTCCTCCAAATCTCACATACAATACAATGTATTCCTCTCTTTTGCAAATACAAAATTACACTGGTGTTAAAAATTAAAGCAACGAACTGCTCTTTCACCGTTCTGTTGCTATTTTACGATATAATCATACAAACTGTCAATAGATGACGTTACGATTGTGTTCTGCAGGAAGGATGGCATTCTGATCAAAGGACAACCATGCTAGCAATGACGTCAGGGTTACCTATGAAACGAGGTAGTGTTTTCCGGATGGCCCCACATCCACAACCCCTATGTGCACAGTCACAGACGGTGCAGTACAGCACAGAGAAGACGCCTACAGATTCTCTGCTGTGGAGGGCCATAGGAAGAATGGATGCAGGAGTTTCGCAAACTGATGTGGCCCGATGGCTTAATGTGAATCGTTTTGTTGCTTCTCAGATGAGGCAACAATTTATAGGGGCCAAAACTGTACCCCAAACACCAGGAGCGGGAGGAACGCATTTAACATCAGAAAGAGTGGACCGTTATTTGACTGTAAGGGCACGGCGATACCGCCTTAGTGCTGCAAGAAATCTGGGATCTTACCTCTCAGCATCTTCTGGACGTATGGTATCGAGCAAACGGTATGAAAAAGCTTCAGCAGAGTGGCGTTTATTGTTGGAGACCTGCTGTCTGTTTACCTCTGGCGTGTCTTCACAGAAGGGAAAGTCTAGGGTGGAACTGTCAACATGCCACCTGGACCGTCGAACGGTGAGCTAATGTTCTTTTCACAGATGAGTCCCCATTTCATCTGGAGAGCGATTCGCATCTGGAGGGCACGTGGAACAGTATTTCGGGACGCAAACTTTCTGGAAAGAAATCAATATCGAGGAGGTTCCCTAATGGTGTGGGTAGCGATTATGTTGACCACTCGAACACTTCTTCATAAAATTGAACAGGTGGATCAGCAAGATTTAACTGCTGTCAGATACCGTGAGGACATCTTGAGATCTCATGTGCGGACGTTACGAGGTGCTGTGGGTACAGACTCCTAACTGATGGACGATAACGCTCGACCTCATAGAACACGGTTGGTTGACTTTTTTTTTTTTTAAATGGGAGGTATTGTACGTATGGCCGTGGTCTGCCCGCTCTGCGGGTTTGAATGCCATAGAACATATCTAGGATACACTAGGGAGACGAGATGCATCATGTTAGCATCCACCATCCGCTCTCCAAGGCTTGAGAGCAGCTCTGCAGAAAGAATGGGCATTATTTCCTCAACGACAGATTGATGACATCATTCACAGCATGTCCCATCTTTGTCAGGCCTGTTTGGTGTCAGAAGTAGTTACACCCCATATGAGCACATTAACCAGTTGTCAGAATGTGTACGCAAATCAGCTACATTGGGAAAAAAGGACGGAGAACCTTATTGTGTACCAGTATGCATGTTGCAGGTGATTACATTCTGGATTCTTTACATTGTTTCTACTGTACTGTCACCTTTTCACACTGTTTTGTGGCCAAATAAACGCAGCCTTGAAAAATTTCCGTTTGTTGCTTTAATTTTGGACATCAGTGCAAGTATGTTCTGTTGACCTCCGCACACCAAGAGTCGTGCGGCAAATGCGGCACTCTTCTTCCACTAAGCTGTGCCTCCATGCATCTTACACCTTAAATCATGCCTTACGCAAAACAGAAATAACCCCGAAGTATTCTTGTAATTTATACATGAAAATTACACGGAAATACACACGTTTATTAAGACACACGCCATTATTCTTTTACAAGGTGGCAACTCTGCCACTGTTGCCTCTTACACAATTTTTCTCACCAGTGCGAGTACCTTTTAAATCTCACCTTTTCGCGTTTTCTGAATAGCTCAAATTGGAGGCCTTTTCCTCATTCACCAATGGACCCTTAGATTTTCAGCAAAATTTGTCACTACTGCCAGAACACCATTTTTAGATTCGAGGAACACACACTTTCTTTCATTATCAAAATTATGCACTTCATTTACAGGCTGCACATCATTAATTTCACCCCTCTATAAACACCGTGCCCTCAAATGATCAGTTTCAACATCCTTTCCTTTTCCTCGGCATTTATAGTGCGCATTATAATTTCAGAACAACCCTTCTCCGGAGCTACCTCCAAATCATCTGTAGGATTTAAATCATCCTCTAAATCCGTCGCATTATTGTCCTCTTCAGAGTCAAATGTCTCCTTCCGCGATATCAGTAGCTCCAACATTCTCACAGTCAACCACACAACTTAAGACTTTGTCTCTCTAAAACAGATCCTCACTTATCTCTGCCAAATCACTGAAAATTGCACCAAAAGTAACTCCATTAACATCCACCGAGAACTCATAAGATGCTTTACTTAAAAGAACCATTTGATCCTTAGATACATTGTAGAAATCACCACCAATAACTTCATCCACTACTACTATACACCACTGAAAGTGCCGTTACTGCACTCGCCACACCACAGTTCATAGGACACTCGAATTCCGCCAAATTCGGAGCTACCCCTGTCTTCATAACAATTTTTCTCCTCTGAAATTTCTCCAACAATTTGAAGTCTGATCCACTACCTAACACTTTACTTTCATATTCATCCTTCCACATCCACTCGCAAACCATTCTTTCGTCTACAGCCATTGGTTCATTCCCCTCAACAGAAATTAATGCACAAACTTCTTCCTCCGAGATATCTAAATCAGTAGCCTCAACTGTCTCATCTTCAGCCTCTAAAACATCATCTTTATTCCCTTTAACAATAGACCACCCACTTCCACCGATACATAATAAAATTCATCACCAGCTGATGAGACTACTGATACGTCACTTTCATATATAGCTTCATCTAATTTCTCTGATGCAAATTCATTTTAATTACTTTCGACTACATTACTGTAACTCTTGCTACTGAATAGTGTCTCATTAGAATTCATCATACATTCCACTCCCACCAAATTCAGATCCAACTTTCCCTCTATTCTGATCACAGAGTCTTTGAATAAACATACATTCATTCCATCATTCACTTCCGTCTATTTAATTTCGCCCATTTTTGGTTTGGTAAAAACAGGACTTACAGTCAGGTTAGAACTGTTGCCTGCTGCACTCCCTCTGACCAGCGAGGTAGCGCATATATAGCTCTTCCTGTGTTTTCTTAGTAGTGTACATGCTGGACTTGGTCAGGATGGGAAAATGAGCGGGGAGTGGGGCGTCCGCTGGTGTTTGGAGAAAAATCTTCGAAAGAAAAGGCTGCTTCCAGTTATCAGGGATGTTTTATTTCTCCAAAAGTCAAAGCCTAAGTGGTACACTAAACTCAATCTCACTGTAACAACAGGAGGCTGTCACAGTTACACTGGGACGCAGCTCGCCATTTGGGGAGGAACTAGTTGAGATGTCTGATTATGCAGTTGCGGACTGCGCTGGCAGACAAGAGAGCATTGTCAATACTAACCCATACTCACCAACCAACCTGACCCACCCCACCTGACTGCCCCCACCCCAATCCTCCCATTTGTGAGCAGAAGGGGCTCCAGTGGGTGTCCTTCAACATAGTGTCCCTAGTCAGTGGTACTACCATGGGACTATGTTCACGTGGACTGAGCGTGGGTGTTACACAAAACATCAGTACTATGCCAGTCGAGGCTCTGCCACTATCTTACCGAAGAGGTAGTATTGTATTTCATATGAAACACAATTACAATGGAAAATTGGAGAAAATTTGAAAAACCGTTTTTCCTCTAAATGAAACTGCTCCCCACACACAGTAGTTTAATTCTTAACTTCCATACATATTTTCTTTTTAAGGGGTGTAATCTCGCGTTTTGTAACTTTAAAGTGTAAATTCAGGCAATCTGTAGTGCAGTGGTTTTAGTTTGCTTGTTTTGAAGAGCAGCAACTGTTCACCTCAGCTTGTTCGGGTTACAACTGTCGCCTCCTACACACCTGCAGAGCAATAAGTTATGTATTTAGCTCTATCTGTGTTTTCATTGTAGTGTTTGGATGGATAAGATGTGCACATGCTGTGTGCAGACGTAGAAGGAGCTGGTCACAGTACACAAACAGCTGAAGAGGCAGTTTTGGCAGCAGTCTCATAATGCTGCCTTAGGGTGTATTGGGGTGGAGCATCTAGTGCATTGCATGGGACATCCCAAGTGTCGCCTCTTTACCTCAGGAGCTCTGCTGCTGAGGCACCTTCCAGCGGACCAATATAGAGCCTCACCACAGGGTATGTGGCAGGTGGTAAGGCACTCGAGTCGCTCCAGGTGGAGGGCCAATGTGGAGGCTGGCCATATGGCCTCACCCACTCACCCTGTGAGTGGACAGATGGCCACCCTTTCTGTAGGGTCTGAGCAGACACATGGAGGGAAGGGTTTATTAGTTATCAGGAGCTCCAATGTTAGGTGTGTTATACTGTCTCTTATGGAAACTGTGTTCAGGGTTGGAAGAAAGCCAATACAAACTCCATATATCTGTCAGCAGGACTCATATGAGGTGTGGAGGAGGTCTTGCCTGTGAGTATCGAGAATGTAGAGTGTAGTCGTCTTCTGGTTGTGGCTCATGTTGGCACCAGTGACGCCAGTTGCTTGGTTTTTGAGGCCATCATCAGTTCATCCAGGAGTCTGGCTGAAGGTTGCTGGCCTCAAATGTAGGCTGCAGGCAGAGCTCGCAGCAATCTGCAGCATTGTTGCCACAGATAAACACTGTCCTTTGGTTTGGAGCTGAGTTGAAGGTCTCAACCAAAAGCTTTGTCGTCTGTCACGGACTTGACTGCAGATTTATTGGCATGTGTTACCGTTCGAGAGTGGAACAGTAGAGAGACAGCTTGAAGGTGGTTCATTGAACCCTCTGGCAGGCGCTTTATTGTGAATAGCAGAGTAATCACGTAGATGTAGATGTGGAGAGTTGTAGTACTCCACTTGATAGGTCAGGGGTGCAACACATAAAGGAAGCAGCTACTCGGGTAGCAGAGTATTTGTGGAGTGCATATTGGGATTTTTAGACATGGTGGTAGTTTTCAGTACTCTGAAAAACGGTCGCCATTCAGCACACTGATAGGAAAATGAGACATGGTTTAGAAAAAGGACACTTTGACTACCAAAATTTTATCTATAAATTGTTGAAGTATTTCTAACAAAGTTTCCGATTTCCAGCCCTCCTGGAAATTTGTTGCGCTGAAATTGTTCTCGGAACCCAGAGTAGGTTGAAACCCCGAGTAGAAAGGTATGAAATATTTAACAAGTCATGGAAAGTACTTCAGAAACTAAGTATCCCATTGGAGTGGACTGTTCATTGCAGTCGGCAAAAATATTCTCTCTTATGAGGTCGATTACTAGTGTTACTGTGAAGTTATCTGGCTCTGTATAACAGGTCTAAGTGAAATCAAGTTAATTGTTGGATTGTTTAATCGTTGAATGTTTTCACCGGCCACAAGATTTTGTCGTCATAATGTTAGTCATAATAATTTTGGTCATACAAAAAAAGTCTAGTCTTAGTAGCGACGCAATATCAATATCATACAATATTAGTTGGAGATTTTCACTTACCACGTATAGAATAGCACATCTATGATTTATTGCGTGGGGTACAGACAGGCAGTCTTCGTAATAATTTTGAACACGTTTTCCGAATACTATCTTGAGCATGAACCATGGACCTTGCCGTTGGTGGGGAAGCTTGTGTGCCTCAGTGATACAGATAGCCGTACCGTAGGTGCAACCACAACGGAGGGGTATCTGTTGAGAGGCCAGACAAACGTGTGGTTCCTGAAGAGGGGCAGCAGCCTTTTCAGTAGTTACAGGGGCAACAGTTTGGATGATTGACTGACCTGACCTTGCATCATTAACCAAAACGGCCTTGCTGTGCTGGTACTGCGAACAGCTGAAAGCAAGGGGAAATTTTTCCCGAGGACATGCAGCTTTACTGTATGGATAAATGATGATGGCGTCATCTTGGGTAAAATATTCCGGAGGCAAAATAGTCCCCCATTCGGATCTCCGGGCGGGGACTACTCAGGAGGACGTCGTTATCAGGAAAAAGAAAACTGGCGTTATATGGATCGGAGTGTGGAATGTCAGATCCCTTAACCGGGCAGGTAGATAAGAAAATTTAAAACGGGAAATGGATAGGTTAAAGTTAGATATAGTGGGAATTAGTGAAGTTCGGTGGCAGGAGGAACAAGACTTTTGGTCAGGAGAATACAGGGTTATAAACACACAATCAAATAGGGATAATGTAGGAGTAGGTTTAATAATGAATAAAAAATAGGTTTGCGGGTAAGCTACTACAAACAGCATGTTGTTGTTGTGGTCTTCAGTCCTGAGACTGGTTTGATGCAGCTCTCCATGCTACTCTATCCTGTGCAAGCTTCTTCATCTCCCAGTATCTACTGCAACCTACATCCTTCTGAATCTGCTTAGTGTAGTCATCTCTTGGTCTCCCTCTACGATTTTTACCCTCCACACTGCCCTCCAATGCTAAATTTGTGATCCCTTGATGCCTCAAAACATGTCCTACCAACCGATCCCTTCTTCTAGTCAAGTTGTGCCACAAACTTCTCTTCTCCCCAATCCTATTCAATACCTCCTCATTAGTTACATGATCTACCCACCTTATCTTCAGCATTCTTCTGTAGCACCACATTTCGAAAGCTTCTATTCTCTTCCTGTCCAAACTAGTTATCGTCCATGTTTCACTTCCATACATGGCTACACCCCATACAAATACTTTCAGAAACGACTTCCTGACGCTTAAATCTATATTCGATGTTAACAAATTCCTCTTCTTGAGAAACGCTTTCCTTGCCATTGCCAGTCTACATTTTATATCCTCTCTACTTCGACCATCATCGGTTATTTTACTCCCTAAATAGCAAAACTCCTTTACTACTTTAAGTGTCTCATTTCCTAGTCTAATTCCCTCAGCATCACCCGACTTAATTTGACTACATTCCATTATCCTCGTTTTGCTTTTGTTGATGTTCATCTTATATCCTCCTTTCAAGACACTGTCCTTCCGTTCAACTGCTCTGCCAAGTCCTTTGCTGTCTCTGACAGAATTACAATGTCATCGGCGAACCTCAAAGTTTTTATTTCTTCTCCATGGATTTTAATACCTACTCCGAATTTTTCTTTTGTTTCCTTTACTGCTTGCTCAATATACAGATTGAATAACATCAGGGAGAGGCTACAACCCTGTCTTACTCCTTTCCCAACCACTGCTTCCCTTTCATGCCCCTCGACTCTTATAACTGCCATCTGGTTTCTGTACAAACTGTAAATAGCCTTTCACTCCCTGTATTTTACCCCTGCCACCTTCAGAATTTGAAAGAGAGTATTCCAGTTAACATTGTCAAAAGCTTTCTCTAAGTCTACAAATGCTAGAAACGTAGGTTTGCCTTTTCTTAATCTTTCTTCTAAGATAAGTCGTAAGGTCAGTATTGCCTCACGTGTTCCAACATTTCTACGGAATCCAAACTGATCTTCCCCGAGGTCGGCTTCTACCAGTTTTTCCATTCGTCTGTAAAGAATTCGCGTTAGTATTTTGCAGCTGTGACTTATTAAACTGATAGTTCGGTAATTTTCACATCTGTCAACACCTGTTTTCTTTGGGATTGGAATTATTATATTCTTCTTGAAGTCTGAGGGTATTTCGCCTGTCTCATACATCGTGCTCACCAGATGGTAGAGTTTTGTCATGACTGGCTCTCCCGAGGCCATCAGTAGTTCAAATGGAATGTTGTCTACTCCCGGGGCCTTGTTTCGACTCAGGTCTTTCAGTGCTCTGCCAAACTCTTCACGCAGTATCTTATCTCCCATTTCGTCTTCATCTACATCCTCTTCCATTTCCATAATATTGTCCTCATGTACATCGCCCTTGTATAAACCCTCTATATACTCCTTCCACCTTTCTGCCTTCCCTTCTTTGCTTAGAACTGGGTTTCCATCTGAGCTCTTGATATTCATACAAGTGGTACTCTTCTCTCCAAAGGTCTCTTTAATTTTCCTGTAGGCAGTATCTATCTTACCCCTAGTGAGACAAGCCTCTACATCCTTACATTTGTCCTCTAGCCATCCCTGCTTAGCCATTTTGTACTTCCTGTCGATATCATTTTTGAGACGTTTGTATTCCTTTTTGCCTGCTTCATTTACTGCAGTTTTATATTTTCTCCTTTCATCAATTAAATTCAATATTTCTTCTGTTACCCAAGGATTTCTATTAGCCCTCGTCTTTTTACCTACTTGATCCTCTGCTGCCTTCACTACTTCATCCCTCAGAGCTACCCATTTTTCTTCTACTGTATTTCTTTCTCCCATTCCTGTCAATTGTTCCCTTATGCTCTCCGTAAAACTCTGTACAACCTCTGGTTCTTTCAGTTTATCCAGGTCCCATCTCCTTAAATTCGCACCTTTTTGCAGTTTCTTCAGTTTCAATCTGCAGTTCATAACCAATAGATTGTGGTCAGAATCCACATCTGCCCCAGGAAATGTCTTACAATTTAAAACCTGGTTCCTAAATCTCTGTCTTACCATTATATAATCTATCTGATACCTTTTAGTATCTCCAGGATTCTTCCAGGTATACAACTTTCTTTTATGATTCTTGAACCAAGTGTTGGCTATGATTAAGTTATGCTCTGTGCAAAATTCTACAAGGCGGCTTCCTCTTTCATTCCTTCCCCCCAATCCATATTCACCTACTATGTTTCCTTCTCTCCCTTTTCCTACTGACGAATTCCAGTCACCCATGACTATTAAATTTTCGTCTCCCTTCACTACCTGAATAATTTCTTTTATCTCGTCATACATTTCATCTATTTCTTCATCATCTGCAGAGGTAGTTGGCATATAAACTTGTACTACTGTAGTAGGCATGGGCTTTGTGTCTATCTTGGCCACAATAATGCGTTCACTATGCTGTTTGTAGTAGCTAACCCGCACTCCTATTTTATTATTCATTATTAAACCTACTCCTGCATTACCCCTATTTGATTTTGTATTTATAACCCTGTAATCACCTGACCAAAAGTCTTGTTCCTCCTGCCACCGAACTTCACTAATTCCCACTATATCTAACTTTAACCTATCCATTTCCCTTTTTAAATTTTCTAACCTACCTGCCCGATTAAGGGATCTGACATTCCACGCTCCGATCCGTAGAACGCCAGTTTTCTTTCTCCTGATAACGACGTCCTCCTGAGTAGTCCCCGCCCGGAGATCCGAATGGGGGACTATTTTACCTCCGGAATATTTTACCCAAGAGGACGCCATCATCATTTAATCATACAGTAGAGCTGCATGTCCTCCGGAAAAATTACAGCTGTAGTTTCCCCTTGCTTTCAGCTGTTCGCAGTACCAGCACAGCAAGGCCGTTTTGGTTAATGTTACAAGGCGAGATCAGTCAATCATCCAGACTGTTGCCCCTGCAACTACTGAAAAGGCTGCTGCCCCTCTTCAGGAACCACATGTTTGTCTGGCCTCTCAACAGATACCCATCCGTTGTGGTTGCACCTACGGTACAGCCATCTGTATCGCTGAGGCACGCAAGCCTCCCCACCAATGGCAAGGTCCATGGTTCATGGGGGGGACAAACAGCATAGTGAACGCATTATTGTGGTCAAGATAGACACGAAGCCCACGCCTAGTACAGTAGTACAAGTTTATATGCCAACTAGCTCTGCAGATGATGAAGAAATTGAAGAAATGTATGATGAAATAAAAGAAATTATTCAGGTAGTGAAGGGAGACGAAAATTTAATAGTCATGGGTGACTGGAATTCGAGAGTAGGAAAATGGAGAGAAGGAAACATAGTAGGTGAATATGGATTGGGGCTAAGAAATGAAAGAGGAAGCCGACTGGTTGAGTTTTGCACAGAGCATAACTTAATCATAGCTAACACTTGGTTCAAGAATTATGAAAGAAAGTTGTTTACATGGAAGAATACTGGAGGTACTAGAAGGTATCAGATAGATTATATAATGGTAAGGCAGAGTTTTAGGAACCAGGTTTTAAATTGTAAGACATTTCCAGAGGCAGATGTGGACTCTGACAACAATCTGTTGTTTATGAACTGTAGATTAAAACTGAAGAAACTGCAAAAAGATGGGAATTTAAGGAGATGGGACCTGGATAAACTGAAGGAACCGGAGGTTGTACAGTGTTTCAGGGAGAGCATAAGGGAACAATTGACAGGAATGGTGGAAAGAAGTACAGTAGAAGAAGAATGGGTAGCTCTGAGGCATGAAGTAGTGAAGGCAACAGAGAATCAAGTAGGTAAAAGACGAGGGCTAATAGAAATCCTTGGGTAACAGAAGAAATATTGAACTTAATTGACGAAAGGAGAAAATACAAAAATGCAGTAAATGAAGCAGGCAAAAATGAAGACGTCTCAAAAATGAGATCGACAGGGAGTGCAAAATGGCTAAGTAGGGATGGCTAGAGGACAAATGTAAGGATGTAGAGGCTTATCTCACTAGGGATAAGATAGATACTGCCTACAGGAAAATTAAAGAGACATTTGGAGAAAAGAGAACCACTTGTATGAATATCAAGAGCTCAGATGGAAACCCAGTTCTAAGCAAAGAAGGGAAAGCAGAAAGGTGGAAGGAGTATATAGAGGGTCTATACAAGGGCGATGTACTTGAGGACAATATTATGGAAATGGAAGAGGATGTAAATGAAGATGAAATGGGAGATACGATACTGGGTGAAGAGTTTGACAGAGCACTGAAAGACCTGAGTCGAAACAAGGCCCCGGGAGTAGACAACATTCCATTAGAACTACTGACGGCCTTGGGACAGCCAGTCCTGACAAAACTCTACCATCTGGTGAGCAAGATTTATGAGACAGGCGAAATACGCTCAGATTTCAAGAAGAATATAATAATTCCAATCCCAAAGAAAACAGGTGTTGACAGATGTGAAAATCAGTTTAATAAGTCACAGCTGCAAAATGCTAACGCGAATTCTTTACAGACGAATGGAAAAACTAGTAGAAGCTGACCTCGGGGAAGATCAGTTTGGATTCCGTAGAAATGTTGGAACACGTGAGGCAATACTGATCTTACGACTTATCTTAGAAGAAAGAAAGATTAAGGAAAAGCAAACCTACGTTTCTAGCATTTGTAGACTTAGAGAAAGCTTTTGACAATGTTGACTGGAATACTGTCTTTCAAATTCTAAAGGTGGCAGGGGTTTAATACAGGGAGTGAAAGGCTATTTACAATTTGTACAGAAACCAGATGGCAGTTGTAAGAGTTGAGGGACATGAAAGGGAAGCACTGGTTGGGAAGGGAGTAAGACAGGGTTGTAGCCTCTCCCCGATGCTATTGAATCTGTATATTGAGCAAGCAGTAAAGGAAACAAAAGAAAAATTCGGAGTAGGTATTAAAATCCATGGAGAAGAAATAAAAACGTTGAGGTTCGCCGATGACATTGTAATTCTGTCAGAGACAGCAAAGGACTTGGAAGAGCAGTTGAACGGAATGGATAGTGTCTTGAAGGGAGGATATAAGATGAACATCAACAAAACCAAAACGAGGATAATGGAATGTAGTCGAATTAAGTCGGGTGATGTTGAGGGTATTAGATTAGGAAATGAGACACTTAAAGTAGTAAAGGAGTTTTGCTATTTGGCTAGCAAAATAACTGATGATGGTCGAAGTAGAGAAGATATAAAATGTAGACTGGCAATGGCAAGGAAAGTGTTTCTGAAGAAGAGAAATTTGTTAACATCGAGTATAGATTTAAGTGTCAGGAAGTCGTTTCTGAAAGTATTTGTATGGGGTGTAGCCATGTATGGAAGTGAAACATGGACGATAAATAGTTGGGACAATAAGAGAATAGAAGCTTTTGAAATGTGGTGCTACAGAAGAATGCTGAAAATTAGCTTGGCAGATCACATAACTAATGAGGTCCTACGTAAAATTGCTACGCGGGCCGAAGGCTTCTAATCACTTACTTGTTAACAAATCTGTTGTGGTATTAGAAGATAGCAAATGGAAAGTTGAAATTTTAAATTTAGCGTTTGAGAAATCGTTCACGCAAGAGGAGTGTACAAATATATTAGGAGTGATTTAAAATGGAATTATCATATAATGTTGATCGTCGGTAAAGCAGATGCCAAACTGAGATTCATTGGAAGAGTTCTAAGGAAATGCAATCCGAAAACAAAGGATGTAGGTTACATTACGCTTGTTCGCCCACTGCTTGAATACTGCTCAGCAGTGTGGGATCCGTACCAGATAGGGTTGATAGAAGATATAGAGATCATCCAACAGAGAGCAGCGCGCTTCTTTACAAATGGTTCAAATGGCTCTGAGCACTATGGGACTCAACTGCTGAGGTCATTAGTCCCCTTGAACTTAGAACTAGTTAAACCTAGCTAACCTAAGGACATCACAAACATCCATGCCCGAGGCAGGATTCGAACCTGCGACCGTAGCGGTCTCGCGGCTCCAGACTGCAGCGCCAGAACCGCGCGGCCACTTCGGCCGGCGCTTCGTTACAGGATCATTTAGTAATCGCGAAAGCGTTACGGAGATGATAGATAAACTCCAGTGGAAGACTCTGCAGGAGAGACGCTCAGTAGCTCGGTACGGGCTTTTGTCAAAGTTTCGAGAACATACCTTCACCGAAGAGTCAAGCAGTATATTGCTCCCTCCTACGTATATCTCGCGAAGAGACCATGAGGATAAAATCAGAGAGATTAGAGCCCACACAGAGGCATACCGACAATCCTTCTTTCCACGAACAATACGAGACTGGAATAGAAGGGAGAACCGTTAGAGGTACTCAAGGTACCCTCCCCCACACACCGTCAGGTGGCTTGCGGAGTATGGATGTAGATGTAGATGTAGGAGGTATTGAATAGAATTGGGGAGAAGAGGAGTTTGTGGCACAACTTGACAAGAAGAAGGAACCGGTTGGTAGGACATATTCTGAGGCATCAAGGGATCACAAATTTAGAATTGGAGGGCAGCGTGGAGGGTAAAAATCGTAGAGGGAGACCAAGAGATGAATACACTAAGCAGATTCAGAAGGGTGTGTGTTTCAGTAAGTACTGGGAGATGAAGAAGCTTGCACAGGATAGGGTAGCATGGAGAGCTGCATAAAACCAGTCTCAGGACTGAAGACCACAACAACAACAACATCTTGAGCAGCTAGTTTGAAAACCCACGCGTAATGGAAATATTTTAGGCCTTGTAGCAACAAACAAGCCTGCCCTTATCGATGGTTTCAGTGTAGATATAGGGATCAGTGGCCATGAACTCATAATAGCGACTATGGTTACTAAAGTTAATAAATAAATCAAGAATGCTAGGAAAGTATTTTTTCTAGAAAGGGCAGATAAGCAGTAACTAGACTCCCACTCAGGCATTGAGAGGAGAGCATTTAGTTCTAGTATGATGGAAGTAGAGGAGTTATGGGGAATGTTTAAATGGATCGCATATCCCGTCCTGTAGAAGTGTGTGCAGAGTAAGTGGATTATGGACAGAAAAGAACCGCCGTGATTTAATAACGAAATTTAGGAAACACTGAGGAAGCAAGGACTGTTGTACTCTAGTTTCAAAAGAAAACACGAAAGTGGCGTGAGGCAAACGTTAGTAGTGATTCGTGGGTCTGTAAAAATATCGATGTGCGAAACATAGAACGTCTACCAACACTATACCTTAACAAAGAATCTAGCCAAGAACCCGAAAAAATTCCGGTCCTACGTAAAATTGCTACGCGGGCCGAAGGCTTCTAATCACTTACTCGTTAACAAATCTGTTGTGGTATTAGAAGATAGCAAATGGAAAGCTGAAATTTTAAATTTAGCGTTTGAGAAATCGTTCACGCAAGAGGAGTGTACAAATATATCGCAGTCTGACCACCGCAGGCTCCTGTGTAGAGGACATAATCATAGGTATCCCTGGTATAGAGAACAAACTACAAGAGTTGAAAAGAAATAAGTCTCCAGGTCCGGATGGAACCCACTTTGGTTTTACAAAGACTACTCACGGCACTGACCCCTTACTTAGCTCGCATTGGTCTTGAATCTCTCGTCCAGCGCAAAGTCCCAAGCGACTGGAAAAACGTCCACGTAACTTCTACGTATAAGAATGGTAAAACAACTGACCTGCAGAATTATAGACCAACATCCTTTAACACCAGTTTGTTGCAGAATTCTTGGACATCTCATTTCGAATGTAATGAAGTTTGCTGGGGCGTAAAAGCTTCCGTTCACGAATCAGCGCGTTTTACAAAGAATCAAACGTGCGAAACTCAGTTTGCCCTTTCCCTCACATGACAACCTGTGAACTACAGATGAAGGGCAGCAAGCAGATTGCATATTCCTGGGTTTCCAAAAAGCGTCTGACACGGTGTCCCACAGCAGGCTGTTAATTAAGGTGCGAACTTCTGGAATAGGTTCCCAGATATGAGACTGGGTCGAAGACTTATTGAGTTCTGTGTCCTATTACGTTGTCCTCGATGGCGAGTGTTCGTCACAGACAAGGGTATCGTCAGGACTGCCCCAGCGAAGTGTGACGGGACCGCTGTTGTTCTCTGTACATACACAAATGATCTGACGGACAGGGTGGGTGGCAGGTTGATGATTATGCTGTGGTGTACAGGAAAGCACAGTCGTTAAGGGACAGTAGGAGGGTACAAGATGACTTACACAAACTTTCTACTTGGTGTGATGAATGGTAGCTAGTTCTAAAAGTAGAAAAATGTAAGTTAATGCAGATGAGAAGGAAAAACTATTCTGTAATGTTCGAATACCTCATTAATTGTGTGCTACTTGCCACAGTCAGGTCGATTAAATATGTAGGAATAACATTGCAAAGCAATATGAAATAGAACCGAGGAGGTCTCGACTTCATTTTACCTTGAGTGTTATAGAAAATTGTGGTTCGCCTCTAAAGGAAACCATAAACAAAACACTACTTCGACCCATTCTTGAGTACTGATCGAGTGTTTGTGATCCCTAGCAGTCGGATTAAATAAAAATGTCAAGTCAGTTCAGAGATGGGGTTGCTAGGTTTGTTACTGGTAGGTTCAGTCAACATGTACATATTGCAGAGATGCTTGAGGGACTGAAATGGGAATCCCTGGAGGGAAGATGACATCCTCTTTGAGGAACGCTATTGAGAAAATCTGGAGCATTTGAAGCTGACTGTAGAACGATGTTACTGCCACAAAGAACATTTTACGTAAGGACGACTAACATAAGACACTAGAAACTATGGCTCATATGGTGGCGTATAGACAGTCCTTTTCCCTCGCCTTGTCTACGAGTGGAACAGTAAGAGAATTTGCTAGTAGTGGTACAAGGCACCCTCCGCTACGCAGCATAGGGTAGCTTGTGCAGTATGTATGTAAATGTATGTGTAGCTGTAAAATTCTGTAAAAATAAAATCACAAAAGAGTTATATCTTCTATTCACATTATCTATTTTATAAATTTCTCTTCTTCATACTTATCATAATTTATTTTTGAGCCCCATGCTCAACTCATTTTTTAAGCTACTCTGATAGTTTACTCACCTTCTACTAGCTGTACCTAACTGGTCAGCATATTTTATTGTTAACATTAGACGATCATGACCAGATACATCATTGTCTATTTGTGTTGTAGCTAGATCACTGGAGGTTGTTTGGTGTACAAACATCTTATCAATGGGTAATGCACAGGATTGTAAATAAGTGGTGGTTATTACTATCATAATTTAGCTGATTAGTCACTAATTTATTAAAGTTTAGTCTGAGTGTTCAATTACTATTTTCTTACCTTGTAGCTATCATCTTTGGATCCCGCACGATGTTCCCAAACTCATCCTCATAACCAGTGTGAAATTTAAAATACATTGCAATCAAAGATATGGCATCCAATAGATATACAACAATCAAAAGCCATGTGCAATATTCCTCAAATACAGCTTGATAAAGTGCAGTAACATAGTGTACGTAGGCACAAATTGTGAATGTGATAACTTCCCATACTTGCACTGTTACATTATCAGGTGTAAACATCATGTTTTTTAAATTCTTGATCCTGTAACATGGAAGAAACTATGCATGTTAGTGCAGAACTTACATATAAACATCTTTTTGCTAGCATTATAGTTTAATTAGATCAAATTTAAATGTGCTCCCAAGATTTTATAGTTAACTACAGCGAAAAAAATTAAAATTATGTTGACCTTCGAAACGAAATGCTATGTAAATGTTTACTTTTTGCTATTGTTTTAGGAAGCAATATCATGTCGAAATGCTGCTAAGTGATACCAGAAAATCTGTAAAAATTATGCCACAAATTTTACTACTCACCTTTGAGATAAAGTGCTGAACAGCAAGCTGAAATACATAAAGCAATGTCTACCCCTGGATACTCTTTTTAAGTGGCTGCATATTGTGTTGGAAATTCCTATCACTCAGCATTTTGTTTTCAATGCAATTTGTAACATGATACCTTCACCAATATTTAAATACCAGCAAAGGTTTTATTGTATATAATTGAAATTCCATTAGCAAGTGTTTTCTGAGAAGATACCTTAATGAAACAAGAAAAGTGTGAAATCTAAATAATTTGATTGTAGGACACACATGTGGAAACTATCGATAATTGTCAGCTTAAACTGCTGCAAAACTCTGTGACATCATCTTTGACTCAGTCTGTTTTTTTTTTCTTGCCATTGTGTTTGTTGGTGAATGACGACTTTGTATCAACGTATTGTAATAAATACATTTCGTTATGTAAAGAGGTCACGTGTCAGTATATAGTGCCACATTCATCACCCCAGTCCGTTTCTTTCATTCATGAAATACTTGTTGTATGTTACCAAGATCTGGAAACAATGAAGTGCTTACAACATTGTGATTCAAACTCTACATTCCCGTATCCTACAGTGAACTCCGACTCTGAAGTACAGACTCTGTCTTCATTACATTGTCCAGATTTGCGTGCACCTGCACGTTAATACATGTGCTCCAGTCCATAATCTCATATGGACGACGTCGCCATGGTGGGAACGATATGTACTTTCACGACTATATCCAGAACTAAAAGTGTGTTTCTAGGCTCATTTGCAATGTTTGCTGTGGTATTTGAAGCACACAACCACATTGTCACATCAGCTTGCCACACTTCCACTTTTGTCTTCACTGTCCCAGCAGCCTATGAATGTTCCGCATGCTCATTCAAATTGTTTGCTACAAACTTTCTGAATCATTCTCTGGTAACCGCAGTTGCATCACGTCTGTCAGGTTACCTTCTACACCAACCTCACTGTGTGTGATGTGCAGACAGTGACCACCTGCTCCCCACATGCCGGGCTCGGCTGACGAACTGCATCCTATGCCTACCTTGTCCGCTAATCTACATCAGAATTCAGACTCCGACGGCGTTCCTCCTCAGCTACCTAAGCCTTTGCCATCCACTCATCGGTCCACACTCTACCCTGTTCCACTGCAGTGTGTTCCTGTGGGCAGATTCTTCAGACATCCACAAGCAGCAGGAAAAGAACGTGGTTTGCCTTTGTTGACAACGTTTTGCATGGTCATGGCTCAAATGGTTCAAATGGCTCTGAGCACTATGGGACTCAACATCTTAGGTCATAAGTCCCCTAGAACTTAGAACTACTTAAACCTAACTAACCTAAGGACATCACACACACCCATGCCCGAGGCAGGATTCGAACCTGCGACCGTAGCAGTCCCGCGGTTCCGGACTGCAGCGCCAGAACCGCTAGACCACCGCGGCCGGCCTGCATGGTCATGGAATAATTAACGATGACCCTTGTTTTATCTGTCTTATGAGCCATCTCCATGATCGTACAGACCTTATTAGAGATCTTCTTCTCAGCTCTCTTACTCAGTGGAAATACATCACCATTAAGCCCCTCATCATTGAGCACCTGTTGCACCCTCTATCAGAGGCGATACATCACAATATACGAGTACAGTAGGTACAACTTCAAGACAGAACACCTTCGCAGCTGGAAGGCACCTTCTAATGCAGGTTGGTTTACGGAACAAGCCTGATGTTGCTTTGTGGAAACTGTGACTCATTAAACCTCCAACTGACTTACGACTTCAATTACTTTCACATTCTACTGACACTTTTGAATCTCAACTTCGTTGGGGCCATCTAATGTTATTGTTTTTAATATTAGAAGCCAAAATCGCTTGATGTGAAATACGATTTTACTATTCAGGTAATATGGCTCCTTGTGTGTAATTGTTATAGAATTACATTGAGTATCAAACTAACGTTATTCTCTCTGCACATTTTACATCTGAGAATCTGAAGATTGCAGCTAGTTGTTGTCCAAGCTGGTCATGTAATAAACTTCACATCAAGTGATCTTGGTTTCTAACATTAGAAATCTAAATTTCGGTCAGCAGCTCAGGCATATCGTATCATCTTTCACCAACAGCTTCTTCCTATGGCTAGCTCGTTGCCTACCTCTAACGTCGGTAACAGCACTCCATGCCTGGATGGTACAAGCTATGTGCAAGCTGTTGCAGCTTAACGAGCTACCTCCCTGCAATGTGGTGGACCACTGCTGGTACTTTCTGCTCCATGGTCTACTGCTCCCCTCACCAGCCTCCCAACTGACTTGAAACACAGCTTGCAGCTTGCTCACCTACATCACAGTTCACTCTGCATCCCACATACCCACTTTTCTGGTACCACGCAACTCTTGTGGTGAGGACCTGTCATCCCACCTGCGCCTTTCCAAACTCAACATGAGGTCAATTCAGGGGCCACAGCTCATGGCAACACTACAGGGCGCCATTACATCAGTTGTTAAACACTTCTACCAGCAGCAGACTCTACGTCTCAGGCTCTGCCAACAACTTTACATTTGTGACCAACACCAGCATGGATGTCAATGTCATTCCCTCCTTCGATACTCCTTCGAGCCTTATCCCTATGAAGCTAGTTCTTTGCACTGCCAACAATGCACTGCCAACAACTCTGAGATCACTGTAGACAGCACTGCTGACATCTGGCTCCTGCTTACACAAGAGTTGGAGTTCTCTTGGGCCTTCCATGTTGCCAATATGGACAACCCAGTTTTGGGATCGATTTCCTAAGCATTTCAGTCTCTCTCCCAACCAGCATTGGGTCCCCTTATTCCAAAATACAACCGACACATGCATTCCTGGCACCTTCGATCCATCCTCCCTTCACCAGTGGTTGAGTACGACACTATTCATGTGCTCTGAATGTTCCCCTTTGACAGTAACCTTGTCAACTCACAAGCTAACCTTGCAACTCAGCGCTGCAGGATCGACACACTCTGCTGGAACAACAACATCATTCATCAGCTGATCACTAATGTGCCAGCCAACCTGGCATGTGGTTGTTGCACAGTCTTGACCTCACCACTTCGAGGCAACCTCACGTCATTGTTTCTTCCTTTGTGTCCACTGCTCCCTCGTTCCTGACAACGCTTCATACAAGTCAAGTCAGTGATATTCATCCTACCAATCTTCATGTGATCAGGCACTTCCATTTCATGTCTATACGCATGTGTTCCTCCATTTACTCGAACTGCTCTTGTTGGCCCTATCACAAACGCTACCTGCCATAGGTTATCTGCTGCAGAAGTCCCTACATTCCATTACAAGGCTCGACACATAACCTCCAATCAACTTTGTGACATGAAAGTAGTCATTCACGAACTCTTAAATAATGGAATTATGTGTCGGTGTGATGGCGATTTGTCATTAGCCTTTCATCAAGTCCCTAAGAAGGACAGTGCATTCTAGTTGTGTATGGACTATCACAAGCTCAATGCTCATACCATCATGGACAACTACCCTATTCCTCATATACAAGACTTTGCTCAACAACTCCACGACACATGGAGTTTTAGTGTAATTAACTGTCATAAGGCATATCATCAGATCCCTCTGTACAAATATGATATGCCATAAACAACCTTCATTACGCTGTTTGGCTTGTCTGAATGGAGCTTTATGCCATATGGTCTCGAGAACGCCATTCAGATCTGGTGGCAGTTCACTGACTCTTTAATTTTTTCCCTACTTTATTGCTATGGCTATCTTCTCCATTTCTGCTGAGGAGCACGAACAACACACAACAAAGGTCTTCAAGGACTCACCGACCACAGTGTGGAGATTAACTGCAACCGGCCACAAATGTGAAACACTGGTGTTACTTCAATCAGTCACACCATTACAGCTCGGGCAATCCATCCAACATTAGGCCACTTCGCATTTATCAATGACCTGCCATTACCACAAACTTACTGGAATCTGCAGCGACTCCTTGGAATGGTAAATTTTTTTGGGTGCCGTATACCTCAAATTGCTTGTCTCTAGGCCCCTTTAAAGAGTGCCTTTATAGGCAAGAACTCATCTTAGGTGCAGAAAGTGCAGGGTTCGACGACATGACACCCACGGTCGACGCTTTCAAGACTGCCCTCAGGAACGCTACTACACTTGTGCACACATTTACTGGTGCTCGCGTATCTATCACGACCAATTCGAGTGAACCATGGATTGGCCCCAATTTTTTAAAATGTAGATGATGATGCATGGTGGTGGCTGTTGGGTCACTGTTTACGTTGGCCTTACGTGAACTATTTAGTATTATAATAAATATAATTTCTAGTAATAAATGAGATTTTATAGAATTCAAATGTGTGGACCAATGTAGAAAAAAAAGTTCAAATGTGTGTGAAATCTTATGGGACTGAACTGCTAAGGTCATCAGTCCCTAAGCTTACATACTACTTAAACTAAATTATCCTAAGGACAAACACACATGCACCCATGCCAGAGGGAGGACTTGAACCTCTGCCAGGACCAGCTCCAAGCCCATGACTACAGCGCCCTAGACCGCTTGGCTAATCCCGTGTGGCCAATGTAGAAAACGATTATCTTAAGTGTTAAAGCATTCTGTCATTTTGCTTCAAATGTTGCAGAAAGTATTTAAGTAATGAATATAACATTAAGTTTTATACTGTAATTTTTCCTTTCATGTGCATGTGGGGCAAGTAACATATTACAAGCACAGTAAATCCATCCTATACTGGAGCTAGACAGTGCACCTCTGTTTCATCATATGTGGAAGAATCCAATATCAATTATTTCACAATCTGATCCATAGAACCAAAATTTTAGCTGTGTACTTGTTGTAAATCTGACAATGTAACTCAGTCTTCTATCTTTTGCAAACAGAAATGAGAGATGGAACTGACATGGATTTAATTTCGAGTAAACATAATTACTTTCAGTATTTTCCATTTAATTTGAAATCATAATTACACTAGAAACTGTCATTATTCCTATATTTACATTTAATTATAAAAACAAATGTAAAAAGAAATGACAGTGGAGTGAATCTCTCTGAACATAATACTAATTGTCTAGACAATATCAGTGTGTTGTGAGCTTTATATTGTTATGTTTGTTCTTGTCTACTTAGAGTGTTTTGGTACGAGTCAGTAGCAGTTGTAACGAGGTTGTAAGGTATTTGTAGTGAATATGGACTTGCGGTCTGTAAGTTAGCTGATGTAGTAATGACTTGGAATGACTGTGTGATGTTGAAAATGAAATGGCGCAATAAAAACCGTTTGAAAACAATATGCTATCCCACAATGAATTATTGTTCAAAAATATATGCACTTGGAGACCTCAATGCAGCTTTTGCACAAAAGGAGACTACTACGCCAAAGAAAAATGCGAAGGATCTTCAGTGATTGTCATGAAAGCAGCTAAGTTGTAAAATTTGAAAATTTTCCGGTGAACAGAATGTTCAAAACAGTTTTGGGCTTCTGGCTGGTCCTCGTTCAATACACGGCACGATATTTTAACTGTGCATCTGCCAGTCATCCTCAGGTGAGCCATCGAAGATTCGTGAAGACATCCTCCATTTCGCAATATGTAGCGCACAGCACGCTGTGAATAATCTGCATATGTGTCAACATAAGTTTTACAGACGGAGCACTTATCCCATGGCAGCGCCCTCTCTGGTGGAACTGTGGAAGTCGGCTGTCCTCTGCATTACCACTCGCTGCAGCCACTTTGATTAGAGCAATGTGGAAATGAAAAAGGTTCCATGCACTGTCCAACTGGTAGTTGAAAGTACAGTGGAAATACAACGTTCGGCGATAGTGGCCTTGCCTGATTGCAAAAGGAGAGTGCAAAATCGATACTGAGTGCAGCATTCTTTCACAGTGCTTGTGGTCTGTCTTACATAAGACATACCACATTGACAATGTACTTTGTAAATTCCGACCTTCTGCAACAATAAATTGTCCTTCACTGATCACAAAAGGTCTGCAATCTAGAGTGGTGAGTGGAAAACCACTTTCACCTGAAATTTATGGAGGATTCTTGATACCTTAAACGAAAATTGCCCACAAAAGGAAGAAAAGCTAAAAATTTTGCCGGTGTCTTCTCTTTATCCACTCCCTGGTTCTTGGTTTTAACTGAGAGTGGCCAGTTAATCTGCTAGGTAGAATGTTCATTATTCCTGGACACTGTATTTAGGTGTGTCAGCTCTATGGGCGAACTTTCTGGATTTCAGACTATGTGAGCTCTGTGTACAATTCTCTTAAGCATAGTTTGCGATGGATGGAACCTCGAAGTTTGTAAATTTTAGTCAGTATGAGTGGGCTCACAATAATCTGAATACTCTAGAGATCCATCTTTCTTCTGTTTAACTAAGACATACAAGAAACGTAGATAACCATCTTTGCCTATTTCCATTGTGAACCAAACACTGTTATGGATGGAGTTGAGGTGGTGTAGAAACTTCATTAATTTATCATCTGTGTGAGGCAACACTATGAGACTGTCACCTGAGTACACCCAAAATAAAGTTGGTTTTGAGGGCAGCTGATCCAAACGCTCTTTCCTCTCCTCAAAGACCTCCATAAGAACGTTGACCATCGAGGGAGACAGAAGGCTACCCTGGCAATGCTGTCAGTCAGTTCAAATTATTCTTGGTTGAACATACAATAGGCTGAGGAAAGTGCATGCTGAAACAAAGCAGTGATTTCCACCCAAAATTTCTCATGAATTAGTACCAGAGAATCTGTGAGAGGCATCCTTGTAACAAATGATATCACATAAAAACTAACTAAACGGTTCAAGTTGCTTAGATGGACACCTCCAGTCTGTTGTCAAAGTCAGGTGAATTACGAACTTCATGTGAACATTTGTCCAACAATGGTCGCAGGAAACAAGCAAGATATTTGGCTAAATCGCATTTAGGAGCTCCTATGTTGCTGTTGGACGTAAAAGAAGATTTTCCCTACGAATGTTTGGAAGGCCATACAGTCCTGATGCTACACAAACATCTGGTCTTAATCTCTTGAGGTAATGATGAGGAATTTAGGCATGCAGAAGTTTCCATTGTACACGTCCTGTAGGTTCGTAATCCATCTTAATTGGCAGACTATGCATTTTATTACCGTACACACTATGAGGTAAAACGTCAGTTGCATTACCTCTGTCAGCCTTAAATACAACAGCATTGGGGTCCTGTCACAAGAATTATAGTGCAGCCATTTCTGCAGAGGTTAAGTTACTTACCTGAGGAGGAGCTTTCGAAAGAACACAGAAAATTTCTCCTTATTTCTTCTGCAACATCCAAAGGAAGAATTTGTTAAGAGAGGTGCTTTAGATGCAGATGAAAAATGAAGTCCCTTGCTTAGTATAGACAGTGTCGCATTGCCCAAACTTTCCCTCTGTAAAACTGACAATGTAACCAGACCATACACCCTCTTGCGGCGGCGACTGCTGCGTCAACAGATGATCAAACTTTCCACATCAGCCGAAAAATTGCATCCCCATGGGTCCTTGAACTTGGCAACAACCCTTTATCAACCCAGTCGCATAATACAGGAGACGGATGTATTGTAATATGTAACTGCTACAATTCCTCTGAAATGAGATCTATCTTTCGTCTTGGTTAGCAAATCCTCTCTCTGATAGTAGCATGAGTAGCCTTCCTGCAAGGGAAACTCCCCATCGCACCCGCTTCAGATTTCGTAGTAAGATGGCCCAGTCAAAAACTAAACACAGACAAAGCATGAAAACAACAAGAAGGCATACTGAACCGTGAAAAAAGCAGAAAAATAGAATCGGTGAACAGTTCAAGCTGAAGATGTGTAACATCGAGCAAATTAGAATAGGTATGGCATCGTGGCTATGTGGTCACACTGCTGGACTGCACTGCAAAGGGCGAGATACATGTTCAGATCAGACCCCCCTCATGCCAATTTTTTTTACAAAATTATGGTCTGTCTGGTCATTGACTTGTCTGTTGGCTGTATTCAGATTTGAGTCTGTGTCGTGGTGTAAGGTCCATAAGCAAACATGAGGTATAACAATGAACCTCCACATGTGTGTGTATCCACTTTTTTCTACACAGGTTCCACATGTTATGACTCTTGCGTTCCATTTTGGAAGCTTTGCCTATTGAATTCCTTACTTGTAAAGTAGTTCACACCTATTTATATGTTTATTTCTTGTTTTCATTTCTGTGAGAGGTCTATGTAGCATCTCGCCTTCTGTCACTATTCATCACATTTAATTGCGACAGTAATACATTCTTATCATGTGACTCACATTCGATAACCAATGTATAGTATGACAATTGCAAAGCCTACAGAAGGAGAACGGACTTGTCAATGATTGGATGCGTAAATTTGTGAAAGAAAATGGGACATGAGGGAGATTTGAACACGAATTTCTCACTTTGCAGTCCAACACCGTGACCACACAACAGCGAAGCCATAGTTCTTCCAATGTGCTCGATGTTGCATGTCTTAAGCTTGGACAGTTTACTGTTTCTATTTTGCTTTTCTTTCACAGTTCAGTACACCCTTTTATGCTTGAACCGTGTTCAGTTTTTGATGGGGTATCCACCGCTAAATCTGAGGGTGTGTGATGGAGAGTTTCTCTTGTCATCAATCTTCCATGTGGCGGTAATCTTAATAAAATGCATCACCCTGGCAAATTTTGGTAGTGGTTAAGGGAAGGGGGAATGATATTCAGATGGAAAAAATGTAAACTGAAGGAGTTCAAATTTTTGGGACACATTTCAGAAAAGGAAATTTTGCCAGATAATACCTAAATTGAAGCAACTGCAAAATTTTCGACGCCAAGGAACAAAAAGCAACTGAAGTCTTTCTACAGGTTAGTAGGTATTTATAGAAAACTATCAAACAAATCCAGGTATTCATTTTGCCAAATTTCTAACCCCAAAAAATGAAATTTGTTGATGGTAGAAACAAAATTCAGTTTCATGTATTCGTGAGAACACGAAGATCATGGACAGTTTCTGTATGCTGGGCGCAGCTGCCTGCATGTTTAGAATGCTATTTTGTGAACGTCTACATGGGAATGCCTCTTTATAGCTCTGTGGCAGTGATCGACAGAGGATCGACTATCGACCTCAGCAACTAGAACTTTCACTCTTGGTTCGACGGTCTTTGGACACTTCTTTCTTGTCTTGCTTGGTATGGGCATGTTGTTCATTCTGCTCTGTAATCTATCATCAATAAAATGTGTTCGTCCAAACGTGTGCTATTTCTGTTAGACATCAGTTGTGTCTAGTTCCACAGTGCCCATACTGGTGACACTGAGTTGTTCATTTCAGGCAGTCCGTTCCAGTTTTGCATCCACATCAGGTTAAAACAGGGGATCATCAGCACTGGAATGATTCAATGCACATGCTTGAGAGCTTCACGCTTGGATATGTTTGTGAAGTCACAGTGCCACCAAGAACTCTGCTGACAGACACACATTATACTGTACTTTCTACTCCACCTGAACATCCTATGGTACACCTAACCTCTGCAAATACACCATGGTGGAAACGGGCACACGAGCATCGTTGTAAACATATGGCCATGCCAAACACTGGTTCACATCTGTAGCGCCAGATCTCAGTTTGCTTACAGCAAAGCCAGACGTTAATGCTAACTGGTGTTAATCTGACAATACCATAAATACCATATGTGCTGCAAAATCAACATATGATGACCACCCAAGTGTACAATACGAAGTGTACATTTGAGACAGCTGCCTCAACTTTTGAACATATTTTGTGCTGTAACCAGTCAAATTTCAATCGTTTCGTCCATGTGGGTAAATGTCATGCCATCCCTAGCAGTGCACTATGTGTAGCCATAATCTTGCACATGGCACACTGACCGAAGGCGACAATGTGTACAGTACTCCTACTCTCATTGTCTCGTTGATGACATCCAAAGACTATGATGACACTTTACTCATGACAACACCTATCCACCATACTGTGTGGATTATCTAGGCCGTTCAAACACTCTATGAACATTTACCAAGCACAGGCAGGCAGATTGCCCAAGCTTCTGCATTTACAAAATACAACTCCAAGACCTTGTTCGTTTTAGTCGACAACTTTCTCAATTTACTTGGTATCCAGGAGACAATGCTTGATTTATTTGCCTGATCAGTCACAGGCATGACATAATTAGCGATGCTGCTATCGCCCCCAGTGTATCATAAGTATGAAACAGCGAAATCAACCGCCATAGAGCGCCTGTCGCGTCCACTGGATGAAACCATCAACCACATCATCGACGATGATCACCTGGGACCCAGGACATCCTCCCAGCTCTGGCGTCACCTCTATGCTCTAATTGAACCTGTATACATGCCAGATATTGCACTGTGGATTTGGTGGTTAGTTAGGCTCCGCCATGAACTGCAGCTACAGCTACTGTTGCACACATCTCAGCTTGTCGAGGTGAAGTTCTACAAGGCTAACCAAGCCTCCGGAATTATACGACATAGACAGTTTCTACTGGCTGTAACTTTGGGGGTGGGAAGTGAGTTTGGTAACTGTGCTAGCCCCTTCCCTCTGCTCCCTTGCTACAGCAGCAGTGGGCATGCAAGGTCAGCTGAACAACAACAGCAAATTACAGTAGTAGCTGCAAGCTTGTACTACCAGCGGCAGATTCATGACTGCCACTGACTTCACAAGAGCACCCATTTGAATCCATCATAGCAACTAGTAGAGATGGGATGTACAAAACTATGGCCATGCACAACACGCAGCATTCCATCTATCTTGGTTTCAAATGACATAGGGAGAAGCAGCAAGAAACTGCCCTGTGCATAGCAAATACTGCACCCAAGTCGATTTAGGCGTTATGGCTTGCAATGACTCCTCATGGCACTGTCATCAACAGTCATCTAATATCTCCAACACACCCAGTTGATGATTTTACTCTCAGGACCTCACATTGATCATGTACTTCCTCACTGATACCAGAGCAGATGTTATTCCACCAGATGCCACAACCTCTGGCTACTAAAATGTCATTATGCACTACCAATATGTCCCTTACACATGTGCATTTGTGAATATCCAGTCTTCTGGGCCCACTATGAACACCATTCCTTCACCTTGTGACACATTCCCATTCATGCTTTCTGAGTGTTCCTCTATAAAACGACTCTTGGTTTCCCTACTTGTAAAGATCTTCTGCAAGCGATCAGAGGTCGATGCCTCATGATCTCACAGTGGGGAGCTCATACACAATTTGAACACAGTGATGAATAACCGTGCACGAGTGTACTGAAAACCATGAAACCTCACCAGTTTGCTCTCACATGGCCTTGCGACACTGACTGCTACCGAAACACAGCTATTGGAACCTCAGCCACTGGACATGAATGTTAGTGACATTTCCTCTCTCTTGATGAGCAGCCTCTAGTGAAGACACTTGTCTTACTCCTATGCATGTGATGGACATACAGGTAGAAACGATACTATCGGTACCTGCTGTATGATAAACACAATGGAAGGTTCCCATGTGCATCATAAGGCTCACTGCCATACTCCAATCAAGTTGCGCCATGCAGAAGTTGTTGTTAATGAAGTGGTATCCATTGGGAATGTCTGACCATCAGACTGTAACTGGTCTTAGCATATTCACCATATAACTCGGAAAGACAATTCATTCCTTTCAATATAATTCTGATTTATTGTTCCAACTCAGTTGCACATTTTTAATTCGATTACATCTTTCAATCATTCTGGATTTTCGTCAGATCTAAGTAGTTGTGTCAGAAAACCGTCTTGTCTATTTAGAACTACGTACAAGATTAGTGTCAGTACTCTGATATGTGGTTCCGAGATGAAATGACTGGTTGCTGACGCACCTACATAGATCTTGAGATGATCCAGAGTGATTGAAACATATAATTTAATTAAAGATGTTCAACTGAAATGGATTACATTACATTTATTGTCAGTACCCCAATACATAGTTATGAGTAGACAAGACAGTTTGCTGATGCAACTACTTAGATCTTAAGATGATCCAGAGTGATCCAAATATGTAATCTCATTAAAAATGGTCAACTGACCTGAAACAATAATTGAGAATCTTGTGAAATTTAAATAGAGTTGCTGAATTTCTCAAGACGATTATGTTTAGTATAGTGACAGTTCAATCCATCTGTGCAGGCCTATCCCTGGTTGAACACGTGCACTATCATTGACAATTACCCCATTCCTCATGTTCAGGATTTCACACAACTCCTTAATGAGGCAGAAGTGGTTATCATATTCAATTTTTGGATGGTTTAGTTAGAAATCCCATGTTTAGGAATTACATTCTAAAAACAGCAATTATTATTCCATTCATACTCTTTGAATTGTATTTTATACCATACGATCTAAAGAATGTGTGACTACACTTATTGATTCATCGTTTTTAGGAATCCCACGTTGTTATCCACTATCTTGATGAGATCCTTAGCTTCTCTTCCTCGGTTGAGAAGCATCAGAAACAGGTACATATATGTGGGCAGACAGTGCGGTAATGGATCGTTGTAATCATCAGCCCAATCGATTTGCACGAGTTTGGCTAAATTACAAGTTGATTACACTGAACTTCAAAATTTATGTCGAGATAACAATTCAGAATTACACTTCATATCTTCCCAGCTTCCCGGCTCGGCCTCCCCTGTTTGATGTGATTCTTCCACTGGTAACCTTCGTCCATGCATCCTGAGTCTCTTATGCTGGACAGTTTTTTCATCCCTACACGACCTCACACACCCAGGCATCAAGGTCACTACATGCCTCACTGCCTAACATTTCGTGGACTGGAGTGCAGAAAGACTGTCGTCTTTGCGCTAGAGATTTTTCTGCGCCACCGTAGTAAAGCCAGATGACACACAGCCAGCATTGGCGACTATTGACATCCCCAAAGGTCGCCTACGACACATGCACCTAGAATGCACTTAGATTTATTTGGGCCCTTTCCTCTTTCAGGTGGTTTTAAGTACATTCTATCAGCGATAGATCCTACTACAAGGTGACCTGAAGCAGCCCTTCTGACCAACATCACTGTGGACTACGTCATCCCAATCTTCATTTCTGTGGATTGTGTGCTTTGGCTGTCCTTCTTCCCTTACGACAGACCAAAGCTGTCAATTTGAATCTCTGCTACTCTCTGACTTCTGCACCTTATGTTGTGTGAACAGATTCCATACCGCAGTTTACCACCCACAAGACAGTGGGTTAGCTGAACATGGCATCATGCACTTACAGCAACCATAATGTGCCATGGAGGTTCATAGTCAGAGGCTTTGCCCTGTGTTAATGAGAATTTCTGAAGCCAATAAAAAGGATTTAAAGGTTTCCCTGGCCTAAATACTTTATGGTGAGCCATTGGGTTTACCCATAGAATTCGGTGAAGTAACTCCTCTACCACCTCTAGAGGCCCTTCCTGATCTAGTCAAGCAAATTCGTCCTCACATTTCAGACATACACACGCTGGCCCTGTGCACGTATTCTCACACAAGTGTTCGTTCACAGTGAGTTAGTGCATTACAAATATATCATGCTACACGATGTCACCACAAGGTCTGTCCTTCAATCTCCTTATTCAGTTGCTACAAGGTTCTCAGAAGTCTGGCCAACACTTTAAACATTCTTCTAAACGTAAAGAGTCGAACTATCTCATTCAATAGAGCTAAACCTGTGTGGACAATGGATGATGAACCACCTTCGCCCACAAACACTACTCTGGAGGGGCTGGTCAGAGACAATGCAAACCCATGTGCAGTTCCACACTCATCTAGTGATACCATTTATGGTGCATGGGTCGAGACCGCCCCTAGTTGTGACACTCCTCTCCCAGCTGAGAGTGTGCAACCATCGTAGTACCTTTTGACCACTTCACCCTACAGTATTACGACATATATGGATGATATATTGAATTTCCGCCGTGAGGATGTATCACTGCAGCTATGCAATGTCTGCACCTGGTGTTTGCTGATTTTCCTAATGCGATGGAGAATGTATAATTCCAACATGACTGCCCACTGCACTCTCAGCAGAGTCTTAGTGATGCACATAACATCAAAGCTCACACCACTAAGGATGGCCACCTTCACATCGCTATACCATCGTGAGTGACTGCACATACATGAGTTACCTTGATAGATCTCCCATGCTACTGCACATTTTGACTTTTACACTCACCTGTTTGGCTGCAGGATTTCGTTTCAAACCAACATCCAGTCATCCTGATTAAAGTTTTCCATGATTTCTCTAAAGGACATAGGCAAAGGTCGGGTTGATTCCTTTGAAAGGACATGGCCGACTTCCTTCCCCATCCTTCAATAATCCGATGGGACTAATGACCTCACTGTTTGGTCTCCTACCCCCACTAATCAACCAATCAACCAACCAACAACCTCCAGTCTCAGAGAGATGGTCCAGTTGTGTCTTACACAAGTGCCAGCCCCTGCGTGAATGGTCGGTCACGCGCTCCTGCTCACCAAAGCAACGAGAAATGGTCCCGCTGAGCTTTCCTTCGAGACGGGCTGCAGCACATCTGGTGAGACAAATTGCTTCACCATCTTATCGAAACTGTCCCGCCGCCACTTCCTCGTACAAGGCCCTCACTCCAGCCACAGTGGCAGAGGCGTCTGTGGTAGCGATCAACAGTGGATCGACTATCGACCTCACCAACTCGAGTGATCTTTCTGATCCTGATGGAATTTCTTTCTTGACTTGTTAGGCATGTGCAGACTGCTTACTCTGTTCTGTAATCTTACACGAATAAAACGTGTTTATCTGTAATTGCAATATCTCTGTTATAAAAGAGTCGTGAAGTTCCAGAATAGCCATAGCTCTGTAGATGATCATCGTTTCCACCTACAGCCGTTTGCACTTTGTAGTTGAAAGCTGTCAAAAGCATTGCCAGGTGTCAGGGATTTCCTTAAGTTGACTCGACTGTGGGAGTTTCTTAGACATAAAGAATAAACATATATTAAAACTTCATGCATGATGTGGTATTTTTTTCACGCATTTCAGTATTTATGACATTTTATTTTTGAACGAAGTATCATACAAAGAATGCAATTTGAGAATGGAGTTACGAATGGCAGGATGCATTTGATGAAATCAAAAATCAACTCTTTCTTAGAAAATGTTGTGTAGGTGAGACATGTCTCTTCCTTTTTGCAATATGATGGACAGGAGCGATACTGGTTTGTTCTTTGTGGAAAGAGAAATTGGAAAAATTAAATACAGATCCATTGCTTTTGCGAGTAGCATTTTACAAAAATGTGAGGAAATCTACACTGTGACTGAAAAGGAATCATTGGCAGTAAACTGGGCATTCAGTAAATTTAACACTAGAACGACCAGGGATTTCAGTCTACCTAGAAAGACCGACCTATCATTTTGAAGGGTATAGTTTCACTTTCAGTTTTTAAAAAAGTAAACACATTTTAACATACATAAATTTATTTCAGACGAGTTACACAGTTTACCAGGATAGATTTCCACTTTTTTCTGTTGGATTACATGGTACAATGAACATTTTATACCTAAAAGATAAGCAAAACATTATGTAACAAAATATGGAGTGGATAACTTTAAGTAGAAAAGAAAACCATGTGTTTTAACATAAATATCTGAAAAGCACAATATATTCAAGAGAAAACCTTTATAACCCAGCTTTTCCACAATCAAAACCACCTACTGCATCGTGAGACCTCACACAGGTGTATTCAGCATTGCCTAAACATGGTCCGTAAACATGTTATATGCTTGCTTCTATTCCCGTATCTACACACTCCAATTTGACAAATCTTCCGAATGTTGCAATGTTGTGATACTGCATTAAGAAGAGTATTTTGCTCCCTTGTGGCCTTATACGCTGAAGCCAACTCTTCTGCCAATTTGTACATAAACTGATGTCTGCTTAATTTTTCTCATGTTACTTCCTTATAGAGTACCAAAGCATTTATAGTGGCTAAGTCCAAGAGATTGAAATAAACGCACATGGGTCATCTGCAGCAGCCATACTTCACAGTGTAAAGCCGAGCCATTTCATCAATTATGTCAACACTATACTTGGTGGTGTTGTAATAGGCCACTGACTCTGGTAGCTTTTTAGGATGATGCTCATCGATAGTTACTGCATCATGCATTGAACTCAAAATAAACACATTTTTTTTCTCTGACCTGCATATTAGAGTCATGTCACCTGACTTATAAAGAATAGTTGTGCACAAAGGTGCTACAGCAGATTTCTCTGATCGAGGTATGACGCTTCTAGATTTCTTCACTATGCCTACAATGCTTGTATTATTACATTTCAAATTTTCCGCAAGGCATTTCCTTTGAAACAATTGTCGCAGATTATGTTTCTTCCTGCGAAACAAAGGGCTGCATAAGACAAATTACAACATACTCTGCAAGGGGAACACTTGTGGGACGCTGCTCATCTTTGCCTAGGTAAGGAAACCCATTTACCAGATACTTAGAATTCGTATCAACTGCAGGCCAAAACTTTATTCCAAATTTGTCTGGTTTATTGCTCATGCACTGAATGAAATAGTATCTAGGCTCACATGGAAACAGTTGCTTATCCACAGTGATATTTTCACCTGGAATATAACACAGCAAGGATCTGGCAATGAAAGGATTCCGCACAGTGGTAGCAAGTGCAAAACGATCTGTCTTTAGTCTATGTGACCGTGTGCTCTTTTCATCGAATCACATAAGCCGCAAAATTTCGTTGAACGTATTTCTGCTCATTGTGTTCCGAAAAAATGCTGGTCCCCAAGTATTCGACCATAACAGCTTCAACAGAAAGTTTTCTGCTCCATATATGCCTCGTACATACGTAAGTGATATTGCGGCTTCTATTGCAACGACGCTGATAGTCCAATCAGCATGATGTAGCTCTCTGAGAGCTCTATTTTCTGTACACTTCTTTATATTTTGAAGCATGCTGTCATCAATTAGCAATCTCTATGGACTAGAATATATACCTTTCCTGACAAACTTCTTCACATAGCCTATAGGTTCTGGTGCTACTTTCGAGGTGTTCTGCTATGGATATCTTCCAGGAAGAGCTTTCGTTCGTGTAACAGTTCATGTTGTACCGTCATTAGCTGTCTCACTACTCCCAGTGGAAAGATTATCTTTCATCTGAATTTTTCCTTTCACTCTGCCACGAACGCCTCGTATGCTGTTAGCTGGAGGTAAGCGCACACTGTTGTTTGACGTACCTGAATATACAGTATATACAAGGATGATTCAGATACAACAAAATGCATGAATTTCAAATTATAATACAGCAAAATAGAAAACATTTATAATGTTTGCTGAAATACCATTTGCAATAAACTATAAAATAATAATACAATGGCTACACCAACGTGGCTGCTATAGGTAAAGCAACATTGATTTGCAACTTCACGGCTTCCTCTTGTCCAACAGTTGCAAAATCGCTGTCTGAAGAGTCACTGATTTTATTGATGGGAGGGATATATTCCTCATCATCAATAGCGCTTGCAGCGTCATCTTCTCGTAATTCACCAGCTTCACAAACATCATGAGGATCTTCTTGTTCAGATTGACCAAAAATGGCTTTCCTAGGAAGTTAGCCATTACAGCTGACCAAGATCAAGGAAGGAATACCTCAGGTGTTTTCTGAAAACACCATAAGTTGCAGTTTTTATCGCAGAGTCTTTCTGAAGTTATTTCCCAACCTTTCCACCCACACACTTAAGAAAGGTGCCTGCAAGACATGTAACCTGCTGAACACAGAAGCAAAATCAGCTTCACCACAGTCACAGGTACATCTAGAGATCTGTCACAGGAAGGCCGAGATGGTACAAAGCTTTCTAAAGAGTGACATCACTTCTTCTCAGTTACCTGACAGTGACATTGCTGCATATCGATTGATATGCAGCAGGTTACATTTTTCCCCACACTAACGAACTCCGAGATGTTTTATCACCACCAGTTATCTTGTTACAACTTGGCATTATCTGTAGGTGACATCCTTCAGTCTTAGATGTGCATGTGAGATGAGAGTATCGTTGGTACGGGTGAAAATTAAATTGCATCATGCATTCTGAAAGTGTCAAACACTGGGATAACAACGAAGAAAAACCTTATTGTTTGGAGTGACAATTGTGTTGCACGAAACAGGAATCCAATGATGGTATTTATTTCTCTTTTTCTGGTGGGAAATGGGTTGTTCACACGAATAGCACAACGACTTCTTGTTAGTGGACACAGCTTCCTCCTCTGTGACTCTGAGTTTGCCTAGATAAAGAGAAGGAAGTCTGTGATGAAGGTATTTGTACCCTGAGATCTATTGAAAATGGTCGAGGAAGCAAAGGTTATTAGACCTTTCAAAGTAATGTCTATGTATACTTCAGATATTTTAATATGCAAGCTGTGGCAGACGAGATATTGTCTACAAAAAAGCTGAACATTTCAGAAGCTGACAGTATCATATGTGATTAAACAGATGTAGCATGTGTAGCAATAAAAGAATGTTACACCGACATGGAAAGGATCCATAAGGTGAATGTGCTTAAAAAAGGGAAACATATTAGAAACATTCAATCTGCTGCCTTTGAATCTATTTCCTCAATCCATTCAATTATAGATGAAAAGAAAAAGATTTAAAGGCTATGATACCTTACCTGGGAAAGAATGAGCATAAAGAATATTATGTGCAGGTCTATGGAGAGTGACTAAGAACATAGCACCTAGAATAATTAGATGGCCCTTAGCATGTTTCATAAATGTTTCTGTTTGAGCTGCGTTCAGCAACAAACGATTACAACTGTGTCATGAAACCACCACTAATATATGATAAGACACTCATCTGTAACATGGAAAAGTTTGAGGAATAAATAACTAAAACACTGCATTACAGACAGTTTGTTTGTAAGAACTTCAGGTCGTAAATTTGGCACTTTGCGACTTTCTACAGTTAAATATCCACAGTTCTCATTTCAGGTAAATGATCATTAACTGGCCTAAATTTACTATTGTTATCTGTCATCGATTCCTCCAATTTTGCCAAAATTAACTGCAAATTATCAGTTTTCAGAGTTTATTTGCTGACTACAGTTTCACTTGGCTCAATAAAGTCCTGATTGGATCCTGCAGCTTACAGTTCTACTTTGTCTTTGATTTCATCCCTAATCATTTTGTTAACAATACATGAGTCCACAAACAAATTAACTTCACAAATAGTTTATACTCATCTTTCCTTTTTTATGTCGCTGGTTGTAGTGCTCTTCACGTTTATTCGAACTGGTCAACCATTATTGGTAGTACATCGTCATTGTTGGTTTAAAGATCATTTGTTGGGCAGCCTTCAGTTTTTGCTCCATGTGACCGAAAATTTATATGTACACAAATTTAAAAAAATCAACGAAATAAAGCAATTTCTGCAACAGACAAGACTTCATTATTAGTCAGCTAATCACAGACGACGCCCACACTTGTAATCTCCCCCCCTTGCTAATTCCAGCTATTGCAAAAAGTAAGCAAAGCCTTCTATGGAAAATTTGAGGTGAGTGAATAAACTTTCTAGTTTACTATCTTTCCATGTAGAGTTGGCCCCAGTTCTTCTCGTCTAGGGGTATGGTCCTTGAAGCTGAAATTCTCACATTTTAAGTTCTCATGGTTGAATTGATATAAATAAATTTGAAGATTGTTGTTGCAGAATATTTGTTGTTATATTAATATATTTTGTCACATTTTATTATACCAGAAAGTCTTTTAAATTTTCACATTAACAAAGCCAAAATAACAGTTTTCACCTAAAATACAAAAATACGTCCGATCACATCAGAGGCATGCTTGCTACTATCTGACTCAGCGGAAATAACAATATTCCAAAAATTCTTGACAAACGAATTTATAATAATTTCTATTATTATTTCATAAATGAATCCAGAAATAAACATAGTAAACAGTACTAGATTGAGCAATTCATAATAGAAATACTGAGATAATACTGACCTGCCCAAAATTTGAAAAATAATACTGATATAGACAGCTACTGTTGAGGAAAAGTAATGCTAGAGGATGATGTCGCACTACAACCTTCACCTCCCAGAGCATCATCTTTACTGACCAGCAGCAATCACACTTCACTCCATCCACTTGATGAGTGTCAGTCTGGCAATGAACTGTTTGGACAGCTAGTCACAGCATGGTTGGTGACATGCACCTGTGTGAAGATAGGGTCAACTGCAGTGTCATCCAGACCATTCCCCCCCCCCCCCCACACCTCTCACCTGCCCCTTTTTCAGTGAACATCAGTTCGAAGGGCAGTCTGAGGCTACCAAGTAGTGATTATCAATGTCAGTAAATTGACAATGTGAATAAAATTCACCAACAGCCATATAATTTATTATTTTATTTTATTCTGAAAGTAACCAGTTTTGGTGTTTCATTGTGCCATCTTCGGGCCCCATACACGTCTATCCAAATAAACGAACTTGTCATATAGCGCCATAAATCATAGGATATCGTGAATTCCAATCATTATGGAAATCAGTTGGATGAATGAACTGTATAACGATTGGAATTCACAATATCCAGTGATTTATGGTGCTATACATTTATTTGGGTAGAAATGTATGAGGCCTGCAGATGGCGTAATTAAGTGCCAAAACTGGTTGCTTTCAGAATAAAATAAAATAATATCTTAAAGAATATGGCTGTTGATGAATTTTATTGGCATTTACAATTACATATCAGCTGATGTCCCCTGTCTATGATGGACCAACAGAGATGCAGTGGTTATGCCAGCCAGTTAGAAAACTCTTTGGGTCAACACTATGACATGACAATCTTTGGAGTCAGTTCATTCTGAGCTTTTGTCGTATGCACATGAGTTTCAGCGTATTGCTTCCAAGCAATAAAGTATATTTAACCCATGTTGAGAGTCTCAATCTTTTATCTGGTGTGTACTCACGTGGTTATCCCCCACACAGTTTTATGAATGACAGCTCCCTTAAATATGCTAACAGAACTCAGGCATTGGCAACAGGAAACAGATCTGCAGTTCTGGAGGGAAACTATAATAGTGCACATGAAACTCCGTAGTCATTGGGATACGTTGCAGCTTGATACGAAAAAGTGAAAAACAGTCAGTTCCTGTAAATCTGCAGGAAATACATCATTTGTTCGTAGCACTCCAGTTCATTGATTTCCAGTGTTTCATGTGGTAGTTATGTACAAGAACAAATTTTCAAGACAAGACAAGTGTACAAAGTTCGTTGCTAAGCAGAAATAAATGAGAATAATCTCCTGAATGTGTAAGTTAACGAAATTTATTGAGATTTATATGTACCAAAACGAAAAAGGTTTGGAAAAAGGCTAAAGACTTTTGAATGGAGATCGACACAGTTATATTGAACATGAAATCTATAGTAACATCAGAGATCAAACATGTGGTGCAATGTTACTAGTGGTATTGCATAGTTATATATGTAACATAAGAAAAATGGTTGGGAGAGACTGCTCAATACTTTTGAATGAAGTGTTGCCACAGTTATATTGAATATGGAATCTGATGCACCCTTAGAGATCAAACATGTGATGCAATGTTACCATGGGTATTGCACAGTTAAATATAGGTTGATGAGATGTGTAGTATTGATTAGTTTGCTTATGTTTTACAAAATTCGAGGTATCAAACAATGAACTTGTAGTGTTAGGTAAAGCGTATTCCATATGTGGACACCATCCTGTCAGTATGATTTAATTTTGTTACAGTTCAGTCCTATGTAGTAGATGTATACATTAGAAAGATACATATGAAAAATCACTTATATATTTCTTGTTGTTGGTAATGCTTAAATCATGCACTTGAAAATTATTAGAAGCATAATGGAATCTTAATTTAGAAAACAGAATATAATTAAAAACATGTGTAAAATATGATGACAGTAAAATATTAATAATCTCTACAATTCAAATATTAGTTGTCCTTGGTATTACTTGTTAGTGTTTTGATGACCTATTCTGTCACTGCAAAAGTTAATGATGATTAGAATACGTTATGAGAAACATCATCAACAAAGAATGAGTACTAATAGAAAGATGTTGGTCAATAATAGTAACAAGATATCAGAAATTTCAAGTTTCCTTTGTAAATAATGGATAGTTTGGTTATGAATTTAACAAACAGACGAATTACAAAGCGTGAACTTTTTTTTCTGTGTAATAGTCAAGCCTACTTACTAAATTTACTTGAACCGCTCTAAAATTAAGAATAGGAAAGAAGAAAATATTGATTGAGGCTACAAAGTTGCATTTGTAGAAAATAAGTATGTATCTTACTTTACAAATATGCTTGTAGCCTTTACAATTGAAATAGCCGATTTTTATACAAGTTTAAATCAATTAGGCAGTTATTCCTACAAAGTTAGGGAAAGCTATAAAAACTATTGCATAGGAGGTAAACATTCAGAATTATTCAGCTAAGTTATTCATCCTAAATATATGTGAATGTGTTTAAGTAATGTACTCTTCTTTTTCACAGAGACACTTGTAAGGAAGACCTCCCTTATTAGTGTCTTGTTTTTTATCATACATTATTAATGTAAAAGATACAGGATACTGACCTAAACTACAGATTTTTGACAGAAATATAATAATTTCCACTTCATGAATCGTAGATATCAAATTACAGTAAATAGAGATTAAGGTTTATCTAGTTTAAAGATCAAAATGATTGCTTTCTTAAATGGATATTTATGATTTCATAAGATAAGGAAACACATCACACTGGGTAAGGAGGAACAGGGTTTTGACCCACCAAAATACTAATCTAAAAGAAGCACAGAGGAAATACAGCTTTCTATCGTATCTGCCGGGTGATCAAAAAGTCAGTGTAAATATTAAAACTGAATAAATCACAGAATAATGAAGACAGAGAGGTACAAATTGACACACTTGCTTGGAATGACATGGGGTTTTATTAGAAACAAAAAAATACAAATTTCAAAAAATAGTCTGACAGATGGCGCTTCATCTGATCAGAATAGCAATAATTATCATAATAAAGTGAGATAAAGCAAAGATAATGTTCTGTAGAGGACATGCTCAATATGTCCACCATCATTCCTCAACAATAGCTGTAGTTGAGGAATAATGTTGTGAACAGCACTGTAAAGCATGTTGGAAGTTATGGTGAGGCATTGGCGTCGGATGTTGTCTTTCAGCATCCCTGGAGATGTCGGTCGATCACAATACACTTTTGACATCAGGTAACCCCAAAGCCAATAATTGCATGGACAGGTCTGGGGATTTGGGAGGCCAAGCATGACGAAAGTGGCAGCTGAGCACACGATCATCACCAAACGATGCGTGCAAGAGATCTTTCATATGTCTAGCAGTATTTGTTTTTTTGTTCCAACTAAGCCCCAAGTAATTCCAAGCATGTGTGTCAATTTTTACCTCTCTATCTACATTATTCTGTGGTTTATTAAGTTTTCAAATTTATACTGACTTTTTGATCATCCAGTATGTAGAATATGTGTATCAAGGCCTGGCTACCTTGGAAAAAAATATCTTGCACAAACCAAGAGAAGTTACATATTGTGCATCACTAGAGTATGCAGGACTGCATAGAGATCAATTAATTTGCGTGTACACAGGTATCTGTCGTAAGTCTGTTTCTTCAGCAACTGAGACTTTTTTAGCATAACTTATTTACAACTAAATCACAGAAAGTAATATTTATTGGATCTTCTGGAATTATACATAACAAAGATCTTCTGGAGGTGGATCCCTCATTGTCAAAACAATACTCTGAATGATTGTTGTATAACTCACACATCTGTCCTGGAGACCATTGATGTAGGTTTGAATGGGAAATATTTGGAGGCAAACGATGCACTTGGTGCACCCATAAGCTCTCATTTAGTTTGCTGAAAATGCAATGTATATTTGACTGGTACCCCAAGACTGCCCCACATTTGGAAAACTGGTGAATCTGTGTGCTAGTCAAATATCATTTGCAGCTAACTGCAAAGTTCAAATCACAATCTACAAGAGAACCATGTAGCACAGGATCATTTTCAAGAGATACACTTGATAGCTTGCTGTAAGCATTTGTTGATTGACAGGTGAGACTGTGGTGGTTGGCCCATGCCAATGGCTTTGAAATCTAGTATGGGTGTTTCCCCATGTGACTTGGTAACAGCAGATGTATCATTCTGTATCATGCCTAGTGAACTCACCAGACATAGGCATAAGTATGTCGAGTGAGTCACTGACGTCTCTAGCAGGAATGAAAGAGTAAACTGACAGACAGTGTCAAACAGAACAAACTACTAATCAGATTTTAGAAAATAATATGTGTCTGAATTCATCCCTTTGACAAATATGTTGCCAGCATTAGCTACTATCATTCTACTTGAAAAAGTGAAATTGATACTGTGGTATATGCAGGAATAGGACACTGCATATTCAGCCACCACACTTGTGGATATGCTTATATGCTTTGCTGACCAAGTACAGCCCCTGACATACCTCTGGAGGATTTTTGCCAACAGAAGAATCGCTGAGCTTTTTACCACCAAGACTCCTGCAGTCCCCACAGTTCAAGCCACCCCAACATATGATGTGCAAGCCATGGTAGATAGCGCTGCAGTCACAGGCATCTATCTGCATTAATATGATCACATATCCATGTGACAACACACCTATATTCCCTCGCTCATGGGTACTTGGTCGTCACTCAGCCTCAGGATTGCCAGTTCAACTCCAGGCTCCAGATTGACTGCCAGCCATCCTCAAGCCTATGTTTTGGACCACAACATCTGCCACTGTTGTTACTCATCAGCGAGTGTTGTCTCACACCTTTGCCAGGATCACAGATGCTTGATGCACTATAATCTGATCTAGAAGGCCCTTCGCCTTAGTCACAGCCACTGGGCTCCCATCAGTTGCTTAAGAAGGCCCCTCTTCGTTAGATCTACTCCTCGACTGTCCAAGAGTTCACAGCCTTGAGGGACCATGTGACTACGCACTCATGGCAGCTCCCTGTTGATCACCACTACGGAAACCATGGTCTTTGTCATAATGGTCACTCACTATGCATCATCACAGATGGATTTTCAGTTGTAGAGAAGTGTGAACCTTCATCCTCTTAATTCAAGGTGAATAAACAAACTGTTGTTATACCAATTCATGTGTACCAATCACTACCTTGGTACACCACTCAGCTAAGGCTACTTCAGATACTGACATCACTGTACTTATTGTAATTAACCCCATTGACTATTAATTTGTTTATTGATAATTTTCTGACAGTTCATCTGGGCGAAAATCAATGATATATTAAACCATTCCAGAAGTACTTGTGGTGTGGTATATTATAATCATTATATATCCTGTAAGAATGGAGAATACAGCAAGAATGTATGAAATGGAAACATAAATCACCATATGGAGAAGGAATACTTAAACAAGTAATGAAGAATTAACCAGCAGAAGAAGTATGATAGAAATAAAACAGTTAAGGGCTGGACAATTCAAGTGAGACTAATTGTGGGATTTGAACTCACCCAGTAGTCACTGAGCAACTCTCTCTCTCTCTCTCTCTCTCTCTCTCTCTATTTGTGTGTGTGTGTTTTATTTGTAACAGGATTCAAATTGTTGTGTGCTAATTTCGAATCTGATAATTTTACATACTACAGCACTAATGTGATTCACTATTATTTTCAGTGGGTAAGAAATATAGGACCCAACATAGATAGTATTCATAACTGAGTCAATACATACTTCATGACAAGGGATACACTGCTATATTTTGATGTTGAGGATTCATAGTCCTCCAGTTTCCTCTCTTGACTTTCTGTAAGATGGCTAGGAATATAGTCCTGAAAAATAAAGGGATATGAGCTTGAAGTCCTGAAATTAAAATATATGTTGGTAAACATAAAAGATTTCAGTTAAAATAAGTACTCACTGATAAATCTTGCACTATTATATAAAATCAGATTAAGTGTTTTTTAAAGAGACATAACATTCAAAGGTCAAAAGTACTTTAAAGTTTATTTGTAAGATATTGTCTCGTACTGCACCATACTCAATACCAACTAGCATAATACAAGCATTTTGTGAGAAAAACTCTCTCTCCGAAGAACAAAACGCTGTAGTTTGTTGAAACTTAGTTTGACCCTCCAAAGTTAGTGCCAAGTCGAAATCATTGTAAGCGCTGTGTGTTTCATATCTAGATGTAACTTTTCATTTATAATCTCAGAAATGAATTCTTGTTATAAGAAACCCGTGTAGTGAAAGTGTAGTAACATAAAACAATCTTGTTGAAACCACGTAATCCAATCAGCTAATGAACTGGATGCTGTGCAACAACATAGGGTCTAATACCATAGTTACACATCCTTTCCTATGAAAAAGTTGGCCTGTCATTAAAGAAAAAGTTTTCATTTTCATTATTGCTTGGGTCAAAATTGAACAGAATGGTTTTTGATGAAAATGATAAAAAATCATCAATATGCCCCTTTCAGGATTACTATAATCAACCAGTTGGCCTGTTTTGGGGTCGAGTCGTTGGTGTGGCTGAGCTATTGTGTACATTAGTGCACTGTATTAATGAAAGAATGCATAGTGTACCACAGTGTATTGGATTTATTTCATCCAATAACTCTTCCATGAACAGTACAGCACATCAGATATTGGACAGGTCAATGCAGATATATCTTCATGTTTACAATCATGAATACATTTTTTCAGCACTGACTGATAATTAAAAACTTAAGCTAGAAAATTACAACTGTAATATGAATAAACTAATATTAATTATTGCAGTCTTTACATTATGCAAGTAGATATCCATATTTACTCAAAATTTTTGTAAATAATAAACATTACAGTTTATACACATAACCCTAACTTTCCTAGGCTCTCAAAGGATTTTATGAAATCTTCCAGACTGTGAAATTAATGCATCAATCAATATACTTTTAATACTGCTTTAAATTTTTTCCAGATCATTTGTTACTTTACTTTCTTTTGCAGCTTATTGTAAATAATTTTGCCATAGTGTAATGTTCCTTTTTGTCACAAACTGTTTTTTTTTGGAGCATATGAAAGTCAGTTTTCTGTTTTGTGTTATGTTGATGCAGATTTTCATTTTTCAGATGGACACTAGAATTTGTTATTGCATATTTCGTAATAAACATTGCACTTTTAAAGATGTAAAGACATAGAAGAGAAAGGACCCCAATCCTTTTAAATAGTAGTCTGTAAGGTTTTGTTCTTTTTCATTCCAACCATGATTCTCACTATCCTGTTTTGCTACCTGATGAGTCTTAGGCAGGATGTCGAGTTACCCCAGAAGTGATGCCATACTTCAGAATACAGTGTATACTACCATGTAAAAAGTCATTAGGCAGTCTTCATGACAAAAGTTTTCAAGCACTCTCGTTAAATAGCATATGGGACTTAGTCTCTTAAATACGCTACCAATGTGAGTATCTCATCTAGGGTCATCTTGGGACCAGATCCCCAAAAATTTTGTGTTCACTACACATGTAATGTCTGCGTCTGATACTTGCAGATTTATGACCTGTTCACTGTTTCTCCTGATGTTAGGAAAATTAGAAACTACCGTTTTACTTTTATTTATTATTAGTTTGTGCTGGATGCACCAGTTCACAAGACTAGTTAATGTTTCAGATAGTGTTGTCTGTAGCATTTGTGGTGTCATCCCACTGCGTAAAGTGCTTAGATTATCTGCAAACTGGATTGTGCTATGACACTGTTTGGTTAATGCTAGATCATTTACACATATCAAAAACAGGATGGCAGATATTACTGAGCCTTGTTGTATGTCATACTTTATTTCTTTGTAATCAGAAGAATGTCTGGTTGATTTATTGTCTTATTGAAAATGTATTTCTACTCTCTGCTTGCAGCCAGTAAGGTTAGATCTGAACCAGTTGTTAGGTGTACCTGTGATTCCAATAGTATCAAATTTATGCAGCAATACAATGTAGTCTATGATGTCAAACGTCTTAGACAGATCATGGAATATTTCAGTTACTTTTTCGCTACTATCAAGTTTTTGGAGTACTTCAATGAGAAATTCAAATATTGCTGTTTCTGTTTATTGGCCTTTCTAGAAACGATGTTGGGCTGTCAGTAATATGTCACACTTTTCTAGAAAATCTAACAACTTCTTATGAAATTTTTTTCTAGTATTTTCGAAAATAGAGAGAGCAAAGCAATTCGCTATATGTTCTTTTTACAGTACCCTTTTTGAACAGTGCTTGAATTTCACTACCTTTAAGCCGAAAAGAAAGATTTCAGTTGTGAATGAACTGTTAAAAAGGTGGCGTAATGGCACTGCAATAAGGTCAGCTGTGTCTTTAAAGACATAATCCTGGATCTCATCTATTCCTGTTGGAAATTTTGCTCCTAACTTACTAACTACTAGTACATTTCTTTAGTGTTGTGTGGGGAAGAAATAGAGAGTCAGGGTTTCTATTTATATTTGCTTGTGATCTGGTAGAAATTGTATTGGGAAATTTGCTGCAACAGAGTAATTGATCACTAATATAGAGAAAATATGTATTAAAGTCACTTCCTATTTCTTCCAGATTTGTAATTAGTTTTCTGTCTTGCTGTAGCTAGAGGTTTTCATTTTTCGGAGGGGGCCATTTATTTGCTTTCTGACCATCTTCCAGGTGACTTTCATTTTGTTCCTGGCCTATACTATGTGGTGATCATTGCTACTTTTCTAGTTTATTTTATGACATTGTGAAGCACTCTCTTATGTGCAGTGCTGCGTTTGCCCAATATACTGCTGGCTGCATTCACAGGCAGTCTTGTATATACTAATTACGTTCATTTCCAGCGGGTCATTCACAGAGCCAAGACACTCTTTCATGTTCGGCAGTGGTCAGAGGACTGTTTTTATGTTTTATTTTTCAAGTAGCCTTGTGATTTTGTCTGAAGGCAGTCTTGGTATGGATGGAAAGCGAGAAACTTGTCTTTTTCTTCCATTTGCTAGTTTCCAACATCCAGTCTCTTTTCGAATGCCCTAATAATATATGCTTCACTACAATACTTGAAGGAGACATTTCGCGAAAATACCGAGCAAGTAGCTACTGGGAGAGCTTCATGAATACAGGCTCACTACAGTCTTCTCAACAGAGATGAAGGATATCAAGTAAGTGTGGTGATGGTATCCAGTGTTAGTGGAAACAGGACAAGAGAGCAACCAGCACCATCCAACTCCCAAGACATAGCTGGAATGCCCATGTAAGGATGTGAGTGGAGCACTCACTACCCCACCACTGCAGCCTCACTGTCCTACTCATCCACTGATCAAACGGTACATGGTCACCCATAGGCAGGTGGAGGTGGTCACTCCACTAGTATAAATGTTACAGGATCTGTGTATCTAGAGACTTCATATAAAGATGTCAAGTATGACACTTATCATGGTATTTTAACACTGCCACTTGGCTTGAAACACCACAGCTTTTATTCCAGTAGATCTTGTAATCACAAAAACCAGGATTTTGGTTAATTTCTTTGTGTTACTGATGAAATCATCTACAAACCACAATTCAAAAAGAAATTGCATAATTTATTGAAAATTGAATACTTTGTATTTCAAGATGGGAATTTCGCTCAGCTTTTGATTGCATGTATTGTGAAAATGCATGTTAAAGTGACAATAATGCGATAACAAGGTTTGTGAAAACGGCTTCCTTAGCAAATTATTTACGTAATTGGAACCTTCTTTATGGAATTAGGTTTCTATTAAATTATATAAATAACAAATTTTGAGAAAATACTTTCTTGATACACTTTAGTATTATTTGCAGTACTTTGGAATAATTTCTAATATCAAATGTTAATTTTTAGTGTTTTTTGACATTTCCTCCATTTAATAACTTGTGTGTGGAAGGATCTAGTATGACAACCATATTCAGGAAGTATTTGCTAACACATCATATTATTGATAATAATAATAATACTTTCATGTAACTCAAGTGCTTGGTACAAGTCTTTCAGTTCAACACTACATTGGCTAGTGCATTTCTCTAACTCATCACAGTTAGCCAAATGAAGAAAGAGGTCCTACACATAACATGGAATCCGAACCAACTGTCATTTCTGTCGACTTCCCACATCAATGAGAGATGGAAGCTAATTTAAAATGCAGAGCAAAAAATTTATAGTCCAACCAGAATTCAATCCTGTAACTCCTCGGTTTCCAGCATTGGGTGTTACCACTAGATCACTCAACCCGACATGTGTTTAATACACTGAAGAGCCAAAGAAACTGGTACCCCTGCCTAATATAGTGTAGGGCCCCAGCAAGCATGCAGAAGTGCCACAACACGACGTTGCTCAGACTCGACTAATGTCTAAAGTAGTGCTGAAGGGAACTGACACTATGAATCGTTCAGGGCTGTCCATAAACCCCTAGGGGTACGAATGATTGGAGATCTCATCTGTACAGCACGTTGCAAGGCATCCCAGATATGCTCAATAACATTCAGTATCTTTTTCCGGCCACAGCAATGTTAGAGATTTGATGTTTTACTGGATTCCTGATATTCGCGGTAAACTCATAAAATGATCGTACAGGAGAATCCCCACCTCATTTCTACCTCGGCGACGCTGTGCCCATCACTCATGCACCGACTAGAACACCATGTCTTGATAATCTTCGATTGTACCAGCAGTTACCGATCTAACAACTGCGACAGACACTTGTCATATATAGGCGTTGCCGACCACAGCGTCGTATTCTGTCAACTTAGATATCTCTGTATTTGAACACATGTGCCTGTATCAGTTTCTTTGGCGTTTCAGCGTATAAATATAATCTACAAACAACTTATGCCAATGCAACTGGATGACACATTTCACACCCACTGTTGTTAACACCCATCATATCAGAGCACAAATGCAACAAGAAAGTGCTGTAGATGAAAATCGACAACCTCAAGAGGTAGGGCTGTTAATCACATAGCACCTACACACAACCAAAATTACTAACTTCAGGAGTTATTACTAGAGAATAGTTAGTACCTCAGTGTCAACGATTAGCATGTCCCTCTGTTGTTTGATCAGGGGAGAGCAAGATTCCAATGAAATTTTAAACAAAACTCTCAGACTCCGTTTACAAAGGCATTTGCTAATTGAGCTGCCACTACATATTTTGTCACACTATCCCAACAACTGGAAGTACATTCCAGAGTCACTGTACTCGTTTCTTTTGCAAAATGATTAGTGCCAAGATAATGTTCCACAATAACATATTTGCTCAGATATTGTAAACATGTTTCGTGTATATTCTCAATACTCCAGTCCTCCACAGGCCTGATGGTCTGACAAATCTATGACATAACAACTCACACATGCTTATGATAGCTTAGAAAATCTACATCCTCAAGAAACTGTGGATTGTTTCACTGTAATTACAATACATCTCCTCCCTATTACTATTTCTGGTTATCAATAAGAGTGAACTTCAGATGAAATGGGAAAATCGTAGGTGTAATACTAGATGTAGAATTTGGCTCCATGTGGACTGTGTATCTCGGTCTACGGCACAAAGTGGCACTTTATACATTCTGCGTGTCAAACAGACAGGAAAGTTAATTCAGTAGCAGCCTGAAGAAAATTAGAACATATAATGGATATGGATTATTAATATCTGTACTGGGTTTATTTTATCATTAAATCTCAAAACCTGTTTGTCATTCTCTGAGAAACTAACATGAGCTGTTCCCCTCCATTCTTCTTTACCATACCCTCTTTATCACAGTCTCTTGATGGACTTCCAATAAAAAGCATATACGGTATTATAAGCTCTCAGACATTAACCACTACTGTAATAACTGATGGGAATATTTGGACTTGAAAATGTAAATTAGAGACTCTACCAATTCCCTTACTCTTCACAGGTACGTTTGTCCCATCCTCTCCTGGAAGAGGGGGAGAAGGGTGGGGGCGGAAGGTGGGAGATGGGGCAAGGCGCAACAGTTCAGAGTAGGTACCTCTACCTTTTAATCTTGTGGTGTATGCATTTGTTGTCTATGATTTATTCAATAAAGGTTGAAGATGTAGGGTCTCATTCCTATATTGTTTACCATGATTCATTTCTACCTTCTGCAAAATACGTGTTGTGCATTACCAGTTTCAGACCAAGAGATGTAATCAATGGATCACTATTACATTGTGACACGAACTCTGCATTCCCAGCTCCTGTAGTTAACTTTGCCTGCGAAGAATCAACTCTGTTTATGTTGCATTTTACAGATTCAAGAACACATGTACATTCACTTCATATACATGCCCCAGCACCCAACATCACCCAGCTGATGCCGTCATGGTGGGAAGCATATGTACTCCCACCACTATGTCCTGAACCACATGTTTGTTTCCAAGCTCATTCAGCCTATCCCAGCTGTGTGCCATATTATCTGAAGCATGAAGCCACATCGACACATCAGCTTGCCACACTGACGCCTCCATCTTCACTGCCCCAACAGTGTGAGAACTTTGTTTATCCCCATGCAGTGTAATGCTCCTCATGCTCGTCCAAAATGTTTCCTATGAACTTTCAGAGCTATTCTCCATCTGCCTCCCTCATGCAGACCTCCCTGCCATGTTTGTGGACTTCTGCTGGCACCTCTACTTTGTCCGCCACTGCTACCCCTCCAGCCTCCCAGATGACCTGAATTGCAGCCTTTTGGTCACACTCCCAGTCTGCTTTCGGCTGCTTTACTCCATCACACAAGCAGCACATACATTCGCAGCTCCTTTGCCCCCCCCCCCCAAATCTCTATCACCACTGGTTCCATATGACCCCCAGTTTCACGATACTTCTAAATGATCACAATTGATTGGTAACACCGTCAATTCACTAGCTCAGCTTGTGACTCAGCACTGCAAGATCGACGCCCTCTACAACAGCCTTCATCAGCTGATTGCCAATGTCTCACCTAACCTGTCCCATATTCTTCATGCCATCAATGATCTTACCACTTCACAATTGTTTCATGTTGTGGGTTCTGTCTTCATGCCCACCTCTCCCTCGCCCCTGACCATGCTTCATACAACTCAGATCAGTGACACCCTATCAATCAATGGTTTTTTGATCAGGCACTTCCATCACATGTTGGTACATTTGTGTTCCTCCAAGTATTCAAACTGCTATTATTGGGATATCACAAATGGTACCTGTCACAGGTTATTCTTCACAAAAAGCCCTCTGGTCCATTACAGGGCCCTACACCCAACCCCTAAGAATCTTGATCACGTGAAAGCAGCTGTTTAAGGACTCTTAAATGCTGGCATCGTGAATCCATCTGAAAGGAACTGGTCTTCACCCAATCAGCAAGTCTCTAAGGAGGACAGTTCATTCCAGCTGTGTAGGGACTATCACAAGCTCAATGCTCATACTTTTATGGGCTTCTACACTATTCCTCACAGGCAACACTTTGCTCAACAACTCACCAGCACACAGATTTTCAGTGTGATTTATTGTCGTGAAGCGTGTATCAGATCCCTATGTTCAAAGACAATATAACGAAAGCAGTGATCATTACACTGATTGGTTGGTTTGAATACTGCTTTGTGCCACATAGTGTCAAGAACGCTGCTCTGTACTTTCTTCCCTACCTTTTTGCTATGCCTGTTTTGACGACATTCTCATCTACTCCAACTTCACTGAGTAGCATGAGCAACACTTAAAGCACTCGCCGACAATGGTGTGGAGATTAACCACATCAGATCACAACTGCACCACACTAGTGCTACCTTCCTGGGCCACACCGGCACAGCTCCGTATCTGTCTGATGTTGGACCACTTTGCATTTATCAATGACCTTCGTTTACCAGAGACCTACCGCAATCTGTGATGATTCCTCAGAATCGTAATTTTTTATGGAGCCATATACCTTACTCTCCTTCTCTCCACGGCCTGATGATGAACGCTTTGGAGGGCAAGAACCCTTCTGGGGCAAAAATGCAGCGATCCGACGACACGATCCACACGTTGAAAGCTCTCAAGACTGCCCTCACGAACGCCCTTACACTTGTGCTCCTGCTAACTGATGCTCATACCTCTGTCACGACCGAGGTGAATGAATCATTGATCAGCGCCGTTCTTCAGCATCACATGAGTGATACGACCAAATTTCTTCGTTTTTACTCAGAGAAACTCTCCGTTTCTCAACACAAGTGGTCAGCATTAAACCAGGGACTCAACGATGTCTATGAGGCTGTATAATACACTCCTGGAAATTGAAATAAGAACACCGTGAATTCACTGTCCCAGGAAGGGGAAACTTTATTGACACATTCCTAGCGTCAGATACATCACATGATCACACTGACAGAACCACAGGCACATAGACACAGGCAACAGAGCATGCACAATGTCGGCACTAGTACAGTGTATATCCACCTTTCGCAGCAATGCAGGCTGCTATTCTCCCATGGAGACGATCGTAGAGATGCTGGATGTAGTCCTGCGGAACGGCTTGCCATGCCATTTCCACCTGGCGCCTCAGTTGGACCAGCGTTCGTGCTGGACGTGCAGACCGCGTGAGGCGACGCTTCATCCAGTACCAAACATGCTCAATGGGGGACAGATCCGGAGATCTTGCTGGCCAGGGTAGTTGACTTACACCTTCTAGAGCACGTTGGGTGGCACGGGATACATGCGGACGTGCATTGTCCTGTTGGAACAGCAAGTTCCCTTGCCGGTCTAGGAATGGTAGAACGATGGGTTCGATGACGGTTTGGATGTACCGTGCACTATTCAGTGTCCCCTCGACGATCACCAGTGGTGTACGGCCAGTGTAGGAGATCGCTCCCCACACCATGATGCCGGGTGTTGGCCCTGTGTGCCTCGGTCGTATGCAGTCCTGATTGTGGCGCTCACCTGCACGGCGCCAAACACGCATACGACCATCATTGGCACCAAGGCAGAAGCGACTCTCATCGCTGAAGACGACACGTCTCCATTCGTCCCTCCATTCACGCCTGTCGCGACACCACTGGAGGCGGGCTGCACGATGTTGGGGCGTGAGCGGAAGACGGCCTAACGGTGTGCGGGACCGTAGCCCAGCTCCATGGAGACGGTTGCGAATGGTCCTCGCCGATACCCCAGGAGCAACAGTGTCCCTAATTTGCTGGGAAGTGGCGGTGCGGTCCCCTACGGCACTGCGTAGGATCCTACGGTCTTGGCGTGCATCCGTGCGTCGCTACGGTCCGGTCCCAGGTCGACGGGCACGTGCACCTTCCGCCGACCACTGGCGACAACATCGATGTACTGTGGAGACCTCACGCTCCACGTGTTGAGCAATTCGGCGGTACGTCCACCCGGCCTCCCGCACGCTCACTATACGCCCTCGCTCAAAGTCCGTCAACTGCACATACGGTTCACGTCCACGCTGTCGCGGCATGCTACCAGTGTTAAAGAGTGCGATGGAGCTCCGTATGCCACGGCAAACTGGCTGACACTGACGGCGGCGGTGCACAAATGCTGCGCAGCTAGCGCCATTCGACGGCCAACACCGCGGTTCCTGCTGTGTCCGCTGTGACGTGCGTGTGATCATTGCTTGTACAGCCCTCTCGCAGTGTCCGGAGCAAGTATGGTGGGTCTGATACACCGGTGTCAATGTGTTCTTTTTTCCATTTCCAGGAGTGTACTTCTGTGAGGACACTGAAGGATGAGAAGTCACTATCTTCACCGATCACAAATCGCCTGTGGATGCGTTCCACAGCCCTGCGATTGATATTTCCCCCAAACGTTTCTGTCATGTGGACCTCATTAGGCAACAAACTACACACGTCCACAACACCAGAGGAGATGATAAAAGTTATCGCCGACTACATGTCACATGGCATGCCACTTCTTCTCCCTTGGACTTGGATGAGTTAGTACACTTGCAAATGAGTGACCCAGACATTCAAAATCTGCAACCATACACCAACTCTGCGTTGATAGTGGAATCCTGCTGTCTTCCAGTTCTTCACATACAGTGCTGTGAGATACATCTACTGGTATTCTCCACGCCCTGATCTTTGTCTCCCTGTGACGTAGAGTTTTTTCATCCATTCATGACCTGGCACATCTGGGAATTAATGCTACCATAGGTCTGGTGTCAGACTGTTTCACTAGCATGTGGTAAAAAACGATTGTCGCTCTTAGACATGTGTGTGCTTACCTTGACAGAGTAGCAAGGTTGATTGTCATGTTCAACCCCCTCGACCTCTTGGGCCCTCTTTCCTCTTCAGTAGATTCTAGCAACATACTATCTATCATCGATCATGCCGGCAGATGCGTGGAGGCTGATCCTCCAGCAGACATATATGCAATTCAGTCACATGAGTCTTTGTCACTACATAACTTTCCTGCTTCTGTTGTCCCTCTTCTATCACAACTCACTGCTGGAGACAATACAAGTTACTCCTATTTACCAGCTTATGTGCCTGTGTAGTGCCGAGAAATTCCACATGACTCTGTACCATCCCCAGAGCAATGAACTGGTCAAGTTTTGGCATCACACACTTAAAATGGTCCTCATGTGTCACTAAGGCCCCTGCTCAGAGGCCCTTCCTTGTGTCTTACTGAGCATCTGCACAGCCTTCTAAGGCAACCTAAACTCTTCCTTAGCCATAATATTTTATGGTGGTACTCTGATATTCCCTTCCAAGACTGTCAAACACTTCTGAGCTCCTCTCCCCTGCTGAGCTGCCTCCCTTAGTCGATCGCATTTGCTCACACATTTCCAACATCTGACTCAGCCTGCACATGCTCACACTGCACTGTGAGCGTTCATACACAAATACCTAGATCACTGTGAGTTCGTTCTGCTCCGAGATAACACGGTCTTTGCAGCATTACTCATGTTTACTCCAACCCAAACAGGGTACTTCAGCATACGAATAAACCTTTGGACACTTGTTCAGTGGGAAATAACAGATCATGTAACTTAACTGAGTTAAACCCACTACCCTTGACGAAGACACTACATCAATATCTGATTCTGATATGACATCCATGGCCATGCCTTCCTCTGTGTGCACTGATCAGTTATCTTCCATGTTCATATCTCCCTGAGTATCCACCAATGCCAGTGCTCTGTGTGATCAGTCCCTGCCACACGACATGCCTTCTCCCTATAAGAACTCAGTACTGTTGTCACCTCACTTTTCTCCCAATTTTGCCGTCTTTGTGGTAGACATGTCTGAATTTTGCGTCGAGGACGTCTCTCTCCAAGTCCGAGATGCGACCCTCTTCATTTTTGACGCTCCTTCACGTATGCTTGATGATTCAGCAGCAGTCCATCTTTCTATTCCTTCCAGCTTCCACATGTCTCTGATGAGGACAACATCATGGCTTCCGTCAGCAGCAACAGTCCCCACTTTTTCACTGCCCCACTCATTCCTCACCCTCCCTCTACGTCCTTCTCATTGGCTGCAAGACTCCATGGTGGATCCATGATTTCACACCACATCCAGCTTTGAGAAATGGTTCAATCATGTCTCCCTCATAGGCCTGCAACTACACAACTGTTCGCACAATCTTGTACATTTCCTTGTCCACCCTGACCGGCCCGCCACTCCACCCAATGGACTGCAGTGCTGATCCTTCACTTCTCCTCTGTGTTTAACAGTGCCAGGGCAGAGGCGCTCTGTGGCGATTATCGATAGTGGATCGACTATCGAAAGTCTGCTAACTGCTTTGGAACCAAATGATAACATCTTTGTCTGTTTTCTCTCGCCATTGTGATTGTTAGAGAATTACAATTTTGTATCAGTGTATCGTAATAAATACATTTAGTTACATAAACTGACCTCATGCCATTATATTCGCCAAGTATAGCGGCCTCATTTTCACAAGAGTATGTGTAAATATAGCTGTTTTTGTTTTCTCTCTTACAGTGTCACATACGCCACATCCACAGAACGGCGACTCATGAGTGTTTCATGTTCCGTGTTTTGTTAAGAGTGATTCTGCAATTTCAGTTTATCACAAGTTTTATGTAAAGTTCAATTGTGATACTCCAAGTGGCAGAATCATTCACTGATGGTATAGTCTATTTAAATGACTGGATGTGTGTGTAAAAAGGAAAGCATGGGACAAGAAAACGTGTATGAAGAGGATGTTGATCACGTCAGAGCATCTTACCTTCGTAGCTCTTAAGACGTCTGTTCAGAAAACAGTTTCCAAAGACAACAATGAGCAAGATTTTATGAAAACGTTTAAACATGTGCCCATACCAGTTACAGTTGCTGCACACTTTAAAGCCAAATGACTGTGGTGTATGTCATAATTTTGCAAGTGATGTCGTAATGATACAGAACAGAACAACTATTAACAAAAACTACAATTTTGAATACATCAAAGAAAACGGTACTGTCAAGTGAAAGTTACATAAATGCAGGAGTTTGAATTGTAAAGTTGTCAGATTATTGTACTGATGAGAATAAGTCAACGTAGGTAGAACTGTGAGCAGTTAAGTTGAACTGCAATTAATTTATGAAGATATTGAACTACAAGCTAAAAATTCCAAAAATCATTTGTAGAATTTATATGCAGAAAAGTGATAGAAATTACAATGCAGCTAACTCTAGAGACACAGGATTTATTTTAGAATTAAAATTACACTATATTTGTACACTAAATAACAAAAATAAAGAAGACATTTTTGTGGCTGTATATTTCAATTAATTTCGAAATAAAAATTGTAATATTTCGACATGATAACTGTTTCAGAAGCACTGCAACGATTTTCAAACCCAAAGTTTTGTAAAAGAACCGAAATCTTAAATGTAAATTCAAATAAGATTGATTGAAATATTGTTGTTATCTAGATAAGGAGAATGGCAGTAGTTGTGGTATATAAATCTTTCATAATGTTTGAGACATAAAACTTGTGTCAGTTTTATCTGTGTTGTTTTGTAGTATACATGTTTTAAAATTATTTTTACTGTTTTGGCTACATTATTTATTTGATTAATTCGACAAAAATCGTCTGACGTTTGGAAACTGGACCCAGATGCTATTTAAGGTAGAGGAAATGCAACATATCTGAGTTACACACCTCAATGAAGGTTGTTGATTACTACCAAGTTAAAACAGAGAAAAGATAAAGAAAAATTTTCTCTGTTAAATTTGGGCAACTTTAATTTAGAGGCAACACTAGCCAAATCAGTGTCTCTTAACAAATCACATTTTATGTTCATGGATGGAGGCCATGTAGGTGTTCTTGCCCAGGCTGTTTGTTATCTCATTTTTAATGTGCTTTAATGTTGGAAAAGAATGTTCTTCGCTACAGAGGAACATCAAGGAAAGTAAAAACCTAAGACCATTTCTACTTTTGGGAAACACAATTATAATGAATTTTCCAGTGAAAGTTTATAAAACTACAGTTTCAGGGACTCATGCTTTAACATTTGGTAGCAGAAGCCACATCTATGTTCAGCAACTCAGCAAACTACACTAGTTCATCACCTCCAAATCGTCTAGGTAAGCACTGTTGATAACTGTGTTTCTTTTCAAGATTCTTTCTGCTGTTGAAGACGTGAACTACCGAAGTACTCGAAATACACTAATTATTTGATGGTATGCTTCTATGAGTTTAGCTTATGCAGAGATTACATTATGAATCATGACAACAGACACCCGAATTTCGAAAAGTTTTCCAAGTTTTTCATTTTTTCCAGCTTCCCTGAGTGTACTAGAGCCAATGAAATGGTTGTACTTTGTATTTCGTTCATATTGCCTTGAAGTCTATTGCTCATGTTCTTCATGGCCAGTCAGCACTTTGGATTTTGCTTCAATATCTGAAAATGTGGACCACGTTGCTTAGACGCCACTATGTCACAATGTGTAAAGGGCGTATCTCGTGTTATTCTTGATTAGATGACTGTGCCAAGTGCTACACTTTTCCAAGCTTTCTAGGACTTCGTTTCAAGTGATAGCCATTATTCCCTTTCCCACTCAACCATCTTCGAAACTGGTCTGTCAATATAATAACAATACACTACCTTTTGATCAATGTTGTTAGATATGTTATCCAAGACTTGTTTGATAGTAGTAAAATCACGTACAGATGCTTCATTGTATCTGCTCGGGCTGACCACCTAGTGTCTGACAACCTTTCACCTTTCTACAAATACTGAACATTCAGCCTTTATCCTATGAGCCTAAGCCTTAGCCATTACGCTGCGCAGCTACTTGGTAAAATCATGTTGCTTTTAATGGTTCAGCATCTGACAAGAAATGATTTTCGTCATAGTTTTACTAATGAGAGTCCACCAGCATGGATGACTGCATGTGTGAAATATGGTACACTGCTGTATGGTGGTTTATAAAGCCTCATCCTCGTGTCTCAGTGGCAAATAAATGTTTACTGCATTCAAAGATAACACCTTATTATCAGATCAAACACTGATAATCAATACCTACATTGTTACATATTTCACATATAGAACCTATTAGGATATTTTTTAACTCGTTAGTGTACATAAAGAAAATAAATAATAATTCTTCATTGCTTCTCATTTTCCTGTCAGTAAATTTCACAATCGCCAAATGAAATTGTATTTCAGTCTCTTAGTATCTTCTATTGTTGTTAAATATTAGTATTATATTCCATTAGTCCACATCGACCAGGAAAGAAACAGGAACACAAAAGAAGCGTAAGAACCCTGAAACTACAACAAGTTATACGACAACAGTCCACTGACAAGAAAGCAGCGTTCATTCTATCTGGCATATGTCAAAAGTATTGTCAGAAAAGTAAAGACACTGTAGAAGAAATGAACGACTGTAATAGTAGACTTATATAAATAAATAAAATATTTATTAATTACATTCTTATTGGTAACATCAGAATCCTATTCTAATTGATTGGGTTATTATGACTAACTTCAACAACGTTAAGGAACTCCCTGTACGTTTTTCTGTGTTGTCAACACTTACAAAACATAATGTATGGTGTGATCAGCGCTCACTTTTGGAAATGAGGTAAGACTTTACTGCTCATTATTGATTTGGACACTACCATCTTTTCACAGGATGACTGGTACAATACCATTGATATCTAACTTTTTTTAGACCCAGTAATGAGGCCCCTAATGTGTGGGGCCCACAGCATTTGCTGACTCTTGCTATGTGGCTAATCTGACAATGGTATGCGTGAAAGCTGGTTAGATTTTAAAGTATTGCAGTGGGAAGATGACTTTCTACATCATTCAGTGATGAGACAACCTTTTGTTGAAGTGGGAAGGTAAATATCCATAATGTTCGTATCTGGGCGTCAGAACATCCTTGCAAACTTGGTCAGTATCAAAGAGATTCCCTAAAATTAAACGTTACCTTCTCTGTGTCCTAACATCAAGTATATAGACTATTTCTTTTTGCTAAAGATACCATAACAGCAGGAGCTTATCTGGTTATGATGCAGGAATGATTGCTTCCCCAATTACAAGGTGAACCTGAAACTTTATTTTGCAACAGGAGTCCCTGCTTGTTGGCATCTCTTTATACCAGAATGGTTTAACATCATAGTCCCTGATTATTGGACTACATGTAACAGTTAGTATGACAGAGATCTTTTCCCCTGACCTTCACATTTACATGACTTCAAGTGTTGTGATTATTTCCTCTGGGGCTTTATAAATGATTGTCTGTATGTTATGCCATAATGATTTGAAAGAGTTGAGATACAGAATTGAAGAGACTATTGCTTTCCTTGATCTGGACTTGCTAACCAAAGTGTGGGAATAATTGGATATGTAGCGCATAACTAAGGCCGCACATATTAAACATAAGTAAAATATACTAAGCTATTTTACATTCAATTTGATGTATGATTTGTTGTAAATAATCTTAATTAAATGGTTATAATATACGATTGAAACTGGAACACCCTGAATATGAACAAATTCCATATGTAATCTGCATAGGGCCCATAAACAAATATATCTACTGGAAAACCTTTAATTTCCTTAGCACTGTAACTTCCAACATGAAACCACTACATAGGAGTCTATCCAAAGAAAGAATAAATCTGAATACATTTCATTTGTCAGTATAAACATCATAACTATTGTGAGAAGTATATGTATTCTGCAAGGACTTCCCATTTCTCCAAAGTAGACCACTGGTGTTAGAAATTTCTGTATTTGTGTCCACAAACAGACATTTCCTCTCACAAAGTTACTGTGATCAGTATCTGATCTAGATAACAAGTTCATCCCTCTGCATAGTTCTCCACATACAAATAAAATAAGAAATCTGCACAACATTTGTGCTCTCTTCCCAATAAATAGTTTTATGGTTCTCATTAATGTGCATCATTCATTGATAAGAATAACTAGGAATAGACAACATTCATCAGCGCTGGTATGTAACACCATATAACCCTACAGTTAAACAAATGATGTCTTAATAAATATAGCTAATTTCCTTATTCATAAGTCAAACATATATTATTCTGCAGTTCTTTTATGTTATCAATAAATTCTATTGATAAATTTCTGTAACTCATGACAATAACGAACTTAGTCCTTCGATAACTTTTGCACATCAACTGAAATGTTCGATTCTGCATAAATTTTGCCAAGACTTGGGTTGATTTTCTTACTTGAAATATACATTTTTCATCTGTAGATGTTTCAGGATGTTTCTAATTGTCGAAAAACTATTTTTCTATCAATATAGTTTTATTATTCACATGAACATACTTCTAGTAATGATTTTGTACCACGAAAATTAATAGACATAATTTCTAACTTAAATGATCCAAAAACAAGTTACCATTGGGGACAATTTTTGTAGTCTTCAATTCTTATGTAAGTAAAACTTCTGCCTTCATTTATAATTATTCTGGTTTTGTTATGGACAATCAAATAGATTTCCAAAATAACAGGAAGGTTCTATTTTTGTTGTTAAAATATGCTACCTTTCTTATTAATCATTAAACCTATATCTTCACTCAAACAGTTATTTAAAAAAAATATAAACTAAAACTGATGAAAATATCATTTACAAAAGTCATATTAATACTAATTTCTTCTATTTCCTTTCTTGAAGGTTATGTAAACTTGATCTATAAAAAATATACAATTTTCTTCGCACCAAGCAAATCAGAGCAGGACTGGCATTTTTAGAGTATGGTTTATGCTGTTCTCGGACAGATTATGATCTCTGTACAGTGTGAGTAAGTTTAATACCGTGTGTGTTTGAAGAAGGGTTAATACAATTATCAGCAAAAGTGGTATTTCAAACAAACATGAATAAAGTATGATGGAAAACAGTATCTATAATCTTCCAGCATTAGTCATTACCAAGAACCCCGAAAAATCATTGTATAGATGACAATGATGGAAGAAGCTCTGAGACAAAGACCACCTTTGTAAGATAAGTGAAATTTTTCTTCAAATATCGTATTTATTCCATGTGGACTGTTTTACACATTGTGAAAACTAAAAAGAATGTTCATGACAACCTGTGATCCTTACACCAATGTAAGTGATCAAATATAAGGGAAGTGTATCATATGACATTTTACAATGCTAAAATCAATATCTTGTCAGAACAATAATATGATTCTCCTTTTGCTTATCTGGTTGTTTCATCATGATTAACTAGGCGGTATTAATCATGGGTTAATTTTCATTAAAGGGATGCACCTTTACATTTTGGCATATTTTCTTAATATGGTGTAAATTTCAACCTTAATGTATGCTGTAGTGTACTTGTTTTAATGTATCTGCACTTTTTCGCCTACTGCTTTTTTATCATTAAAATATTGGGTTGTAAAGGGACATATGGTGAATTTGTAGTAATGTTCTTCTAAGACGTAATTACAAGAAAGGATTTTTAAAATACACTCCTGGAAATGGAAAAAAGAACACATTGACACCGGTGTGTCAGACCCACCATACTTGCTCCGGACACTGCGAGAGGGCTGTACAAGCAATGATCACATGCACGGCACAGCGGAAACACCAGGAACCGCGGTATTGGCCGTCGAATGGCGCTAGCTGCGCAGCATTTGTGCACCGCCGCCGTCAGTGTCAGCCAGTTTGCCGTGGCATACGGAGCTCCATCGCACTCTTTAACACTGGTAGCATGCCGCGACAGCGTGGACGTGAACCGTATGTGCAGTTGACGGACTTTGAGCGAGGGCGTATAGTGGGCATGCGGGAGGCCGGGTGGACGTACCGCCGAATTACTCAACACGTGGGGCGTGAGGTCTCCACAGTACATCGATGTTGTCGCCAGTGGTCGGCGGAAGGTGCACGTGCCCGTCGACCTGGGACCGAACCGCAGCGACGCACGGATGCACGCCAAGACCGTAGGATCCTACGCAGTGGCGTAGGGGACTGCACCGCCACTTCCCAGCAAATTAGGGACACTGTTGCTCCTGGGGTATCGGCGAGGACCATTCGCAACCGTCTCCATGAAGCTGGGCTACGGTCCCGCACACCGTTAGGCCGTCTTCCGCTCACGCCCCAACATCGTGCAGCCCGCCTCCAGTGGTGTCGCGACAGGCGTGAATGGAGGGACGAATGGAGACGTGTCGTCTTCAGCGATGAGAGTCGCTTCTGCCTTGGTGCCAGTGATGGTCGTATGCGTGTTTGGCGCCGTGCAGGTGAGCGTCACAATCAGGACTGCATACGACCGAGGCACACAGGGCCAACACCCGGCATCATGGTGTGGGGAGCGATCTCCTACACTGGCCGTACACCACTGGTGATCGTCGAGGGGACACTGAATAGTGCACGGTACATCCAAACCGTCATCGAACCCATCGTTCTACCATTCCTAGACCGGCAAGGGAACTTGCTGTTCCAACAGGACAATGCACGTCCGCATGTATCCCGTGCTACCCAACGTGCTCTAGAAGGTGTAAGTCAACTACCCTGGCCAGCAAGATCTCTGGATCTGTCCCCCATTGAGCATGTTTGGGACTGGATGAAGCGTCGTCTCACGCGGTCTGCACGTCCAGCACGAACGCTGGTCCAACTGAGGCGCCAGGTGGAAATGGCATGGCAAGCCGTTCCACAGGACTACATCCAGCATCTCTACGATCGTCTCCATGGGAGAATAGCAGCCTGCATTGCTGCGAAAGGTGGATATACACTGTACTAGTGCCGACATTGTGCATGCTCTGTTGCCTGTGTCTATGTGCCTGTGGTTCTGTCAGTGTGATCATGTGATGTATCTGACCCCAGGAATGTGTCAATAAAGTTTCCCCTTCCTGGGACAATGAATTCACGGTGTTCTTATTTCAATTTCCAGGAGTGTATATAGTTCTATGAGGAAGTAATAGATTCTTGTTGCTTCATCCTTCAGTTATAATTTTACAGTTATCTGTTAATAACAATGTATGCAGAACCACATCTAGAATGCTCAGAAATCTTAAACGTTTCTACAACCTGTGCACATAATTATTTTATCTCTTAAAACCACCATCATTTCAACAATATAGACTCAAGCACACTTTACATTTTCAATAACTTACGATTTAATTCACTTTCCTAAGTTCCTACAACTTAGGTAAGTTTCTTTCTGCACATTATTGGAATAAATCTCAAAAATACCAGTGGTTCAGTCTTACTGAAATTATCTTAGACACCTCTTTCTCAGCCATATTTTTCCTGTTTCATCCTATTATTCTCCCTTCTTCCACAGAGATGGTGTCTGTGTATATGAAATTCCTCCCTTACATTAACATAAATACAGGTCCTCCTTTCTCAGTACAAATAACGTATCTCCTTCTATGTTTTCTTTCCACAATGTATGCGTTTTGGCACACCTCTCTGTCTAGAAAATAGTTCATCTTCCTATATATATTCTTTTTTTTATTTTTTCACTCGAACATCCTTATTCCTATTTTGCAAATAACCACACCTTGGTTCACAGTTTTATCTCAACTCTATTTATTAGTACTCATCTATATCTAGAGCCAGTTTAAAATACTAGTTTGTAGATTTCTATACCGGAATCATCGCAGTTAGTAGCATCCACTTTGGTCATCATTGTTCGATGAACACTAGGGGTGCCCAAATACAAGAATTTTAGACAATTCATATGGCATTTAGTGATTAGCAAAAATGAATATGGGTAACTGTGGAAAGAGGGACGTCAAATAATAATCACTTGTGTGGAAAAATGGTCTCCAATCGGTATTGCCTATATCAGTTCTAAGTAGTTTTCAAAGCACCCACCTATATTGTTTTTCACAGAAATCCCCATTATTGCATTACTTCTTATAAACTAATTTTAGCATTTCATTACGTTATTTTCAAAGCTACAAAAGCACATTGTTATGGTTAACATTTACACTTATGTGAGCATATTATTAATTACCACTTCAGTCAACTACCTCACCTAGTCTTCCCTCTATTCCTCATCCACCCCATCAATGTGACATTGCTAACAAATTAAAAAGAAATTCTAATGCACTGTAGAACAAAACAAAATTCTTTTGAATGATAATAGAATGGGCATTAAGGAAATTTTCCTTGAAATGAATGAATAAGACTGGATGAATCCAACAATTTAGTGATTGAAACTGAAATGGAAACAAGAAGGGTCTCAGAATGATTGCATTGGAATGGCAAAAGTAGGACTGGATTTATCTGGTAGCCAAAAGAGGGAAGAAAAGAATAAAAATGTCAAGAGTGTTAAAGACTACAGAAGAAGAATATAGACCAAAAGACAAAATCCTTCCCAGCTCTCAACACAGGATCTCTTGCTGAAGGGTATTTCAGCCATAGGCCAGAGGACAGTGTTGCTCATCAGTCCAACTGAACAGAGATCATCAGCTTGATCCCCACAGGTCCCTAAAAGTACTCTCAACACTGTACTGTTGCGGGACAATGTGGATTTCATATTCTTTGTGAGATATGTCCCTTGAATCATCAGAAATACACAAATAAAGTTGTCCACTCGAGCGACCAATTATGTAGTATATGCATCATCATCATTACGCCGTTGAGAGAAAATTTTTTCTACTGCATATTTTCTTTAAGTACTTGTAGCTTAGCGATGAAAGTAAAAGCCTACATTTGAGTCAGTTGTCAGAAACAGTATGATCAATTTAAAATTCTACAAAATTCTACAATGCCTGTGAAGCTAATATGATATTTCTCATATCAAAAATCAAGCTTAACAACAGACTCTGCAGATATTTGTGTCTTGATGCTAAATGTGATACGTTAGTTGCTTAGCCATCTTAATCACACATGCCTATGACGTTATTAAAGATAGCTGAAGTAAATGTAATTAATGTATATAGTGTAGTAGAAAAGGGTTATCTTGCACAAAAAGTGCAAATAAAGAAATACAATGACCAACTATGACCCTTGTATGTCATAGCCCACAAGATTCACAAAGAATGAGGGAAGTTTCTTAAGTTATAAATCTTTTAAGCTTGAAGGTTTCTACCTACTTATTAAAGAATGGGTAATAAAACTTGTCTAACATCATATCACCCACCTTGAAATCAGGAGCTGCAGCCTCAATATTTTGTTGTTTTACTTTTTTATGCAACTTTTTATTTCATTTTTCTTTCACATATTCATGAATATAGTTCTGTTGTGGAATTATGTACTCTGGCCATTTAAATAATTTTAATGAGGGTTCTAATCATATCTCTGTATAATACCTCCTCTAGCCAAATTTCTGTACGTAGGTAATGTTACTTATTCAAAATTGTTTGGAGTTTGTGTAATAGTTGTATCCAGATATTATGTCAACTCGCACAATAGTATAAGAAAGTTGTCTAGTTTCCTTCATCATTCTTTTGGACAGATCAGACTGTGGATGGTAATTTGAAATTGTAATATGATGAGCTCTTTCTGAACCTAAAACTTCCTTGAAGTTATAGCTTATAAACTGTGTATCCTTATACATAAGTAATTCATCTGTAAAATAATTTTTTAAAAAATTTACTACTGTTGTAATATTTGCTATTTTAATGGGATATAATTCAACACGTTTCAGCCAACATTACATTGCTACACAGTATGTGCCACATGACCTCTATCTTTCGGTAAAGGTCTAAATAAATCTGACACTAGGAAATAATTCAGTTCTTTGGGTACTACTGAATACATCTTGCAATCTAACCAGTTACTACCTTCCTTGACTTTTTAACATAAATCATATTTGTGTAAAACTTCTTTTATGCACACATTTTTAAAATAAAGGAATAGAAGGGAAATATTATGAGGGAGGTTTGAATAGTTCTCAGAATGACCACAAGAGGTCAGACCTAGCACAACGAGTTGTTCACGTGATATTCATTGCATTGTTGCCTGTAAACAAGTGCCACATCAGTGCTCTTGGAAGAGAGCTGTGGCAGTGACATACCTATGTTGTTGTTCCTGCTCAGTGATTTGCGAAGATGGAAAAAATCGATATTCGAGCAGTGATTAAGTACTTCGGAAAGAAAGATAGAAAGCAAAGGAAATTCATGCCAATTTAAAGAAGACACTGGGGACTCTGCTCCTTCATATTCAATTATTGCCATTGGTCGGGAGAGCTTAGATGCTGATCCGCACAGTGGTCGTCCAAGATGTGTCACTCCTCCAGAAATCATTCCAAAAGTGCACAAACTGGACATGCAGAATCGGCGATTGAAACTGTGTGAAATTGCTCACGCTTGCCAGATGTTAACTCAAAGGGTATATCAGAATTTAACTGAAGAATTATAAATGAAAAAATTATCTGCAAGATGGGTGCCGCGACTCTTGATGCTGGATGAAAAACGTATGAGAATGGTATATCAGTAAAACGTCTGGCTCGTTCTAGGACAAGCGCCGATTTGTGACCATAGATGAAACTTGGGTGCTCTACTATACGGCAGAGACAAAACGACAGTCAAAGCAATGGAAACATGCTGATTCTCCGCCACCAATGAAAGCAAAGGCAATTCCTTTGGTGGGAAAGGTCATGGTATCAATGTTCTGGGATGCTAAGGGGATTCTGTTTGTAGTTGTCTCTCCACTGGGCAAACCATTACTGGAGAATACTATGCTAACCTCCTGGACAAATTGCAACAAAAGATACACAAAAAAGCCCAAGTTTAGCAAGGAAGTAAGTCATCTTCCATCAAGATAATGTGCACCCGAACACATTGACCATCGCCATCGCAAAATTACACGAACTAAGGCATGAGTTGCTGGCAAACGCGCCTTATTCACCTGATATGGCTCTGTCAGACTTCCATCTCTTCCCAAACTGAAAATTTTTCTTGGTGGACAAAGATCCACTACAAACGAAGAACTGATAGCAGGAGTTGACAAGTATTTTGCATGCCTGGAGGAAACTCATTTTCGAGATGGGGTGAAGGCACTGGAATATCGTTGGACCAAGTGCATTAATCTACAAGGAGACTATATCGAAACACAAAAGAGTTTCAGTGATGTAAGTACTTTTGTCCCATTCCATTCCAAGACTTTACAAACCATCCTCGTAGGTGAATATGGACTTTGGGAAAGGAATGAAAGAGGAAGCTGCCTGGTAGAATCTTGCACAGAACATAATTTAATCGTAGCTAACACTTGGGTTAACAATCATGAAAGAGTATCTTATACATTGAAGAGATCTGGAGACACTGGAAGGTTTCAGATTGGTAATATAATGGTGAGACAGAGATTTCGGAACCAGATATTAAATTGTAAGATATTTCCAGGGGCAGATGTGGGCTCTGACCACAGATTTACTGGTTATGAACTGCAGATTAAAATTGAAGAACTGCAAAAAGGTAGCAAACGAGCTGGGATCTGGATAAACTGAACGAACCAAAGATTGACGAGACTTTCAGAGGGGTCATTAGACAACGATTGACAGTTACATCGCAAACGAACGCAATAGAAGAAGAATGTGTAGTTTTGGAAGACGAAATAGTGAATGTAGCGGAGCGTCAAGTAGGTGAAAAGACGAGTGCCAGAAGAAATCCCTTGGTAACACAAGAGATATTGAATTTGACTGATGTAAGGAGAAAGTATAAAGATGCAGTAAACGAAGCAGGCGAAAGGGAATACAAGCGTCTAAAAAATTAGACTGACAGGAGGTGCAAAATGACTAAGCAGGAATGGAAAGGGGCAGATGTCATATATCATTGGAGGAAAGATAGATGCCGCATACAGGAAAATTAAAGAGACCTTTGGAGGAAAGAGAACCACTTGTGTGAATATCAAGAGATCAGATGGAAAACCAGTCCTAAGCAAAGAAGGGACAGCAGAAAGATGGATGGATTATATAGAGGATGCATGCAAGGGATATGAATTTCAAGGAAATATTACAGAAATTGAAAATGAGATGAGAGATATGAAACTGCATGAAGAATTTAACAAAGCACTGAAAGACCTAAGTGGGAACCAGACCTAAGGAGTAGACAACATTCCATTAGAACACTGATAGCCTTGGAATAGATAGCTCCCTCCATCTGGTGAGCAAAATGTATGAGATAGGCGAAATACACTCAGACGTCAAGAAGAATATAATGATTTCAATTCCAATAATAGCAGGTGTTGACAAGTGTGAAAAACACCGAACTACCTCTTTAAAAAGCAACAGTTGCAAAACACTAACACGAATTCCCTAGAGAACAACGAAAAAGCTAGCAAAAGCCAACCTCAGGGAAGATCAGTTTGGAGTCTGGAGAAATGTAGGAACACACGAAGCAATACTGACCTTGCGAATTCTCATAGAAGACAGGTTAAGGTAAGGCAAACCCACGTTTATAGCATTTGTATATTTAGACAAAGCTTTTGACAATTTCGACTGGAATATTATTTTCCTCATTCTGAAGGTGGCAGGGGTAAAATACAGGGAGCGAAAGGCTATTTACAATTTGTACAGAAACCAGATGGCAGTCATAAGAGTCGAGGGGCATGAAAGGGAAGCAGTGGTTGGGAAGGGATTGAGACAGTGTTGTAGCCTATCCCCGATGTTATTCAATCTGTATATTGAGCAAGCAGTAAAGGAAACAAAAGAAAAATTCATAGTAGGAATTAAAATCCATGGAGAAGAAATAGAAACTTTGAGGTTTGCTGATGACATGCTATTCTGTGAGAGACAGAAAAGCTCTTGAAAGAGCAGCTGAACGGAATGGACAGTGTCCTAAAAGGAGGAAATAAAAGGAACATCAACAAAAGCAAAACGAGGATAATGGAATGTAGCTGAATTAAATCAGATGATGCTGAGGGAATTATATCATGGCATGAGACAGTTGAAGTTCTGATGAGTTTTGCTATTTGGGCAGCGAAATAACCAATGATGCCTGAAGTAGGGAGAATATAAATTATAGACTGACAATGGCAAGAAAAGTGTTTCGGAGAAGAGAAATTTGTTGATACTGAGTATAGATTTAAGTATCAGGAAGTCTTTTCCGAAAGTATCTGCATGGAGTGTAGCTGTGTACAGAAGTGAAACATAAATGATAAACAATTTAGGCAAAAAGAGAAGAGAAGCTTTTGAAATTTGGTGCTACAGAAGATTGCTTAAGATTAGATGGGTAGATAATGCAATTAATGAGGCTGTACTGGACAGAACTGGGGAGAAACTAAATCTGTGGTACAGCCTGACTAGAAGAAGGAATCAGTTGGTAGGACACATCCTGAGACATCAAGGGATCGTCAGTTTAGTAGGGGGGCTAAAATAGTAGAGGGAGACCAATAGATTAATACAGGGAGCACATTCAGAAGGATGTTGGTTGCAGTAGTTGCTCAGAGATGAAGAGGCTTGCACAGGATGGAGTAACATGGAGAGCTGCATCAAACCAGTCTCTGGACTGAAACCACAACAGCAACAGCACTCACATATTACAAAATGCTCATAGTCTTTGTATAAGTACCAGATGAGACCAGTAGGAGTACATACTCATTAAATTTTCAAGCTTCTATCTCTCTGAAAATAAGTCTATCTTTGTAACAACAACTTAATATTATCCTTTGTAATCAACATTCCTTGGTTTAGAAATGGAAAAATAGGACCAAAAAAATCATCACATTTTACACCTTCTTACCTCGTTGTTAAAATAACTTATTGTCATAAAAGTAATTTTTAAATGGTTCCAAGTCCTTCAATTCTACATTCGTTAGTTATTCCTAATGGTATACAGGGAAGTGTCTAATGAACCCAGTGAACTTTCAATGTGATTAATTTGTAATTTAAATTCCTGTCAAAATAGAAAATAGTTCATTAATTTACTATGCAATAATCTACTTTCCGTTGTAGATGCTAATACTCGTGGTCCAGTACATATATGTAATTATTTTAAACCCCCATATTAGAGTCTGAAATTTTCTAGACTCGATATTAGAGACAGAAGTTCTTTATTAGCTACTGTGTAACTCAAATCGTACTTATTGCGATTGTGACCAGCAAAGGCCATAGTTTGATACTTACTTTTCACTGGAATTCTCTCTCCTTGAAACAGCTAACGACTGAACCCATATACTCTTGTGTGTGATCAACTGAAATGCCTGACTGAGTTTAGAATGATGCAAAATTTTAGCTGATAGTAACAACGGTACTAGAAGCTTCAGATGTACAATCATCTCACACCCAGTCAGCTTTCCCTTTTAATAAGTTTAATAATCCTGTATCATTCATGATCTGTCCTTTTATAAACCTCCCACAGCAATCAGCCGATCCTAAAAATTTGCACAGTTGTTTTACATTCTATGGCACAGTACAATCTTTTGGAGGTATGGTCTCTCTTTGCTTTAAATAAAAGCAAGTTTGTTTTTTACCATATGCATAAATAAATATTAACCATTGACTTTGCCATTTGTGGTGTGGCTTGTGTGCCTCAGCGTTACAGATAGCCATACCATAGGTGGAATCACAACGGAGAGGTCTCTGTTGAGAAGCCAGAAAAACGTATCGTTCCCAAAGAGAGGCAGTAGCCTTTCCAGTAGTTTCAGGTGCAACAGTCTGAATAATTGACAGATGTGGCCTTGTAATATCAATCAAAATGGCCTTGTGGTGCTGATGCTGTGAATGGCCGAAAGCAAGGGGAAACTACAGCTATAATTTTTCCTGAGGGCATGCAACTCTACTGTATGGTTAAATGTCGATGGTGTCAGCTTGGGCAAAGTATTCCTGGGGGAAAGTAGTATCCCATTTAGATCTCAGTGTAGAGAACACTTAGGAGGATATCGTCATCAGAAAAAACAAAACTGGCGTTCTGCAGAACAGAGCGATTGATGTTAGATCCCTTAATCAGGCAGACAGGTTAGAAAATTTAAATGGAAAGGGACAGAGTGAAGTTAGATATAGTGGGACTTGGTGAATTTTCGTGGCAGGAGGAACAGGACTTCTGGACAGGAGAATACCATGTTATAAATACAAAATCAAATATAGGTAATGCAGGAATAGGCTTAATTAATGAATAAGAAATTAGGAATCTGGTTAAGCTACTATGAACAGCATAGTGAATGCATTGTCGTAGCTAAGATAACCACAAAACCCACACTCACCACGGTAGTAAAAGCTTTTAGGTCAACTAGCTCCGCAGATCAGGAGGAGACCGAGGAAATCTGTGATGAGATAAAAGGAACTATCCACATAGTTAAAGAAGACGAAACTTTGATTGTGATGGAGAACTGGAATTCGATAGTAGGAACAGGAAGTGAAGGAAAAATAACTGGTGAATATGGACTTGGGGAAAGGTATGCAAGACAAAGCTGCCTGGTAGAATTTTGACACAGCATAGTGCAATCATCACTACACTTGGTTTAAAAATCGTAAAACAAAGCTATATACAGAAAAGGGACTGGAGACACCAGAAGGTTTCAGAGTGATATAATGGTAAGACAGCGATTTCGCAACCAGATTTTAAATTTTATGACATTTTCAGGGCAGAACTTGATTCTGACCACAATTTGTTGGTTACGAAGTATGGATCGAAACTGAAGAAATTGGAAAAAGACAGGTAATTGAGGAGATGGGACCTGGCTAAGTTGAAAGAACAGATGTTGCTAAGAGTTTTAGAGGGAACTTCAGGCAATGGTTGACTATAACAGGGGAAAGGAATTATTGAATTTAACTGCTGAAAGGAGAAAATATAAAAATGCACCAAATGAACCAGGCGAAATGGAATACAAACGTTAAAAAATTAGATTCCCAGGAACTGCAAAACTGCTAAGCAGGAATGGCTAGAGGACAAATGTAAAGATTTAGAAGCATATTTCACTAGCGGAAAAGAGAAGCAGCTGTATGAATGTCAAGAGCTCAGATCGAAAACCACTCCTAAGCAAAGAAGGGAAAGCTGAAAGATTGAAGGAGTATACAGAGGGTCTATACAACGGAGACAAACTTGAAGGCAATTTTATAGACAGGGAAGTGAACATAGATGTAAATGAGATGGGAAATATGATTCTGCGCGAAGAATTTGACAGAGCTCTGAAATACACTCCTAGAAATTGAAATAAGAACACCGTGAATTCATTGTCCCAGGAAGGGGAAACTTTATTGACACATTCCTGGGGTCAGATACATCACATGATCACACTGACAGAACCACAGGCACATAGACACAGGCAACAGAGCATGCACAATGTCGGCACTAGTACAGTGTATATCCACCTTTCGCAGCAATGCAGGCTGCTATTCTCCCATGGAGACGATCGTAGAGATGCTGGATGTAGTCCTGTGGAACGGCTTGCCATGCCATTTCCACCTGGCGCCTCAGTTGGACCAGCGTTCGTGCTGGACGTGCAGACCGCGTGAGACGACGCTTCATCCAGTCCCAAACATACTCAATGGGGGACAGATCCGGAGATCTTGCTGGCCAGGGTAGTTGACTTACACCTTCTAGAGCACGTTGGGTGGCATGGGGTGCATGCGGACGTGCATTGTCCTGTTGGAACAGCAAGTTCCCTTGCCTGTCTAGGAATGGTAGAACGATGGGTTCGATGACGGTTTGGATGTACCGTGCACTATTCAGTGTCCCCTCGACGATCACCAGTGGTGTACGGCCAGTGTAGGAGATCGCTCCCCACACCATGATGCCGGGTGTTGGCCCTGTGTGCCTCGGTCGTATGCAGTCCTGATTGTGGCGCTCACCTGCACGGCGCCAAACACGCATACGACCATCATTGGCACCAAGGCAGAAGCAACTCTCATCGCTGAAGACGACACGTCTCCATTCGTCCCTCCATTCACGCCTGTCGCGACACCACTGGAGGCGGGCTGCACAATGTTGGGGCGTGAGCGGAAGACGGCCTAACGGTGTGCGGGACCGTAGCCCAGCTTCATGGAGACGGTTGCGAATGGTCCTCGCCGATACCCCAGGAGCAACAGTGTCCCTAATTTGCTGGGAAGTGGCGGTGCGGTCCCCTACGCCACTGCGTAGGATCCTACGGTCTTGGCGTGCATCCGTGCGTCGCTGCGGTCCGGTCCCAGGTCGACGGGCACGTGCACCTTCCGCCGACCACTGGCGACAACATCGATGTACTGTGGAGACCTCACGCCCCACGTGTTGAGCAATTCGGCGGTACGTCCACCCGGCCTCCCGCGTGCCCACTATACGCCCTCGCTCAAAGTCCGTCAACTGCACATACGGTTCACGTCCACGCTGTTGCGGCATGCTACCAGTGTTAAAGACTGCGATGGAGCTCCGTATGCCACGGCAAACTGGCTGACACTGACGGCGGCGGTGCACAAATGCTGCGCAGCTAGCGCCATTCGACGGCCAACACCGTGGTTCCTGGTGTGTCCGCTGTGCCGTGCGTGTGATCATTGCTTGTACAGCCCTCTCGCAGTGTCCGGAGCAAGTATGGTGGGTCTGACACACAGGTGTCAATGTGTTCTTTTTTCCATTTCCAGGAGTGTATTTAAATAAAAGTAAGGCCCTAGGAGTAGACAATGATCCGTCAGAACTACTTATAGCCCTGGGATAGTCAACCACGACAAAGCTCTTCCATCTGGCGCACAAGATGTATGAAACAGGCGAAATACCCTCAGAACTTAATAATTAGAACCCCAAAGAGAACAGTTGCTGACAGATGTGGAAATTACCAAACTATGTATTTAATAAGTCATGAATGCAAAATACTTACACGAATTTCTTAGAGAAAAATGGAAAAACTGGTAGTTGCCGACCTTCGGGAGATCACTCCAGATTGAGGAGAAATTTGAGAACATGTGCGGCAATACTGACTCAATGACTCACCTTAGAAGATAGGTAAGGAAAGTCAAATGTATGTTTATAGCATTTGTAGATTTAGATATAACTTTTTGCAATGCTGAGTGGAATACTATCTTTGAAATTCTGATTGTAGCTGGGATAAATTACAGGGAGCGAAAGGAGATGTAAAACTTGCACAAAACCAGATGACTGTTATGAGAGTTGAGGGGCATAAAGGGAAAGAAGTGGTTAAGAAGGAAGAGAGACAGTGTTGTAGTCTGTTGCTGGTGATATTCAATCTGTATATTGAACAACTGAAGAAACTGCAAAAAGGTGGGAATTTAAGGAGATGGGACCTGGATAAACTGAAAGAACCAGAGGTTGTACAGGGTTTCAGGGAGAGCATAAGGGAACAATTGACAGGAATGGGGGAAGGAAATACAGTAGAAGAAGAACAGGTATCTTTGAGGGATGAAATAGTGAAGGCAGCAGAGGATCAAATAGGTACAAAGACGAGGGCTAGTAGAAAACCTTGGGTAACAGAAGAAATATTGAATTTAATTGATGAAAGGGTAAAATATAAAAATGCAGTAAATGAAGCATGCAAAAAGGAATACAAACGTCTCAAAAATGAGATCGACAGGAAGTGCAAAATGGCTAAGCAGGGATGGCTAGAGGACAAATGTAAGGATGTAGAGGCTTATCTCACTAGGGGTAAGATAGATACTGCCTACAGGAAAATTAAAGAGACCTTTGGAGATAAGAGAACCACTTGCATGAATATAAAGAGCTTTGATGGAAACCCAGTTCTAAGCAAAGAAGGGAAAGCAGAAAGGTGGAAGGAGTATATAGAGGGTCTATACAATGGCGATGTACTTAAGGACAATATTATGGAAAGGATGTAGATGAAGATGAAATGGGAGATATGATACAGCGTGAAGAGTTTGACAGAGCACTGAAAGACCTGAGTCGAAACAAGGTCCCGGGAGTAGACAACATTACATTAGAACTACTGACAGCCTTGGGAGAGCCAGTCCTGAAAAAACTCTACCATCTGGTGAGCAAGATGTATGAGACAGGCGAAATACCCTCAGACTTAAAGAAGAATATAATAATTCCAATCCCAAAGAAAGCAGGTATTGACAGATGTGAAAATTACCGAACTATCAGTTTAATAAGTCACAGCTGCAAAGTACTAACGCGAATTCTTTACAGACGAATGGAAAAACTGATAGAAGCCGACCTCAGGGAAGATCAGTTTGGATTCTGGAGAAATGTTGGCACATGTGAGGCAATACTGACCCTACGACTTATCTTAGAAGCTAGATTAAGGAAAGGCAAACCTACGTTTCTAGCATTTGTAGACTTAGAGAAAGCTTTTGACAATGTTGATTGGAATATTCTCTTTCAAATTCTGAAGGTGGCAGGGGTAAAAATACAGGGAGCGAAAGGTTATTTACAATTTGTACAGAAACCAGATGGCAATTATAAGAGTTGAGGGACATGAAAGGGAAGCAGTGGTTGGGAAGGGAGTGAGACAGGGTTGTAGCATATCCCCGATGTTATTCGATCTGTATATTGAGCAAGCAGTAAAGGAAACAAAAGAAAAAGTTGGAGTAGGAATTAAAATCTATGGAGAAGAAATAGAAACTTTGAGGGTCGCCAATGACATTGTAATTCTGTCAGAGACAGCAAAGGACCTGGTAGAGCAGTTGAGCGGAATGGACAGTGTCTTGAAAGGAGGATATAACATGAACATCAACAAAAGCAAATCGATGATAATGGAATGTAGTCGAATTAAGTCGGGTGATGCTGAGGGAATTAGATTAGAAAATGAGGCACTTAAAGTAGTAAAGGAGTTTTGCTATTTGGGGAGCAAAATAACTGATGATGGTCGAAGTAGAGAGGATATAAAATGTAGACTGGCAATGGCAAGGAAAGCGTATCTGAAGAAGAAAAATTTGTTAACATCGAGAATAGATTTAAATGTCAGGAAGTCGTTTCTGAAAGTATTTGTATGGAGTGTAGCCATGCATGGAAGTGAAACGTGGACGATAAATAGTTTAGACAAGAAGAGAATAGGAGCTTTCGAAATGTGATGCTACAGAAGAATGCTGGAGATTAAATGGGTTGATCACATAACTAATGAGGAGGTATTGAATAGAACTGGGGAGAAGAGGAGTTTGTGGCACAACTTGACTAGAAGAAGGGATCAGTTGGTAGGACATGTTCTGAGACATCGAGGGATCACCAATTTAGTGTTGAAAGGCAGCGTGGAGGGTAAAAATTGTAGAGGGAGACCAAGAGATTCAGAAGGATGTAGGCTGCATTTTGTACTGGGGATGAAGAAGCTTGCACAGGATAGAGTACCATGGAGAGCTGCATCAAACCAGTCTCAGGACTAAAGATCACAACAACAACAACATTGAACAAGCAATAATGGGAAGCAAAGAAAAATTTGGAGAAGGGATTAAAGTTCAGGGAGAAAAAAATAAAAACTTTGAGGTTTGCCGATGACATTGTAATTCTGTTAAAGACAACAAAGGATTTGGAAGAGCAACTGAACGGAACGGACAGTGTCTTGTAAGGAGGATATAAAATAAACAACAACAAAAACTAAAATAGGATAATGGCTTATAGACGAATTAAAGAAGGTGATGCTACGGGAATTAGATTTGGAAACAAGATACTTAAAGTACTAGATGAGTTTTGATATTTGGCCAGCAAAACAACTGATAATGGCCGCAGTGGAGAGGATATAAAATATAGCCTGGAAAAGGCAAGGAAAACATTTCTGAAGAGAACTTTCAACATCGAATATAGATTTACGTGTTAGAAAGTCTTTTCTGAAGGTATTTTTCGGGAAGTGTGTGGAAGTGAAGTGTCTGGAAGTGAAAATGGACGATAAACAGTTTAAGCAAAAAGACAATAGAAGCTTTGGAAATGTGGTGCTAGAGAAGAATGTTGAAGATGAGATGGATGGAGCACATAACTAATGAGTAGGTTCTGAATGGAATTGGAGAGACAAGAAATTTGTGGAAGGGCTTGACCAAAAGAAGGGATCAGTTTATAGGACACATTCTGAAACATGAATGGGTCGCCATTTAGTACTGGAGGCACATAACTAATGAGTAGGTTCTGAATGGAATTGGAGAGACAAGAAATTTGTGGAAGGGCTTGACCAAAAGAAGGGATCAGTTTATAGGACACATTCTGAAACATCAATGGGTCGCCATTTAGTACTGGAGGCAATTGTAGGGGTAAAAATCGTAGAGGGAGCCCAAGATATGACTACAGTAAGCAGATACAGAACGATGGAGGTTGCAGTAGTTATTCAGAGATGAAGATTCACACAGGATAGACTAACAGGGGACAGCATCAAACCAGTCTTCGGACTGAAGACGACAACAATAATAATATTTATGAAACATCTTCAGTGGCGATTTCCAGTGTTGCTAGTCTTACGAGGGTTGTCCTGCAGATGTGTTTACTTGGCTCCCGTACTTCAGATGGTCAATTGCCGCTGTGCTTTCACCTACATTTATTACAACACTTCATTTACATTTTTCATTGCGTCAGTCTGCAGAATGGGAGCCAAGTAAATACATCTCCAGGACTACACACATGGAAACGCTGGAAATCAACACTGAAGATGCTTCATAAATGAAAGAAGCGAAACTTATATGACAAAAAACAATCCTCAGTTTAGATGATAACTCTTCTACAGCTACTGTTCTATCCCTTTTAGTTTCTAGATGTCTTTTCAGTGTGAATACTTTCTGCTAGGGTCTTCACTACCTTCTAATTATGGATTATTGGAGACACTAAGACTAAAGTCCGTAATCTCATTATCAGACATTGCCTATGTTTCTTTTCTAACTGTAGTTTGAAAGCTGACAGCCATAGGATAATGTTTACACCTAAAAGGTTTGTCTACCTTTACTTTAAATTTGCATACATAATACTCAATTATAATTTATTTATTTTTGTATTTATTCTTATGTTTTAATATGATATTTTCTAAATGACCTTTATTCTTTCATCAGTGTATCTGATATTTGGAATTTTAATTTAATATTTTCCAATAATTCTTGTCTATTTCGTTCCTGTTCTTCTACCACAACAATATTAGTAGAGGTCAATAGATGAATTGCAAACTTGCTACAAAATTCTGCAGATATGTTAGTTGTAGTTCCTTCAGTTATAATGGGTTACACTTGGTTTATCAATATCAGTCATATGTAGGACCACGTCACGCCTAGCAACACCTCAAACGTTGTAACTGTCTCTCTCTGTCCCTCTGTTTCTCTCTGTCTTTCTCCCTCTCTCTGTTATGGTTTGACCGTTTATATATTAACTAATTTTGATCTTGACACAGATTCCTTACCATCTAAAAAAGAAATGACATATTATTGTGACCTTTAAAAGTTGTGACTTAAAAACATCACATAAGAAAAAAGAAATTTTATTTCCTCATCTTGTGTGAATATTAATGCAATCTTTCTTTTAACCTTGAGATACATTCCTCGAAATTATAGGATAAGTAAAAGCCCAAATACAGAATATTTTCCATCCATTAATTACTTTTCCATTCATGATTTATTTGCACAACTATTTTCTCAGAGATATGTAATAACTTCACAATAACGTTTAGTATACACAGAGATCTCGTGTGAACTCTTCAAGAACTGATACAAAAGTGAACATATTTTGTTTACAACATTAAATCATTTCACTATAATCAGGAGTGTCCACAGAGTGATCAGTGGGATAGATGTCCCTACTGTACAAATATGAGGTAGATTTCCTATGCAGGGCCTGGATTTTTATGATTTACAATAGGTGGAAAATTATGCCTAAAATTACTTATTGATACCAATAAAATTACGTAAAATGGTATACTGGGTTATAAAATAAACTATGGTAATATAAAACTTCATGGGAGGTTGGAAATGAAATTTATTAAATTATTATTAAACTATTATTATTAAATTATTATAATTATTAATAAATAATAAATTAGTAAACTAAATTAATAAATAATTAAATTATTATTATTAAATTATTATTCAAAACTGATATGTTTTCCTTTTAATATACATACACTGAACCGCCAAAGATAGTAGTGTAGACACACTATTCAAATACAGAGATGTGTAAACAGACAGAATACGGCGCTGCAGTCAGCAACGGCTCTATAAGACAACAAGTGTATGGCGCAGTTGTAAGATCAGTTACTGCTGCTACAATGGCAGGTTATCAAGATTTAAGTAAGTTTAAACTTCGTGTTACAGTTGACGCACGAACGGCAAAACACAGCATCTCCGAGGTAGCGATGAAGTGGGGATTTTACCGTACGATCATTTCATGAATGTACTGTGAATATCAGGAATCCTGTAAAACATCAAATCTCCGACATCGCTGTGGCCGGAAAAAGATCCTGCAAGAACAGGAGCAACGATGACTGAAGAGAATCGTTAAACGTGACAGAAGTGCAACCCTTCCGCAAATTGCTGCAGATTTCAGTGCTGGGTCATCAACAAGTGTCAGTGTGCGAACCATTCAACGAAAATTCATCGATATGGGCTTTCGGAGTGGAAGGACCACTCGTGTACCCTTGATGAGTGCATGACATAAAGGTTTATGTCTGACCTGGGCCTGTCAACACCGACATTGGACTGTTACTTACTGGAAGCATGTTGTCTGGTCAGACGAATCTCGTTTCAAATTGTATTGAGTAGATGGATGTGTACAGATGTGGAGACGGGTATGGAGACAACCTCATGAATCCATGGACCCTGCATGTAGGTATGGGACTGTTGAAGGTGGTGGAGGATCTGTAATGGTGTGGGGCGTGTGCGGTTGGAGTGATATGAGACCCCTGATATGTCTAGATACGACTCTGACAGGTCACATGTACGTAAACATCCTGTCTGGTCACCTGCATCCATTCGTTTCCATTGTGCATTCCGACAGACTTGGGGAATTCCAGCGGGACAAGGCGACACTCCATACGTCTAGAATTACTACAGAGTGGTTCCTGGAACACTGTTCAGAGTTTAAACACTTATGCTGGCCACCAAACTCTCAAGACATAAGCAATATTGAACATATCTGGGATGCCTTCCACCATGCTGTTCAGAAGAGATCTCCACCGCGTCGTACTCTTACGGGTTTGTGGATAGCCTTGCAGCATTCATGGCGTCAGACTCCCTCCAGAAATACTTCAGACATCGGCCAAGTCCATGCCACGTCGTGTTGCGGCTCGGCATTTCTGCGTGCTCACGGGAGCCCTACACGATATTAGACAGACGTACTGGTTTATTTCGTAGTTCAGTATATATTTATAAAATAATTCTTTGAAGATGTACAAAACTGTTGTATAATCACATTACACTAGTGGATCACAGTCGGCATGCAGAGATTCTTGAAAGTGACAGAATCTCTGTTGTTGAACAACATGTGCTTGTAGTTATAAAGATTCTCGACATTTGCTGAAACAGCTGGAGCATACACTTTTATATTTTCGTTGAGCTTTAAACACGAGTAAATAATCGACATTCAAGCGTCGATGTCTCATAAGTGGACATTAAGTTTGAAAAAATATCAGCACAAAATAAAAGTTTCCAAACTGAATTTTCGCTCTGCAGCGCAGTATGCGTTGATATGAACCTTCCTTTTAGACTAAAACTGTGTCCTCGACCGAGACTCGAACACTGTACCCTTGCATTCCGTGCACAAGTGCTCTACGAAGTGAGCTACCCGAGCACGATTCACTATCCGTCCTCACTGCTTTACTTCTGCCAGTACCTCGTCTCTTACCTTCCAAGATACGGCTTAGGCGCAGTCTCGGGGGTTGTTTCCACAATGAATTTTCACTCTGCAGTGGAATGTGCACTGATATAAAACTTCCTAGACTTGAAATCGACACCTTTGCGTCTTGGAGGGCAAATGCTCTACCCACTTAGCTACCCAAGCACAACACAGTCTCACTCCCTACAGCTACACTTCCACCAGTACCCCATCTCCCGAGCACTTTCACGCGAAATGCAAAGGTCCCGAGTTCTAATCTCGGTCTGGCACACAGTTTTAATCTGCCAGGAAGTTACACCCCGCAGCAGAGCGAAAATTCATTCTGAAAACAGGTCCCCAGGCTGTGGCTAAGCCATATATTCACGATATGCTTTCTTCAAGGAGTGATAGTCTTGCAAGATTCGCAGAAGAGTTTCTGTGAAGTTTGGGAGGTAGGAGATGAGGTTCTGACAGTAGCAAAGCTGTGAGGACAGATCGTGAGTCATACTTGGGTAGCTCAGTTGAAAGCAGTTGGCTTTTGGCCGTGGTCACGTGGGCACCGCCTGTGCTTGCCGGGCACCTCTCCGGAGTTGTTTACTTCTGTGTTGCGGTATTTGTGTTGTGCAGCGTCCATCACTATTGTACCTCGTGGCGCACTGTTACAGTCGGGCGACACTTAAAGTGTATTTACTTCCCTATCACCGGCAGTATCGTCTATATTAAAATGACGACGGAGGAAGCATGTGCTGACATAGTTCGCAACATGCACACAGAGTCAATTTAGGCATTATGTCAGTCATATTGGGGAGGTGACGGTAGACCTCGCTGGTTTCGGTCTTCGAACAATTCGGGTCTTAGTGCTCCCTTCTGAAGTGCCACAAAACGTAGTCGCCACAGCCTTCCTACCCTATGGCAATGTTGTGGATCACATTGCGGAAAAATGGCAGACGTTCATGACATAGCACATGTTAAATGGTGTCTGGCAGATCAAGATCGAACTGTCCAAACACGTACCATCCTATCTATTGATAGATGGTGTGTTAGCCATCATTATGTATGATGCCGAGGTGCAGACATGTATCAGATGTGGACAAGAGGGCCATGTCAGGTCCGATTGTCTCCGTCATTGATTGCTACAGATCCCGTCCAGTGATGCAGCTTCCAAAGCGATGGTCACTTCTTTACCAGACAGCTACGCTGCAGCTGTGTGCAACTCAGGTACGTCACATTAGGAAGCGCCTGTTCTCCCACCAGCACTCCCCATTGGGAATGATGGTGTGGCAGAGATCTCAATGGCACCATCTCCTGTGATGGCTACAAGACCATCAACTCTCCAAGGCTCAATGAGCAGCTCACCCACTGCAATGCACATAGCCGTGAGTGCGGTATGTACCTCTGCTTTCCTTCAGACGAGCATGACATCTGATACTTAACGCTCATATTCTGACACAGAACAGCACCTCAGAAAACAGTGGTTACCCTGGAAACGAAAGAAGTGAAGCTGAACGCCCTCCAACGATAGACTTCTTCATGTGGCGTCACAGGCAGTGGACTGGATAACAGACAGTCGTCTCCTTCTGAGCGCCCCAATGGCAGGAGTAGACACTCCTGATGTCCCATCTTGGGAGCACCCTTTCCATCACCCGTGATCCCACCTGACAATGAGGGATCCCATGCAGAGAGGTTCCGTGGATCCCACTGCAGCAGTGTCACCACCCCTAGCTCTCAATGGGCCTGACAGTCGCATGACATCTGTTCTTATCTCCAGTGGTTGCGGCCACAGTGGCAGCAATGAATATCACATGCCAGCCAGACACCTCTGTTTGACCTTCCAAGCCAATAGCAGGAGCACATCCACAACAGTACCACATCATGACGATGAATCTGGCCACCATTCAGGCTCCACATAAACTGACAATATTCCAAGAGACCATTTATGGTACTGATGTCGACATTGCCCTCCTCCAAGAAGTGATCCTTGCTGATTTCTATGCACCCTCTGGCTACACGGCACATATCTCCCATGCCTCTGACACAGGTAGCAGAGTCGCCAACCTCATCTGCACTGGTCTCTCCACTGAAGATATAATGTACGTTCCTAATGCTTGAGGTATGACCACACTGCTTGGCATCCACATCCTCAATGTATATGTCCCATATGGCTCCAGTAGACGTATTGAACGGCACACCTTCTTTGCTGACAACTAACACCGTTTTCTAGGGTCCACCAGGTGAAATGCACCTCGGTGGCGACTTCAGCTCCAGACAAGAGCCTACTGACCAACTTCCACGACATTCCCTGTGTGTGGTGCTCTGTGTCATCATCGCCCGATTTCAGCTTGTTGACACATGTACAAAGGCTCATGGCACCTGTGCAGGTTTCACACGCTATGTGGTGCATCTGTCCTGTCGTCTCACTCGTCCCCTTGCTGACAACAATTGAGATGACAAAGTTTGGCCTCTGGATTTGGCTTTCTCCGACCATGAGGCCTACATATGCGATGTCGTCCTCACCTGCCAACAGGTGTGGCACAGTCGCAACCTGTGGAAATTAAACGTTTCCCACCTGACTGTCCCTGGTCGCTGACAAGTCATTGAAGATGTACGTCCCTCGCCTGCACGTCCACCCCCTCGTGGTGGCTGTCCTGAATGAAACCAGCTCTGTGAAGGGCACTGATAGGATATGGCAAAGAATGGCAAAGACATCAAAACGTGACAAGCGAGCACCATGTACTTTTATTATGCAATCCTACATGACTGCAGTTCAATGAAATTCTCTCCTGTCTACCAGACGATAGTGCATCATGCTAAAGCGCAGATCATTTCACTCATGTCACGATGCTTGGAAGGGATCCTTGTCAGGCGCTGCACCCATGACCATATGCCTCACGAAACGCCATCAATGTGCCATCCCGTCACAAAACGCCGAAATTATCGTTGAGCTTTCACACATAGCCTCACCAATGAGAAGGGACGACGATATACTATGTAATGAGCCACTGATCATGCTTTCCATTCTCATTTCAGCTGGCTGTATGCTGCTGTCCCACATCACCCAACCTTAACTGAGGAGGTAGCAACAATCACTGTCAACACCGTCCTCAAGGACGTGGGTCAAGTACTTCAGGAAGAAGTGGTCCCCAAGGAAGTCCTAGATGCTATGAAGATGAAGCTGCCAATACGTCCCCTTGACTTGGAGGCCTGCATCTCGAATTTAACAAATGTTTAGCTATTTTTTGGTACCAATTTGGACGTCCATCTGTTGTGAACTGATGCCACCATCAACAACAATACCAGCCACCTTCCTTGATAAGGTCATTATCCTGGTCCCTAAGCCACATGGGCGATCATGGATCTGTGATTATCGGCCCATCACTACTCAACAGTAACATGAAAATTTTCACCTATTGGTGCCATCACACTTCAAGACGGATGCGAGAGACGTCACGTCTGTTGATGAGACTTTGCTGAGTGGTGACAGCAATATTCATACACTCCCTTGCCATTACAGGGACATGATTGCATTCGCTAGGTCGCAACATCTACCTGGTGCAATGGCACTGCTTGACTTCAGTCAAACACTCTATTGTGCCGACCATACCTTTTTGAAATCGGTCTTCCTGCACATGGGTTTTCCGTCTCATATAGTAACAATGGTAATGCGCCTCTTGAGCGGCTCAGTTTCAAGACTACTCTGTAATAGTCTCCTCAACACGCTTCTAGCGATAGAGCGCTCTATCTGACAGGGTTGCCCATTTTCCACGATACTGTATGCTTTGGCGTTAGAACCCTTACTCCAAGGTCTTCACCAATACCTGGCAGGCCTGATACTGCATGGACACCGTTTCTGTTGTATGACCTATACTGACGATCTTGTACTCCACCTAAGCAATGAGCATGATATCTGCGCGGCTCTGACTGAGTGGTGACATATGGGGAGGCATCGGACAGTTCTCTTAACGTTACGAAATCGAAGGCTTTACTCATTGTTGAGGGCTTCTCTGAGACATGTGTCAGTCCTCTAAATGTGGCCACTAGCGCCGCTGTTTGAGCATTGATTTTAAGAATGACCTTCGTCGTTCATCGGCACAAACAGAAGACATCTGTTCCAGACTATCTGGTCTGGCATCGCGGACCACCGGCTTACATCCCTTGACGTGGTGCAGCGTTCATAATAAGTGAATGCCTATCATGCCTCTCGCATCCCCCATGCAGCACAAGTGTTGTCGGTCTTGATTACCCTCATGTGTCGTATGTTGATGGCTATGGGATCCTATGTCTGTACTGGGATGTTATTTAAAGTTCAATATTCCCCACTTGCCTTCACATGGGAGAGTGGTGGGATGGGCTTATTCCATGTGCCAGTCAGAGTTACAGCACCTTTTGTTAGCTCATAACTGAAAGTCTGGCGCCATTGCCCGGCGAGCCTCACTGGACTATTTTTGCTTGAATATGCGCCACTCTCCATGTCAGCCCCAGTTATGTTATTAGACATTCCATCCACCTTCTATCAATTTCGGCATTTATTTCTGGAATTAAGTTACATCCTCCAATCCTTACCACTTCCACGTATACTCCAGACAACTACTGTACAATCCTTCAATCCTATTGAATACAAGTTTCTCCAGATCATATGGCGTCATATGTGGAAAGCAGTGCATATAGGCTTTCTTCACACCAGCGTGCAGACTGCCTGGTATATTACGGCCAATCGCAAACTGGTCAACCAGTTTAGTCTGAACCACAACCTCTTCACTGATACACCTCTATGTGTTTGCTGTGGTGTGAATGACAAATATGCTCACCACTTCTCATGTGCGATATTGCAATGCCTGTGTTATTCTGATAATGATGCAAAGTTCCTTTGTACAAGCATGCATGTGCAAAGGAACAGGCACTCTGGTGACTAGAGGCATTATGAAATACATTAAATGTATCCGCAATTGCGAATAAGGACAGCAATCAGTTGTAGAATGGAATGAGGACAATGAAAATTAGTGCTGGGCTGGGACTCGAACTAGGATTTCCCATTTATAGCGAGAAATGTAACTGCACTCATCATAACTGATAAGTGTGCTTTACAAAAGCTACCAGCAGTGTATGCTTCAGGTAGTTAAAGTGTAGCTTGACTTCCTTCCACATCGCAGAAGACTCTCCTTCATGGAGGGGCTAAACGAATGAGTGAATTTATAGCTCTTAAATCCACTAGATTATATGACACCTCAGCACTTTCTAGTATAAACCATTAGAAACAGCATAAGGAAACAGAATAAATACTTAAATATAAAATAGTGATGAACATAAAGTTTCATACCATGTGCAGCTTTGTTAAAAGTGCCATTTCGAATTTTGTTTCTGGATAATCCTCTAGTACCCTATAGAACAATTTGGCCTCAGTGATAAGCAGCTCTGTGTGATCCTTTGCTGCAACAGCTACTGACTGTCGGATCCGTGACGCGTCATCGAGATTTCCAAACATGCTGTTAAGAAAATTTCGAAGTGCTTTTTACTCATCGTTTGGCAACAGCTCTTTTATTAATTTCTACACTCCTGGAAATTGAAATAAGAACACCGTGAATTCATTGTCCCAGGAAGGGGAAACTTTATTGACACATTCCTGGGGTCAGATACATCACATGATCACACTGACAGAACCACAGGCACATAGACACAGGCAACAGAGCATGCACAATGTCGGCACTAGTACAGTGTATATCCACCTTTCGCAGCAATGCAGGCTGCTATTCTCCCATGGAGACGATCGTAGAGATGCTGGATGTAGTCCTGTGGAACGGCTTGCCATGCCATTTTCACCTGGCGCCTCAGTTGGACCAGCGTTCGTGCTGGACGTGCAGACTGCGTGAGACGACGCTTCATCCAGTCCCAAACATGCTCAATGGGGGACAGATCCGGAGATCTTGCTGGCCAGCGTAGTTGACTTACACCTTCTAGAGCACGTTGGGTGGCACGGGATACATGCGCACGTGCATTGTCCTGTTGGAACAGCAAGTTCCCTTGCCGGTCTAGGAATGGTAGAACGATGGGTTCGATGACGGTTTGGATGTACCGTGCACTATTCAGTGTCCCCTCGACGATCACCAGTGGTGTACGGCCAGTGTAGGAGATCGCTCCCCACACCATGATGCCGGGTGTTGGCCCTGTGTGCCTCAGTCGTATGCAGTCCTGATTGTGGCGCTCACCTGCACGGCGCCAAACACGCATACGACCATCATTGGCACCAAGGCAGAAGCGACTCTCATCGCTGAAGACGACACGTCTCCATTCGTCCCTCCATTCACGCCTGTCGCGACACCACTGGAGGCGGGCTGCACGATGTTGGGGCGTGAGCGGAAGACGGCCTAACGGTGTGCGGGACCGTAGCCCAGCTTCATGGAGACGGTTTCGAATGGTCCTCGCCGATACCCCAGGAGCAACAGTGTCCCTAATTTGCTGGGAAGTGGCGGTGCGGTCCCCTACGCCACTGCGTAGGATCCTACGGTCTTGGCGTGCATCCGTGCGTCGCTGCGGTCCGGTCCCAGGTCGACGGGCACGTGCACCTTCCGCCGACTACTGGCGACAACATCGATGTACTGTGGAGACCTCACGCCCCACGTGTTGAGCAATTCGGTGGTACGTCCACCCGGCCTCCCGCATGCCCACTATACGCCCTCGCTCAAAGTCTGTCAACTGCACATACGGTTCACGTCCACGCTGTCGCGGCATGCTACCAGTGTTAAAGACTGCGATGGAGCTCCATATGCCACGGCAAACTGGCTGACACTGACGGCGGCGGTGCACAAATGCTGCGCAGCTAGCGCCATTCGACGGCCAACACCGCGGTTCCTGGTGTGTCCGCTGTGCCGTGCGTGTGATCATTGCTTGTACAGCCCTCTCGCAGTGTCCGGAGCAAGTATGGTGGGTCTGACACACCGGTGTCAATGTGTTCTGTTTTCCATTTCCAGGAGTGTATATTCTTATAGTAAGCTCTAAATATGTGCTAACATCATATACTTTACAGATATATACATGAATCATGAACAGCCATTACATATGAAAATGATACAATATTATATGAAACCATAATGCAAAAAGTGACAGAACTTACTCTCTTTCTTGATTTAGTGAGATAGAATAAGGGTGAGAACTGTTCATGATGGGTGGACTATGATAGTGACTAAGGCAGTTATTCTCATGTTCCATGGGTTATTTGCATGATAAATTTTAATAATGTGAAATGAATCATTTTTATATCCATATAACAAATTAATTTGTAAATATGGGTAAATGCTATTTCTTTACTTTTAAATGTACAAATGTAAGTTAGTAATTCCTTCATTCCTCGTTTTACAGCTTTCAATAACAGACTGTATTCTACAGTATAGAAGAAGTAGTCAAGGGAAAAATTTCTCAGTTTATTTTCAGATTTTACTTTACTGTCCATCAGACATTTTATATCTCAGTACAAGTGGTCACAAATTCTGGTTGCAACATTCTGTGCCCTTTTTTGTGCTAAAGACAACTTTAGACAACTTTAATTACCAGTAATGAATGTCATTTTTGCTTCCGGTATTCTAATTGTGTACATCATTGCTCCTTTTGAAGTGCAGTGGATTATTTACAGCAAATTTCATGACAGAATAAATATACTGCAAAGCAGGAGGCAAAATGCTTAATTTCTTAAACTGGTGTCTACTAGATAATTGTGGTGAAGACCAGATATACAGGTTTGAGTAATGACAAAGTTCTTTCTTAAAAATCAGTTACCTTTGAAGATTACTCCATAGAAAATTATTGAATGAAAATGTGCAAAATATATCAGCTTACTGATTTGTCTCCCCACAACATATTCAAGTGTAGTTGAACTATGTCATTTTGGGAGTCCCAGCATGTGAGTTTTGCACTTTAAATTCTCAGTAATATGGACACCAAAAAATTTTAAAGTTTCCAAGCCATTAATTATTTTCTCATCACATGTTACAGTTATTGTTGGTGTAGTACCTTTAGATGTATAGGATGAATATTTTATGTCTTCTTGAAATTGAGAGTGATATCATTCACAAAAAACCAGACAATGATACTTTTAAGAACCTTGTTTATTATTTCTTCTGCTGCTGCGTTCACTTAGATTCATTACAATACTATTGTCGTCAATGAAAATGAACTAATTAGGCTTGTATATTAAACAGAAGATCATTTACATAAATGAGGAACAATTGCAGATCTAAGACTGAACTCTGGGGAATACCATATGTGATTTCTCCCTAATCAGAAGAATTTCCCCTGATTGGCTGAATTACTGACTACAACTTTTTGCATTATTCTGGTTAAATATGACATTGCCTGTTGTTTGGTAATACCATCAATTTCATAAAATTTCAATTTATCTAGGAGAAGGTTTCGATTCACATAGTCAAATGGGTTGGATGGGGTGGACAACATACCAACTTCAGCTATTTTGTTATTGAATGTCGTAAAATTTGGTGAATGAACTTGTAAATGACATTCTCAGTTAAGCAACTCCTCTGAAATCGAAGTGTGATTCATTGAGGATGTGATTGTTGCTCAGATGTGATGCTATCATAGAATACACCAACTTCTGAAAAAATTAGGAAACTGATGTCAGAAATAAAACAGGATGGTAGTTGTTGACATTTCTCTCATCGCCACTCTTATAGAGGAGTTGGCATATTTCACTTTCTCTGGAAAAATGTTAGGAGTTAGTGATGCATTACATATTTCAGACTATGCTGTTACTTGTGTTGTTTTTGAACTGTTCAGTGTTCATCACACTATACACTAATGGACCACAATTATGTGGACCAGTGCTTCTGAATTCAACAATGATTCTTGAGGCAGAGGATTTTTCCTTACTCTTAGAATTCATGAGTAGACCTATACTTTGTTACAGTAAGCTTCTAAAAATAAGAACTTGCAACGACATTTTTGGAATAAAGATTATCAGTCTTGTAGTCATTTCACGTTTGTGTAAGAGGTAGACTTTTATATCTAAAGCTGGTATTACATGACACACATAATGTGTACTAGTCAGGTGTAGGATGGCATGCTCCGTAGAGGCAGAATGGGTGAAGCTGTGATTTTAGTAGACGGTTAATCCACTGGGGAGAAATGGGAACCGTTTTACTCTGTTGTGGATCCATGCATGTGCAGTAGAAGACGTATATGCATTCACACACAAAATTCAGCTCTTTGTGTGGGCTTTCTGCTTGTTATTGTTTCCACTTTTTGTCAGCAGACAAGAAATGAATGACCACCGACTACTAAGCCGGGAGAAAGGAGGTATTAGGTGATATCCCATAACTTTTGTCATTTCAGTGTATAAATACCGACACTGAACGATGCAGTGTCATACCTGAATGCAGCCTTTTAAGGCATACATGAGGTAATGGACGTTTTACACGTAGAAGGGGAAATAACTATAATTCTAAGACGAATCTGGAAAAAATTTGGATGCTGCTGTTGGTCTTCATGCCGAGTATTTTGCTGGTAGGCCACACTATGATGCATCGCAGCAGTTATCCATGCCAAAGGCAGGCATACGGTCTAATAGGTAGGTGGTCATAATGTTATGGTTGATCAGTGTGTATACAGTAATCAAACCCATCCAGGCGATAGCAGTGCCATCTGGCGGAATGACTGCTAATCGGACACACACACAGTCCATGTAGTATCAGTGAGCCTGCTGTTCGTGTGTGGACTGGGGAAGGCATGCAACCTATCTGATTTTGACTGAGGGCACTTTGTGAAGGCCTGGCACGAGCATTTTGAAAACCGCATGACTTGCCAGGTGTGGATGACTGCTCTGATGAGTGTCAACACTTGGTGAAACGAAGATGAAAGCACATCCAGAAGTCGTGGGATTGGGCGGCGAACCCTCATTACAGATGTCGAGAGTTGTAGGCTGGGCAGACTAGTAAACCAGGACAGGTGGCGATCTATGGTGGAACTAACGTCATACTTTAATGTTGGGCTGAGTACAAGCGTTCTGAACAAAAAATGTACCAAACACTCCTCGCTATGGGCCTCCGCAACTGACAACCCATTTATGCATTTCTCATTGTTAACATAACGACGTCAGTAACCATGACTAAAATGGGCACATGACCGTCAGCACTGGATGTTGGTGCAGTGGCAGAATATTGCATGATCCGATGAATACTGATTCCTTCTTCATTATGCCAATAGGAAGGCGCGAATCCATCGTTTTCCAGGGGAACAGATGCTTGACACCTATACTGTGGGATGGAGGCAAGCTGAGAGCAGCTCCATTATGCTCTGGGAAACATTCACCTGGGAATCTGTGAGGTCCAGTGGAGTTCGTGAAAGGCACCATGACGGTTAATGAGTGTCATACAGTGGTTGTAGGCCACTTACATCCCTCCATGACGATCATGTTTCCCAATGGCTGTGGCAGCTTTCACCAAGATAACGCGCCATGACATAAAGCCAACAGTGTGAAAGAGTGGTTAGAGGACCACAGTGACGAGTTCAAATTGATGTGCTGGCAGCCCAACTTGCCAGATCTGAATTGGACTGAACACATCTGGGACGTGATTGAACGTGGCGTCAGAGCTCGTCACGCCCGCCCCCCTTCTCGGAATATACAGGAATTATAGGTGACTTGTGTGTGGAAACGCGGTGCCAACTCCCTACAGCGACCTACCAAGGCCTCACTGCTTCCATGCCATGATGCGTCGCAGCTGTTAACCATGCCAAAGGTAGGCATACAGTCTAATTGGTAGGTGGTCATAATGTTGTGGTTAATCAGTGTGTATACAGTAATCAAACAAATGAAAATTACCTTTCTTATTGCCATTGAGAAAAGCTATGTATGTAATTATGGTTTGTTATTGTAAAAATGGAATGAAACAAACGAAGTATAAATAAAGTTATTAGGCGTGCAGCTAGGAAAAGTGTCCATATAATCCTCTAGGTACACTGTACCATAACAAGGTACATCTAAAAATGTTTACTTCTGAGTTTATTTGTTTTACATCAACGTGCAGGTAATTTTACTTTTGATATTTGTTAATTGGTGACAGAACTACGCGTCTTTGTTTTGACAGCTTCTTTTGTGTTATTCCAGCATCACAGGAAGGACAGTGTTGAGAGAGTGGTCACAAGAGTCAGAGAAATGTACCATTCACGACCAGTGAAAACTGTAAAAATCGTTTCATATCTCTGCAGCCGCACTGTTGTGCAACAGGTTCCCTCATTACTGCGACACTTCCGCGAATACAGACATCTACAAAGGGCGTTGAAAAGTTTTCCACGGTCGTTTCTAATTCTTTTTATTTTTTTGTGAACATACTTGGAGCGTTTAGCTATAAGTTGGTACATAATAGTATTTTCTTTTATTTATAGGTGAGTCATAATGGACCGTGAAGTAGATGTCAGGTTGCGACAACAGTCGGCGATGGAGTTCCTCTTCAAGACAGAACGATGACTCTGCCACATCGATTTACAGGAAGTTGCTCCCTGTTCATGGGGAGCACACAGTGGATCGCGGCGGTATCCAGCGGTGGTTGCAGAGGTTTAAAGAAGGTGATTTCTCTCTACTGCACAATGCAAGATGCGGTAGACCATCGACAAAGAAAATCAGGAAAATGGGTTAGAAAATTGTTCCTCATCCTCCCTACAGTCCCGACTTGGCTCCGTCTGATTTTTACCTCTTTGGGCGTCTTAATGCTCATCTGCGCGGTAAAACATTTGATAGTGAGATAGATCTTATTTCCTGTGTCAAGCGATGGTGTAAAAGTCAATCCCCAGAATTTAACCAAAGTGCATTTACATCATGGAAAGAATGTAAAGCCACATGCGTCACAGCTGATGGAGGCTACATTGAGTAGGCTCAAATGTTCCAAGTATGTTCACAAAAAATTTCATTCTCCTCCTGAAAAAAAATAGAGACGACTGTGCAAAACTTTTTAATGCCCTTTGTACAACCGACAGCACCTTGTCAAAACAAAGGACATGCATTCTGACCAAGTTCCTATATTTTTGTGGATGTTCAGATCTTAACTCCTTCATTAACAGAGAATAGACATCCCTGCCTTCGTCCCCTCTTCGCAGCCATGGTCGAACCCAAATCCTGCTTCTAGCACTATATTGTCATTCAGCCCTTCCTCTATCGATTCCCGTCTAAAATACTGCGAAACAAGTATAATCATTTGCTTGCACCAAGATTACACAAAAAGAACACTTTAGTCCATCATCCATACATATTATAAAATAAATGTATGTATGTGCGTATGTTCAACATTTCCTCCTAACGGCTGGACTGATTGCAACCAAACGTGCTACACAATTCATTTACTGTCACTCAACAATCGCTGTGGCTGTAAGAACCACCTACCATAGTTGAGGATATATGATGTCGTAAATAACGAGATGAATGGAAAACTGTTCCATGATGTAGACATTTAAATTTATTATTTCTGGGCTGTAGCTTTATTTGCAGTAAAAGTATCCACTTGGAAACGTGGAATATTGTATGTTGATATTACATATAGTTCAGGAGATTTGATGTCATAAACACTGAGATATGTGGAAAACTGCCATATTATGCATTTTCTTTAAACTTATTCCTTCTATGCTATGAATTCTAATCGCAACACATTTTGTAGACACTACCGTATCCACATATGTCACTGAATGTACCTAGAAAATTATATCATTGTATAACATATAGGTCAGGAGATAATAAGTCGTAAACACTGAGATGTATGAAAAAGTGCCACATCAAGGTTGAGATTTAAATTGAGTACTGCTTTGCCATTACTTAGTTTTCTTTTCCATGGCTAATTCTGCATGATAAATTGTAATGCCCCTCATGAACCATTGACCTTGCCTTTGGTGGAGAGGCTTGCGTGCCTCAGCGATATAGATAGCCATACCATTGTGCAACCACAATTGAGGGCTATCTATTGAGAGGCCAGAAACATGTGGGTCCTGAAGAGGGGCAGGAGCTTTTTAGTAGTTGCAGGATGAACAGTCTGGATGATTGACTGATCTGGCCTTGTAACATTAGCCAGAACGGCCTTGCTGTGCTGGTACTGCTAACAGCTGAAAGCAAGTGGAAACTGCAGCCATAATTTTTCCTGGGGGCATGCCTCTTTTCTGTATGAGCATGGAGAGCTGCATTAAACAAATCTCTGGACTGAGGACCACAACAACAAGAACAACTTGTAATTATGTGGATTGAGTCATTATACATTCACATCCCAAATTAATTTTTAAAATGGTTATATGCTGAACATTTATAAGGTTTTTCTTTACAAACAAAAAAATGCACATGTAAGTTAGTAATTCCTGCTGACCACCTTTTACACGTGACAGTGATAGAAATTTTTCTACCGAATAGAAGAAGTTATAAACAGGAAACTTTTTCAGTCAGGTTCTTTTCAAATTTTACTTAGCTGTCTGTGAGATACTTCGCATCCTTGGGTAAGAGATCAAAAATTTGAGTTCCAGCATTGTTCATCACTTTTTGTGCTATATACTACCTTGATGTGGAATAATGAATGTTATTTGTTCTTCTGGTATTGTAACTATGTACATTAGTGTTTCTTTAGAACTGCAATGGATTATTTACAACAAACTTCATGAGGAAACAAATACCCATATGCTGTGAGACAGCAGTCAGAAAGCACAACTCTTTAAACAGATGTCCAAAAGATGATCACGAGTGAGTACCACGTATTATTATTACAGCATGTTTTTGAGCGATGAAGATTTTCCTTTGTAAAGATGAGTTACCCCAGAGCGTTATTCCATATGACATTAATGAATGAAAATAAGCAAAATATATCCACTTATGGTTCTGGTTTGTCTGTCCCTAAGACTTTCAATGATTCTAAGTGCAATGGTGCCAAACTAAGTTCTTTTAGGAGTTCTAAAATGCGCTTTTTCCACTTTAAATTCTCATCAATGTGGATACCTAAAGTTTTTGAAGTTTCAGCCCTGTTTATTATTTCCTCTCCACATGTTAACAGGTATCTTTGGTTTAGTACTCATGGAAGTGCAGAACTGAATATGTTGTGTCTTTAGAAACCTGAGAATGATTCAACAGAGAGCCAGTCAATGATACATTTGGGAACGCTGTTTACCACTTCTGTTTCTGTGTGTATGCTTGGGTGATTACAATACTAGTGCCATCTGCAAAAAGAACTCATTCTGCTTATTGTATATTAGATGGAAGATCGTTTGCGTTTTTGAGGAGCAAGCACTAACTCTAATCGTAACATATTTTGTATGCCGGCCACGGTGGCCGAGTGGTTCTAGGCACTACAGTCTGGAACCGTGCTACTGCTAAGGTCGCAGATTCGAATCCTGCCTCGGGTCCTTTGGGCCCTGTGCCAATTCGAGCTGAAGGCATGGGCGAGGCACACACCATGGGGGTGTGCACAGAGGGGTCCGGATAAGAGGTGGAAGAGGGAAAACCCCAAGACTGGAGAGAAGCTCTCTGACGCAAACTGCAATCATACAACCCAACCGGGGCCAACGTTCTGGGAGATGGACGACAGACGGAGGGAACAGGAGACGATAGTTGGGATGCCCAGGCAAGCTACAAACTTATGTAGCACAAGCGGCCAGTAAACGTTGGTGCCATAACCACAGTGGAGGGACACCTGCCTCCACAAGTATGTTGTTCACAGGGCTGGTCCGGAAACCTCCAGTGGCACGTCGGATCCCACTGTGAAGGATGGGGTCCAGCACCCACAACGCAGAAGGGGATGCTGAACCATAAGCCAGGCTCCCATAATCCACACGGGACTGAATTAATGCCTGGTAGAGCCGTAAGAGGGTAGGCCAGTCGGCTCCCCAGCTGGTGTGGTTCAAGCAATGCAGAACATTAAGATGCCGCCAACACATCTGTTTAAGCAGCCGAACGTGAGGGAGCCAAGTCAACTGGGCATTAAAAACCACACCCAAAAACCGATGGGTCTCCACCACAGCAAGAGGTTCGCCGTCAAGATAAAGCCGTGGCTCAGGGTGAACAGTGCGCCGCTGGCAGAAATGCATAACGCAGGTCTTGGCTGCTGAAAACTGGAAACCATGCGCTACAGCCCAAGACTGCGCCTTATGGATAGCGCCCTGCAGCTGACGTTCAGCAGCTGCAATGCCAATGGAGCTATAGTAGAGGCAGAAGTCATCAGCATACAAGGACGCTGAGACAGACGTTCCCACCGCTGCAGCGAGCCCATTAATTGCAATTAAAAACAGGTAGACACTTAAGACAGATCACTGTGGTACCCCATTCTCCTGAACTTGGGGGGAATTATGCGAGGCCGCAACATGCACGCGGAAGGTACGATGCGACAGAAAATTTCGTATGAAAATCGGCAGCGGACCCCGAAGACCCCAACCATGAAATGTAGAGAGGATGTGATGTCGCCATGTCGTATCGTATGCCTTCTGCATGTCGAAAAAGACAACGACGAGGTGCTGACGACGGGCAAAGGCCGTACAGATGGCAGACTCCAGGTTCACCAGATTATCGGCGGCAGAGCGGCCCATACGGAACCCACCCTGAGATGGAGCCAGAAGTCCCCGAGACTCGAGTACCCAACTCAACCGCCGGCACACCATGCGTTCGAGCAACTTGCAAGGAACGTTGGTGAAGCTAATGGGGCGATAGCTGTCCACCTCCAGTGGGTTCTTGCCAGGGTTTAGAACGGGGATGACGATTCTTTCCCGCCATTGCGACGGGAATTCACCCTCGACCCAGATACGGATGTAAAGGTCTAGGAGGCGTCGCTGGCAGTCCGCTGAGAGGTGTCTGAGCATCTGACAGTGGATGTGATATGGCCCGGGGGCCGTATCAAGGGAAGCGGCTAGGGCACTTCGTAATTCCCACTCACTGACTGGAACATTGTAGGATTCAGGGTGGCGCATGTGAAATGGTGAAATGAGAGGCTCCAATGTTCCAAGCGCTCTTTCAGGGAGCGGAAGGCCAGTGGGTAATTTGCAGAAGCGGAACTCAGAGCAAAATACTCTGCCAAGCAGTTTGCAATTATGTCGGAGCCAGTACAAACTGCTCCATTCAGTGAGAGCGTAGGGACGCTGACAGGGTTCCAATAGCCGTAGAGGCCCTAATCTTGGCCCAAACCTGCGATGGAGAGATATGGAGGCCAATGGTGGAGACATACCTTTCTCAGCACTCCTGTTTGTGTTGGCGAATGATGCGGTGGGCCCTCGCACGCAGCAGTTTAAAGGCAATGAGGTGTTCTAATGAAGTATGTCACTTGTGACGCAGGAACGCCAGCCAGCGATCTTTAATCGCCTCAGCGATCTCAGGCGACCACCAAGGCACAGTCCTCCGCCGAGGGGACCCAGAAGAACAGGGAACGGCAGATTCTGCGGCAGTAACGATGCTGGTGGTGACCGAGTGAACCACCGCATCAATGGCTTCATTGGAAAGAGGCTCAGTAGTGACAATGGAGGAGAACAAGTCCCAGTCAGTCCTGTTCAGAGCCCATCTGCAAGGACGCCCAGAAGAGTGACGCTGTGGCAGTGACAGAAAGATCGGAAAGTTGTCACTACCACACAAGTCATCGTGCAAATTGGACAGACGGTAGGAGGCTAGGGATGCAGATCAAAAGGTTGATGGCTGAGTACATGCCATGCGCCACACTGAAATGCGTGAAGGCACCATCATTTAAAATGGAAAGGTCGAGCTGTGTCAATACATGCTCAATGGTGCTGCCTCTGCCCGTTGCCACTAATCCACCCCACAGAGGGTTATGGGCGTTGAAGTCGCCCAGTAACAGAAAAGGTGGTGGCAATTGGGCTATCAGCGCAACCAAGACTGCTGCGTGACTTCACCATCCAGTGGAAGATACAAACTGCAGACAGTAACAGCCTGAGGCGTCCACACGAACAGCGACAGCCTCTAAAGATGTTTGTAGAGGGACAGACTCGCTGTGAAGAGTGTGAAGTATGTAGATGCAGACGCCACCAGATACTCTCTCATAAGTTGCCCAGTTCTTATAATAACCCTGATAGCCACGGAGGGCGGGGGTTCACATCACTGGAAACCAAGTTTCTTGAAGAGCAATGCAGAAGAAAGGCTGAAGGCTGAGAAGTTGCCTGAGCTCATCAAGATGGTGGAATAAACCGCTGCAGCTCCACTAGAGGATGACATTGTCCATGGCTGAGAAAGGCGTGAAGGGACTGAGGAGACAAATTACATTGCTGGGTCATCTGCTGCCACCGATTGAGTACCAGCAGGAGCGACATCCATCATGTCCGAGGGACCAGCGAGATCGAGGTCCTCAGTGGAAACAAGAATCTCCACCTCATCCTCACACGCAGAGCCTGTAGATAGTGGTGGAGTAGGTGCCACCGCAGGTTCCTTGGTCTTAGGGTTCTTCAATGTCGCTTTCTCGCACTGTTCCTTTGGTCGCCCTTGCTGGGAGGGCTGTTTTGAGTCATCTCCACGACTGAAGAAGATCGTGAAGCTCAACGACCAGCGACCTGTGGCTTTTTCACCCACCGGTGGGTGTTTACTATGCCGCTGGTAGGAACCTGGGAAGGGAGTGACCCAAGGGATCCCTTCCAAGTGAGAGAAGCCGAAGAAGACTTACGCTTCTCAGGCTTAGAAGTGGGGACTGGTGTCCCCGGTGGTTGAGGGGGTGCTGCTCCTGAGGTAGGTAGTGTGGGAGCAACAGAGAGAGAAGTGGCCCCCACCAGTATGGGTTCAGGTGTGGTCCTCTGGGTCTGAGAGCTGACGGTATGTGGTGCAGCTATGGGAACTGTAGCAGGAGTGACAGTGGCGGCATAAGTTGATATCATGTGTACTGGATGAAGTCATTCAAATTTCTGCTTAGCCTCAGTGTAGATCAGTTGATCCAGGGTCTTGTATTCCATTATTTTCCGTTCCTTCTGTAGAATCTTACAGTCTGGCGAACAAGGGGGATGGTGCTCTCCGCAGTTGACGCAGATGGGAGGTGGGGCACATGGAGTATCAGGATGGGATGGTCGACCACAATCGCGACATATGAGGGTGGAAGCACAGCAGGAAGACATATGGCTGAACTTCCAACACTTGAAGCACTGCATCGGGGGAGGGATATATGGCTGGACATCACAACGGTAGACCATCACCGTGACCTTCTCAGGTAATTTGTCACCCTCAAAGGCCAAGATGAAGGCACCAGTGGCAACTTGATGACCCCTCCGACCCCCGGTGGTCGCGCTGGACGACATGGACACCTCGTCGCTCTAAGTTGGCGTGCAGCTCGTCATCAGACTGTAAAAGAAGATATCTGTGGAAAATAATGCCCTGGACCATATTTAAGCTTTTATGGGAGGTGATAGTAACTGAAACATCCCCCCAGCTTCTTACAAGTGAGCAAGGCGCGTGACTGTGCAGAGGATGATGTTTTTATCAAGACTGACCCAGACCGCATTTTGAACACGCCCTCCACCTCCCCAAACTTGTCCTCTAAATGCTCTACAAAGAACTGAGGCTTCACAGAGACAAAGGATTCCCCATAAGCTCTGGTACAGACGACATACTGGGGTGAATACGTTGCGCTGTCATTCATAGCCTTTCGTTGCTCCCATGTTGTGGCCAGGGAGGGGAACGATTTGGGGTCATAGACTTTAGCTGTGAAGTGAGCCCTTGAACGCTTAGAGACTGCTGGTGGCTGGCCACCAACGAGAAAAGCTGTAACACTCTTCATTGCGGGTCATCCGCCCTGATGCCACCTACTCCGATCAAGGGCCCTCCCCACGGGCGCCACCCAGCCTCAGCAAGGGCCACCTGGCAGGATGGCCATTTCCAGGAGTCCCGATGCCCCAGGGAGATAGGCATCTACTCCTTGGCATACGTGGCGAGTTAATGGCGCAGGCATCAGCAGAGCGATCCCTGTGTTGTCAGGGGGCTACAACCAACAGGGTACATGGCGGCCCCACCACAACGGACTGGCTACCGTGCTGGATATTAAGTGATAAGTAGTACATGGTAGTCGCCTGTGCACAAAGTGGCACTGCACATTGCATGGTGGAAAGTGCACAAAGAAACATATCCATGCCCAAGAGATGGAGAGCGGGCAGGACTGCAATGCAATGATGAATAAACTGGCGAAAGATCTCAATGCACAATGGACACAATGCACCAAGTAAGGCTCCCTTCCCCAATCGGCTCGCTTTTCGGAATAATTTTGAGATGTGGATGTCAAACCCGACAGGGGACCATCACATAAGGGCCGAAACGTTTGACACTCCCTTTAGTCGCCTCTTACGACAGGCAGGAATACCGTGGGCCTATTCTTACCTCCAAACTCGCAGGGGGGGGGGGGGGTGAAATTAATTCAAAGAGCTGTTGCTGCATCACATGAAGAGCGGATAAGACTGATACTGACGCAGGAAGACATCAGTGATTGTAAGCCATCGCAATATCTGTGTCATCTGAGGAGGAAAGTCGATACAATTACCATCCCTGACAACCTACTACGCACCTTGCAGAGTAGCCGATTACCTCGAAAAGTCAAAAGCCAACCCGATCACGATGCAGTGGCAGAGTTCACAAATCGAATTCATGTCATCGAACCCCCGCTGGTTAGAGCAGTGACAGTACCATTCGGTAGTACAACAGTGGCACCAATAGTCATGTGCATGGAGTTCTACTTGCTGGTGGCGAAACTGTATGAAGGTGGTCCCATAAGTACCCATCCTGACAGAAAGATGGCAGTCGTTGTTGAAAAATCTCTGTATTATAGAGCACAAGACCTATGAAGCATATGTTTCAAATTTGAATACGCCACATTGTTTGGTATTTGCTTGGAAGCCATCAGTAGTGAACATTGTGAGTGGAATTGTGAAAATGGAGAAAATTGGGCATCGTTAGGTGCTAGAAATTTTTTTGAAATGCCTCAGCACAGCCAATATTAAAGCCGAGCTAGGTTCTACTTTGGGAGAGTCTGCTCCTTCGTTGACACCAGTAAAATACTTAGTAGCTGAGTTTAAACGAGTCCGTATGAGCTGCAAAGACGAGCATCGCACTGGTCGACCAAATGAGATGACGAGTTCAGAAATGGTGTAGAAAATCCACAAAGCGGTACTAGATGACTGTCGACTGAAAGTGCGCGAGTTATCAGACATAGTAGGCATTCCTAAAGTGCGGTACATCGCTTATTATCGGAAAATTTGTACATGAGAAAACTGTGTGCAAGGTTTGTGCCGCGTTTGTTCAGGCTCGAGTAAAAACAGTGTCGCGAAGATGTTTCAATTGAGTGTTTAGCAAAGTTTCGCAGCAACAAAGCACATTTGTTGCGCCGTTTCATAACTATGGATGAAACATGTGTCCACCACTCCACTCCAGAGACAAAAGAACAATCAAAACAGTGGACACAAATTGGAGAATCGACTCCAAAACAAGCGAAGACCGTTTCATCTGCAGGCAAAGTCATGGTGTCGGTTTTTTGGGATGCGCGTGCGATACATTTCATTGACTACCTTGAAAAAGAAAACACTATTAACGGCGAGTATTCAGCGAACTTATTGCAACGTTTGGGCGAAGAAATCAAGCAAAAACCGCCGCATTTGGCCAAGAAGAAAGTGTTGTTTTCTTCAAGACAATACTACAGCTCACAAATCCGTCATTGAAATGGTCAAATTAATGAATTAAAGTTTGAATTGCTACCTAATGCACCCTATTCGCCAGATTAGGCCCCTCGAACTATTTTCTGTTCCCAAACTTGAAAAAATGGCTCCGTGGTCGAAGATTTTCAAGAAATGAAGACATGATGTTGGCAGTTAATGGCTATTTTGAGCAGCTGGACAGTTTTCATCATAAAAAGGGTATCGAACTTATTGAACATCGCTGGGTAAAGTATACATAGCTGAAAGGAGATTATGTTGAAAAATAAATACTTTTTTCCAAAATTTTTGTGTTTTCTTTGTTTGGTCGGGTACTAATGGGATCAATCGTGCACATGCTATGCACGCAGATCGACGAGCAACTGTCTCAGGGCAGTGCTTGGAATGGTAGAGGTCGTAATCGATCGCTGGAGATCGATCATCAACCAATGGTGCGTCGTCGAACACGCAACGCCCTATACTCTGGTACCACCTCAGGTTCAGTGAACATGCATTTGAATGCACAGCACCGTGTTCGTACCCAAATGTCAGTGGCACCAGTAGGAGGTGCAACGGACTGCTCAACAAAATCGTGCTGTTTGTTAGTGATAGGAGATCTGGTGAGAAATATTTAATAGACACCGGCTCAGACTAACACATGCTGCCAAAAACTTCAGTCCACCACTACAGACTGCGACTGCATTCCGTTTATCTATCGTGAACAACTCATCACTCTCTATAAATGGAATGCAGAGAGTTAACTTTGTGGCTGTGCCATCTGTTTACGTTGAACTTGACCGTCACCAACGTTATGGAGCCGACAATAGGAGCTACTCTTCTGGCACATTACAGTCTTTTGACGGATGCAGCCAACGCCAAACTGGTCGACAGCATCCCTGGACTGATGACAGCGGGGTTCCACCGCAACACTTCGGTGTATAGTGTCAAGCGCTAGTACAGGTGTGTGACAAAGGAGTATGTTGCAGTGCTGGGGCAATACCTGACACTGACCAGACCACCAGGGGCACCTATGGACATAGGACACAAGACAGTACACCATATACAAAATTAAAGATCTCCCACCAGCGTCTAGTAGATCCAGAAGATTGGCACCTGATCCTTTGGTCTTTTCTAAAGAGCTCAAGGAGGGTAACATTCGGCCATCAAGTATCCCTTGGTCGTCAGAATTACACCTTCCCCCCCCAAAAAAGAGAAATGTGGTGCCTTTGCGGTAACTATCGTACACTTAATGCAAGTAACATGCCTCATTTATATCCGGTGCCTTTATTGAATGACTACAATCACGTGCTGTATGCCGCAACAATATTCAGTGTTTTGGACTGCGCAGATATCTGCAGATATCTGTGGCAGAAGAGGCTTGTCACATCACCAACAACCTTAATCCTGTAATAGTTAAGGGCACCTTTCACCCATACTGACACGGACTCAGACTCATTTATCTTCCGATGATTCCTGCTCCTAACAACCAAAGGCATTGTAGACGTATAATAAGATGTACACATGTCTCTGTTGGCCAGCCGCTGTGGCCAAGTGATTCTAGGTGCTTCAATCTGGAACCGTGCAACCGCTACGGTCGCAGCTTCGAATCCTTCCTCGGGCATGGATGTATGTGATGTCCTTACGCTACTTAGGTTTAAGTAGTTCTAAGTTGTAGGGGATTGATGACCTCAGATGTTAAGTCCCATAGTGCTGAGAGCCATTTGAACCATGTCTCTGTTGTACAACTCACAAATATCTGAAATGTCCGATAAGCAATCACTTCTCGACTTTTGAGGCCTTGAAAGACAGTATAACAAACTCAGCACTGCCCATGCACCCTAAGTTTGATGCACCTTTGGTATTAGTGGTAGACGCGAATCAAACAGCTATCGGCTCGTGACTACAACAATGGTCTGAAGATTGGTGGCAGTTACATATTTCTCCCACAGATTGCCGCCGTCTAAGTCGAGTGCATATGACAGCGAAATCCTGGGCATGTACAACTCACTTAATACTTCTGTCCACAAACAGAACCGAAGATGTTCACCATATACATGGATCACAAACCACTAATATACACATTCAAAAGGAATAGCGTATACAGGTCTCCCTGCTAGTTCAATAATCTACAGTTAATAACCCAATTTAGTATGGACATAAGGCACATTTCGGGCGTTGATAATATAGTGGCTGACTGTCTTTCGCGCGTCAGCAGTGTAGTGAGCTCTATTGAATTTCCATAACTGCAAAGTGCACAACAGGACGACCAAGAGCTCTGAACATTCATCAACGATGCAACTGCAACTTGTCGATATCCTAGGAAACGATGCCAGCCTTTATTGTGAGGAATCCTGAGGAAGACCTCGCCATTTTCTCCTGTCAGCTTCCTGACAATAATCCTTCGACAGTATCCGAAACCTGAGTCACCCTGTATCCTGTCCCACACTTCGTATCATGTCATAGAGCTTTGTTTGGCCAGATATGGACAGGGATTCTGAGAGTGGCTGCGGACACGCCTTCAATGCCAGCACGATAAAGAGTTCCATCATGTTCATGGAATGTTTCGTTTTGTTCATGTTTACCTTGATGTAGTCGAACCACTTTCCTCATCGAATGCCTAGCGATGTCTCCTCACAATGATCGACTGATTAACGCGCTGGCCAGAAGCAAGATCTGTGAACAACATCACCACAGAAACATTAGCCTCTACCCTCATGACAACTTGCGCTAGATTTGGCCACCTGCTCCACTTAATTACTGACCGAATCAGGCAGTTTAAGTGGGAATTGTTCGCACAGCTGCCTAGATTCTGCAGGTATGTACATCGTAAAACTAATGTAGGTATGTACATCATAGAACTGGTAGTTACCACCACACTAGTAACGGCATGGTTGAGAGATCGCACTGTCCTCTGAAGGCAGCACTCATGTGCCATGGTATATCCTGGACTTCTGCCCTTCTAATAGTTGTGTAAGCAAGAGTTGGACTCTTCAGATGTGGAATTAGTCAATGGTAAAGCGCTGTGTCTTCCCATGAAATTTGTCAAAGCTAGTATGAGAGGTGGCATGAGCCCCCTCTCATATTTCTATCTTACTCTTGAGTAATTCGATTTGGGGAAGTACAGCCGAGTATGGTCATTACAAGGCTAGTATTGAGAACTCGGAAGATATGAGTATTTTCCTCTCTAATTGTATGTGGTGAAAAGTTGCTGTTCCTTCACACGCCGACTTCCCACGCAGCGTCTCTCGTCACCCGGGTGGTCCAGTGACAGGCGGGTTCTCCTGATCTTGAAAGGGTTATGCCGATGGGTGTGAGGGAGCCGAGTGGATGGTGTCCAGACGTCGACATTGTCATAAGAGTGGGGGCGACACGCCCACAGGGGCCAGTAGAAGAGGCTTGGGTTTGAGATTCCGTTACTTCGCAGAAACTTAGTAAAAACACTTTCTGGCGGCTATGAACGAGGTGTGGGAATGACTAGTGTTCGAGGGCAGTTTTGGCGGGCAAAGTCCCGCGTTTTCTGCAAAATCATAACTGTGATTGGCTTGCTCAGGGGACAGCTCCGTGACGTAACAAAATCGGCGCAGAAATTAGCGCCAAGTATCTCCATTGGTGGAATAGTATGCTTCGGCAATAGAGTGGAATTTTCCGCCGGTTTTCGAGTTGATGATGGGCACGTTTAACCACGTCCACGGTCGTCGGGGTGGTAATGTTCTGTGTTCGACTTGTACGGGTGCTCTTGAGAAGTCGGCTCTCGCCTTTCGGTCAAAGTAGGTTACAAGACTGACCTCTCGCTGCTCTGGACAGCCTGCATTCCGTTGGCTGTCTAATATACTTTCATTTAATTATATCTGTTTGACGACGTTGCTGAAGTTTCGTCTCTTTCCGAGTACAATTAGCAATTGAGCGTTCTGAGTAGAAGCGGCCTATGTTGTCTGTCTTGAGCAGTTTTGACTAAAGTTGACTGTATCGAAGTTACTGTGTGACTTCACTTGTTAAAATCAGTCACTGTACCGTCAGTGGTTGTGTAGCGAGCCTTCTTCGTCTCCCTCAGAGGCGCATTTGTGTTGCTAGGAAGTCTTTAGTCCTAAACAACCAGACCAGGATAATTTGTTTCGGGCTCTACTCGCGACATTATCATCACCACAACGGGACGTCGAAGCAACCAGCCATCGCCTCCGGTACGCCAGATCATGTCCTTGCAGTTAAGAAGACAGCTTGGTAATGTATGTCCGCAGCACCGGCAAATCAGGGAATTTTGCTATGTGACAATCAGAGCTCAGCAGAGCGCGCCTGTTCCCGTCTTTTCTAACATCGTTCTGTCTTGGGTGTTCATTGTCTGAGTTCTCACTATTGTAGCAGCATTTAATGTTGGGTTGCCTGGGTGTTCCTCTTAAAATTTGAGTTGCAAGGAATTGGCTCCACATACCACTTGGCCAAAAGTCACAATCTAGTTTATGGACAACTTTACCTTCACAGTATTTATTTGAGTATCCAATTTGACGTACTGTAAATGTTTCATGTGTTTTGTTTATTGGCTCTGAGCACTATGGGACTTGACATCTGAGGTCATCAGTCCCCTAGACTTAGAACTACTTAAACCTATCTAACCTAAGGATATCACACACATCCATGCCCGAGGCAGGATTCGAACCTGTGACTGTAGCACCTAGCACCTAGAACCGCTCGGCCACAACGGCCGGCTTTTGTTTATTATTTTGAGTTTAGTCCTAATAAATCAAATTGTTATTTAGGACAGAATTTTCACTCTGTGGGTCGGTAAAGGATCCCTTTCATTTCTCACTACGTTAATGAAACTTTCCTGTATCAAATTAATATCTATCAAATTAAATTATTACAGGGGCCAAACTCTTTTCTACTCCACTTGCAGGGTCGATTACAGTCAGTTCGCGTTTCTACTTAATCCATGTGCAACAGCAAAAGTTGGAGTTATAAAAGAAGGCGGGGTGGGGGGGGGGGGGGCTTAGAGCATCATTTCCATATGAAGATTCTAGAAGAATTTAGTGTTAAATACACTGCTAGCCCCGGCACCTCGCAAGTTCACTACAGTTATCAATTCCATATCTGTCGGAATTCCTTCAACAATTTAGGGACAACGTCACACACATATGACGCCCATTAGCCTCCAGACACAGCATGCATACCACTTAGAAGCCCTGCAACATAGAAAGCTAAACGCACAATATACTTCGAACAGACACTGTTAAGCCACCGCTGCAACCACCTATCAGAGGCCCATACCGTGTCCTAAGACGAAGCATGCAGGTTTTAGACATTGTGGTAAACGACAAGCCTGTGACTTTTGCCATTAACTACATCAAATCTGCAAACGTGATCAAGGAACAGCCACCACCCTCAGCACTGAGACTGTGGCAACTTTTAGTATCGGCACCACAATCCCTGCCACAGGAGCAACGACTGGCCAACGTCGACCGACGACAATAGCACACAGCTCGTTCCGGTCTCCATGTACACTTGCGGATCGGTTTCATGACGACACTCTGCTTCCACCACAGAGTATGACGTACCGTCTGCTATGAAGTAAGCGCCAAGTGCAGATGTTATTGTATTCAGCGGTGCATTTCTGTGTGTGGTCTGTAATAACAAGCGAGTCGCAGTTCCCAAACAGCTTCTGCGCCAACTAGCAGGGGCGCTGTGGTGTATAGTTGTGTGTGATCTGTGATAACAAATGAGTCCCAGTTGTCAAACAGCTTCCACTCCAACGGGAGAGCTAGGCACTCCTACAATCGAGTCAATTTAAGGATGTCCCTGACGCCCAGCAGCAATTTTGACAGTTTTCAACTGTGAAGCACAAACGGCTGTTTGCGAAAACAGTAAACGTGTATAGAACTAGAAAGGGGCATTGCCCTAGAGACGTGTACTGAAAGCAGCTGCTCCCAGATTATAGGAATTATTTCATAATTTCAAAGAAACTTTCACGAATACAGGCAAATGAAACCTTTCTGATATTTACGTTAAAAAAAATATATATATATATATTTTCGTTTCTAACGGAAAATTGGCAAAATGAATACCTGGGGAAGGCCAGATTTGTCAGCTGATTCTTTACAATCATAGCGTAATTTCATGCTAGCTGCACAATACAACAATAATTGCTTATTAAATACAAACCTTTATCTGTCGGGAGTTCAGGGTAAGCAAATAGCAGCTATACAAAAATATTATCTTTCACACTCAACGTCATAAACAAGCCTGCAGTTCCGAATACGTACCCTTTGGGCGCTGGTGCAGACTTGTACCTCCGCCCCCCCCCCCCCCCCCCCCAACCCTCAAACGTGGCACTATAGAGGTACGTGTTTTTCTTACACACCTGCACCAGTATCGTAGTACTGTGGTTAGAAAACAAGGATTAAGAACACCTGCTTCAGTATGTGAAGAAGCGGGTTATACACTGCTACGACATGCGAACAGCAGGCTGTTTCCGAATGAAAGAGAGCAGCACGAAACAAAATCGCGTTAACTAGTGTGGTCGACACTGTATTTCGTTAACAGTAACTAGAGATTTTGTAAACATTAAAGCTTAATTATTTGAATGACATTCTCAGTTACATAGTAACATTACATGTTTTCGCTTTTCTTTTAGTAATACACATCAATTTAACATCAATAGTGTATTAAATACAAAGTTTAGGAGCTCAGTTTCAGCAGATTACAATATCTGTATAAGAACGTTAACGAACACGCAAACAAAGCGCACAATGGAGGTGGTGGGCACATTGTCGGAGCAGGAGCAGACCAGTTTGTTTCGTAGACGATTGTCTGTGTTACCAGTTACTAAATTGTTGATATGACAATGTTGCGAAAGCCAGTGTTAGTGCAGCTAGTATAGTGAAATCATGACGTTGAGAGTTAAAACAATGCATCGCAAAACAAATTGTAGAAACAAAATTTTGTTAAAATAGATGTTTTGTTAAAAAAAAAGATGTAATCGAGCAGTCGATTACATCTCTCTAGAGTAGCCTGCTCAGCCAATACAGCTCCTGCCACCGTCATGTAGTACAAGGCCTAAAGAACGTCTAAGTACAACGAATCGAAACTAGTCACCAGTTTAAATAAAATATCTATACGATTAAGACTGTTTTCAGCAAAATTTTATTGATATACTTGAGATCGCTGTTTCCCACAAAATATTAAAAGCGGAAACGTTTTGAACTACTTCTGCAAAACACCATGACACCTCTCAGGCCAGGAAAATGGATGATCAACGACAGTTCCCACCGCTGCTGTTCTCAAACAATAGAAGCGTTATTGTTAATTGAAAAGCAGCTTTATCGGGTCTTGAAGCAAAATCAACATTTTCGAATGACACATCAAGCTCTCACAGGACACCACCAGGTCTTTGGTTAGTATACTCTGCCGAAGAGGATGGTGCCTTCTAAAGTACTATCGTTTTTCGCCAAGACAAGTTCCAGTCATGGTAATCATCATAATGTTGTAGCTCAGGTGACCTCCAAGTGTTTGAAGTGGAAGCCTGCTTTTGAATATTTCAACAGCTGTACAAGGAACGCTTATCAAAGGCTGCTGTAATCGATGGTGACAATTTTGTTCATGTGGTGACAAACAAGGCAAAACACATAAAATATTACGTGGACCAAGCTTCGTGGAGCATGTGGAAAAAAAAGTAGAAAATGCATGGTCCATACATTTGAGGTGGGGATCCTCTGTGGATGTCAGCAGATTGGATTAAGCATACACAGGGGCTACATGCCTCTTGAAGTTGGCACACAAGATGTACAGAACATGGGTAGCTTCGATACCATTCTAGAATATGGCGCGAAAAGTGATTGAAAACCTACAAGCAAGTGTGGAAAGAACTGGTAAATACAACAAGTATATTGGTGCGCCAATCCAAATTCAGATCATCAGTTACATTAATAACTAACTCCTGGGAAGCATTGTTCAGCGCACTGATGAAGCCAAAGGTTTCACAGTGACTGCATTCAAAGCTGGTTTATCAAGATAACTGGAGTCTTTGTTCCAAGCTTATTTTCTGGTTTACTGTAACTGGATTTATAGATGAAACTGCTGATGTTGCTAGAATAGAGGTACAGTCTCTTTGTGCTCATCACATTTCCCCAGATCTCAAGATTTATGAAGCTTTCCTGATATCTGTCTGAGTGATTTATGTGACTGGCAAAGGATTCGCTGGATATATAATTCAAAATTTGGTAAAATTTGGATTTGATGTGTCATTTTTATGACGACAGAGCTATGACAATGCTGCATCCATGTCAGGAAGAGCCCAAGGGGCTGATGCACTCATACAACAGGACCACTCTTTAGCTATGAAGCTCATAAATTCGATTTGATAGTCACAGACTTGTGCAACATTCATCAGGAATTCACTAGGAATCCTGCATTCTTTGGGCCATCAAAGTGTAGGCAAATATTCAACTATGTTCTTGAATCATTAACCAATATTCGAGTCAAATGTACCTCAATCACAAGATGAATTGAACGTTTTCACAGCGCACAAAACTTCAAGGAAATATATAGTTGTATTGTTTCAGCTTTGGAGAAGATTCAAGAATCCTAAAACAAGACCACAACCCATGGTGTCATGATTCTGTTAGCGCCATCACCAAGGAAGATTTTGTTATCTGCTACGTTATACTTTCTAAATCGTTTGCGCTGGGTGAGTCCACCTGTTATCAAGTTCAGTTAGAAGAGAAGACTTTGCAGAGTTAATCAATAGTACAAGGGATTTCGAAAGGAAACTGCTAGCACTGAGAGAAAATGTTGATGATACTTTCAGACAGGTTTTCTTAGAAGCTAAGGAATTAGATTCCGTCAAGAAAGTCAAAATCAAGCACCCATACATTTTTACGAAACAAGCACATCGTTCATATCAGGATACTGGTGATGATGTTGAAGGTTACTACAAAGTGTCTGTGTTCTCACTCTTTCTGGATACCTTCACTATTTCACTGCATCAGCTTTTTAACAAATTTAATTGTCTTTTACCACGAAAACTGAAGATAGGGGAATCATTGATGGAGCTACAAAACATAATTTCATTTTATGCTTCAGATCCATCAGGCACCGATTTAAGAACGACGATGGCTGAGCCGAAACTCTTTGATCAACGTCTCAGTCTATTGGAGCAGTTGCCTCAAAATGCAGTGATGTGTTGGGTAATACTGGCTTTACATTCCGTCTGAATCCACCACAGTGACTGCATTCAAAGCTGTTGCTCAAGAAAACTGGAGTCTTTGTTCCAAGCTTATTTTATGGTTTACTGTAACTGTGAAATTTGGATTTTGTATCAGTGTAATTATTCTTCATTTAGAGTGGGAAAAATACAGTGAACTTTTGTATGTGTAACACAAAGTTCTGCAATGTATACATATTCCATTCTGTTAATCTCATTACTAGCATTTTAGTCTCATTTGGTAATTACCTGTTCTTTCATTAGTATTAAAGTTATGTTTCACAACTTCTGTAAAAGAAATATTTATGTATATCTATCTCAAAGCTGCTAAAGCCTTTAGTGTTCTGCAACTAATTTTGACAGCATATCATTGTCAGGTGGAATTAGAAATCTTATAATTTTGAGCAATATTATATATCTATATACAGTTGTGAAATAAGTCGGCTTATAAACACAAACACAGGCCTTCTGCAAATGAAACTGCATCTCTTGTTTAGTCACAATGTACATGGAGTACATTGTGCCATCATCTAGCCTACAACACAGTTTTGTAATATGAATCTCTGCGTTATTGTGAAGCTGGCACAACAAGCCATGTGATGTGCCAATAGTTTTTGTTGAGGACAACAGAATTATAGAAGCATTCACGTAATAATATTGTTAAAGAACATGTAGTGCTGCTATAATTTTGGGTTTTTATCCACTTATGTAAATGTAAAAGTTGTGATACTTAGTTACACTCAGTAATATAGAATTGTCTATTTTAATCCTGCACTAAATTTTCATGAATTTTATAAAGTCTAAGTGGATAGATCCACAATGAGAACACCCACAGTCAAAATATGACTGTAAGGATTCATAACAACATGTTACAGATAGACTGCTACTCACCAAATGGAGAAGGGAAGGCACTGAATAACAGACAGGCATATTGAAAGTATATTTAAAAGTAGAATAAGCTACTGTATGAAGTTCTCCTTCTGAGATGGAAAACAAAACACATACATTATTACTTAAACCACTCACACACACATGGTCACTGTCATTTCCAGGCACTAATTTATTTAACATGTTCAATTTTATTGTTACTTGAATGTCTTATAGTAATAAAAATTGTTTTTACAATATACACACGAAAAGTTTGTGTTATGACTCATTTTGGGGAATGAAGAAGTAAGGTGTATGAATTACATAATGAATAAAATAACAGACACTCTACATTCTGTTAAAAGATGTACTTACGATCCACTTCCTAATGTAACTAGTCTGACACCGTCTGGACCAACAACATCAACTCTTCCTTTATTTACAATAAATAGTTCGCTGTGCACATCATTGATATGGAGAATTGGAGCTCTTTTCCTAAAAAGCTTCATTGTACCATCTGCTAGGATTCGGTCACAGAGAGGTTTGCTTGCCTTATGAAACACTTTACTCTAGAAAAAAATAAAATTATGTAAATGTGTAAGATTATATGGCTAGTGACACTCAAAGTAAAATTATATAAGTTATTAGACTTCATTATTTATGTTATTAAAAGCCAATGTTTCATTTTCACAGCTACACTCTCTCTCAGTTGACATCTTAATTCAGTTTTCTCTCAACACTCAGGGAAAAGGTAGTGAGCAATCAGCTGAAGAACATTGGTTCCTGCAGTGCCAATAAAACACTGAATCTTGAAGACACAGACATAACACTGTTTTTTTACTAATAACAGTCATTCAAATCTACTCACAGACAACAAAGGAGAATTTAACACATAAAATTATGTGAGCATCCAACCCAAGAAGAGTGAAGCAACATATTATTTACTGCAAGATGTATCTTGTGACAAGTTTTTACAGGGGTCCTTAAACAATCACTCACCCCATATATCATTCATGGACATAGCAAGAAAGAGAATATCCATCACATAAGGATGATAGCAGAGAGTAGATATAAATGTAAGGACTGAAGAAATAAAAGGATGTGGATCTGATACGCTCAAATTATATTTATTATTCTGTAATATAATTTCTTTGTTTTTGCAAAACACTTTTCAAGGTCTTGAACACATCTCTATGACTAATCCCCCCACTCCCTCTCTTTTACTTCTTTTATGACAGCAGTATGCATTAGACTGCATTATCTCTCCCACATATATGAACAGATGTTTTCTACAGCTTGTACTATATATAGACTCAGTTAATTCTGCAGGTACTGACAGCTGTACACCAATTTCCCTTAAAATTATTTTATAATCTACTCTCTCTTTCATTTTCAAAAATACTTACTGGTTTAGCCATGTACTACTTACTACAATCTTCAGAAACACTCACGAAGTAGTTAGGCTATAATATTTTATTTTTGTTGCAACGAAAAGCTCATATTAACCTTTGAATCAATAACAACAGAACTATTATATATAATCAAAGAATAAACAATCTGTCCCTTGTGCGCGCCGCCACAGAATAATGCTGTCCTTCACTGTGCGTCTACGGATGTTCTGCTGGCGACTCCCACACCGGTATTACTTTGCATTGGTGAGCCATAGCTGTGTAGTCAATAAATTTTTGCAACAGTATTTTGTTAGGAATAATTTTCCCCCGAATTAAAATCAAGGTATTTAAGAGATTAGTGAATAATGCCATTTTTTCTAACTTGATGACCTGTTTGTTCCAGGAAAGACATTGATAGTTCACAACGGGCAAACACAAATTATATGAAATAGACTGCTGTGGAGTAACACTGGACTATTGTGTTCCATTTAGTCTTCCCATTCAGCAGCAGTGTATTCTACCCTCATTTGTCATAAAGCCTTGTTATTTGTGAGTTTGTTACCTGTTTCTGTTAATTAGTATAACCGTGACAAAACCAAAATTCTGGGTAACAATTTCTAGATGGATTCACGCAAAATAATAAATTTTATCCCAAATTTTTCTCCATTATAATACAAATTACTTTCTCAAGCCCATAAAGTGAACTTTTAGTGAAGCAGATATTAAAATTTTTAAAAAAAAAGAGAGAGCAAGGTTAATTTCCAGGTACAGCCCCATGTCTTTCCTCTCCAGAAGAAATGTTCCACCACTCACATTTCAGTGCTGTTCTAAATGCTTCTATTGAAACTGTAAGGAGATGGTTAGAATTCGTAAGTAACTAGAAACTATGCAGATTGCTGTCAGATGAATGAAACACGCTGCTAGTGGGTCTGCTGAGAGAAATAAGAGGGCTTGCATTCCAGAGATATCGAAGGGAACCCAAGTGATTCTGTCTCCTGTGGATACTGTCCCATCTCTAGGAAATATGGTATTATCGCTACTCATCATTACACTATGAGTGGTTAGACAGGGGCAGGTCTAGGGGTGTAATGAAGGCAGGGGCGACGGAGTATTTCAAGCACCATACTCATTCTCCTTACCAGCAAGTTTAAGGACTTGTCTCCAGATGATATTGTTATTGAGACTGTACAACACATGCCATCTGAATGGAAGCCTGCTATATCAGGGAAAAGCAAATGCTGTAGTGCAGGGCTTGTTAATGATTGGCAGTTGTAAAGGATCATCTTACCGCTTAATTGATCACATTTTATTCTAATACCTCACATGTGAATAATTTTACACTATGATACAAACTTATAACTTTTCTCTGATTATTACATAAATTCTAGTTTTTTGAATAATCAGTTAGCAAAACATTATTCTTCTTATATCCAAACAAATTTATGCTCAATCAATGTGTTATGCGAAATTATTATTCACATTCCTTCTTTAATTTTAAACCGTAATTATGTTACAAATTATTCTAATTACAGCTATGTTTGTTGTCTTGTGTTATTTTTATATCTCTGTTCTAGTCTACATTCTCTCTGTGCAACTTTTTGCTGTGAGTCGGTTGCCACTCTGGGTTGTAAGTCATCAGCTGTAACAGAGAATTTCATGGCCTGTGATAAAATGCTGTAAGTGCATTGTGGAATCTGGCAAATATGGAATAACTGTATTTTGAAGAAAATATGGAATTCTGTAACGACTTTTTACTGAACTAATGTATGCAGACAGTAAACCTAGGGACCTTTTTCGTATTCATTGTAGAAAGGAATCATCCACTAAAACATTAGGATAGCAAGGAGACAATGGACATATTCCATCCATGTCACTGATAAAAGGGGTATCAGGGTACACATCCAGTGTCAGCTTACCCACTTGGGTATATTCATTCTCCGCTCGCCTTGTACCAGAGAACTACCAGGAATTGATCAAGGTCACTCAAGGGAACCCTCCCACACACGTCAGGCAATTGAGCCAGCTATATTCAATGATATGACATAAGTTAATACTGATCATGTGACATAAAATTGGTGGGAAACAAATGCCTTCATCTCTCAGTCAACAGGGGCACAATACAACTGTGGGAAACCCAATGCACCAATAAAATTAAAGTTCCCCTTATCATTCTTCATAACTATCTCAACTTTGTAGCCGGCTGGAGGGGCCGAGCGGTTCTAGGCACTGCAGTCTGGAACCACGCGACCGCTACGGTCGCAGGTTCGAATCCTGCCTCGAGCATGGATGTGTGTGATGCCCTTAGGGTAGTTAGGTTTAACTAGTTCTAAGTTCTACGGGACTGATGACCTCACAAGTTAAGTCCCATAGTGCTCAGAGCCATTTGAACCATTTGAACCAATCAACTTCGTACATACCTCCTTATTGAAGGTTTGAGCATGAAATGGGAGAGGTTCAGATTTGTTATAAACGAGGTTCAGATTTGTTATAAACAACAGTTACTTAATTCTGGATTATTAACAATAATTTTGTCTCTCTACAGTTAAATTTAATGATCCTAGTCAGTAGCACTCTGTAGTGAAAGGGTTTGTAAATAATAACACTTATATACAACGTAACTTATTCTTTATTGACAATATTTTTTATTTCTTTTTAATTTATTTGTATATTTATTAATAATAACATTTTCTTAATTATGTGGTTGTTTTACAATACATTATTTTTCTTCTTATTTAAAAGACAGCTTGGACATTTTTCTTTAAAACAATTTCTGCCATACACAGAGATAGTATTTACATTAAACCTAGAAGAACTTAAACATACAGCATGCAATATTGTCATACAAACATAGTGTGCAGTCATGTACATGGTACATATAATATATAAATATTATGTATACACACAAACAGTGTGCAATGAGGCATTCATTCTCTGTGACTCACTTATAACTATGACAAACGGTTCATTCAATTATTCTTCACCTACACACACACACACACACACACACACACACACACACACACACACACACACACACACAGTCTCCACAGAATCCAAGTATTTGTATGGAAAGTGACAAACTGTAACTTTGTATCATTGGGATATGCTGCTCTGGTGACAAACATATCCTCCTGATGCTTCATCTTAGCAAGTTTCCGAAGAGGCAAATGCATGAAACTGAGTAAATAAAAGAAGTGGAACATTATTCTTGGCGTTACTCTCTTTGAAAAAAGACTGTTTGGTGGCAATGTCTTCTAGAAGAGGGATGAAACTGGACCCCTCCTGTAAGTGGATCAAAGACATGTGAACCATATATCAAGTTGAGTACATGGCTGAGCACTTTACTGGACACATTTCCTGCTTTTAGGAAAACTAATCTAGTATGATGCTTTTGATAAGGTTCCGAAACACTCCGTGATTGACTCACACTGCGATGTCACACCATTTCTCTCACAAATTTGGACGACACTCTTCTCCACCATGTCAGCATCATTGCCCTCTCTCGAGGTGGGGGTATGGTGTGTCACCTAATAGTACAGAATTGCTTTGCACTTCTTTGCCCTTTATGATGGGATACTGCAGGTCATTCTCATATGCAGGGACCTCCGTTTCCAGAACTGCTTGACAAGCATCAAGGGAAGTGGTCAGATCTTGATATGCCTCATGCGGGCTATCAGAGCAGGAAAATGAGATCCAGTCCCCAAATGCGTGAGCGATCACTGAGTAGCTGAAAACATTTACAAGACTTACTTCATGATTCGTAACAGTGCATGGATGCTGCTGCTGCAAGACCCTACAGTGTTTCAGCGATCTTTGATGGTAATGCTCACAAGACAGGCCAGGGCAAGCAGAACGTGTTCCAGAACACGAAAAATGGGCTGGAGTCGTGATGCTGGCTCATGGGAAAGCCAGGGATGTTGATGGCCTGGACTGTACTGGAGTTGTCAATAGACCTGGCTGCTTCACATGCAGTCATGGCTACATCATATGTGATGATGGACTAGGTTGCTGCTGCATGGCCAGCAGCTGTCGCATCATCAGCATTATGGTTCACAGTTTGGGCTGCTGCACAGTGGGCTGTGGATACATCATCATCATGGGTGGGTGACTGGGCTGCATCATCATGAGCAGCAGACCGGGCTGTTGAAATATCGTCACTGATGATGACCAATGTGCTATTGCCATTCGATCAGCTGCTGTTACTGCTGTAGGTACAGATCGCACACCCACAAACTCGTTCATATCAAACAGAAGGAGGAAAAAATATTAAGAATCATGTGTAACTTTTCAAAAAGTACAGGTAGATGTAGGCATCTATAGTGTTTCTTTCACATTCAAAATAAAATTCCTTGGAATGAGTCTATGGGATCCTACTGGCTACTACCTGCATCATTAGTTGATCCACCTGACTCATATCATCGAATGCACCTAGAAACAAACTATAACGCATCTTGTTAGAAAACCATGCTTGTGATTGTGTGTATATGTGTTAGTATGATTAGAAGCAGAAGGATAGAAGGGACCATTACTCACATATTCACTCCTCAGCCAATGCATCATGTCCCACAAACTAAACTGAGGTGACAGAAGTCATGGTGTATATCCTAGTACCGTGTCGGACCTCCTTTTGCCTGGCCTACTGCAGTAAACTGACGTGGCATGGACTCAACAAGTCGTTGGAAGTCCCCTGCAGAAATATTGAGCCGTGTTGCCTTTATAGCCAGCCATAGTTGCGAAAGTGTTTCCAGTGCAGGATTTTGTCTACAAACTGATCTCTCGATTACTCCCATAAATGTTCGAAAGTATTCATGTTGGGCGATCTGGGTAGCCAAATCTTTGGCTCGAAATATCCAGAGCGATATTCAAAGCAATAGGAACAAGTGTGGCCCGGTGACATGGTGGATTGTCAACCATAAAAATTCGAAAGTTGTTTGTGAACATGGAGTCCATGATTGGCTTCAGATGGTCTCCAAGTAGTCAAAGATAACCGTTTCCAGTCAATGATCAGACCGTTACATGCAAACACAGCATACATCATTATGGAGCCACCAGCAGCTCGCGTAGTGCGTTGTTAATGACTTTGGTCTATGCCTTTTTGGGATTTGTGCCACTCTCGAACACTATCATTAGCTCTTACCGACTGAGACCGTGACTCATATGACTAGACCACGCTTTTCCAGTCGTCTGGGGCCAAGCAACATGGTCACGAGCCCAGGAGAGGCACTGCAGGTGATGTCGTATTATTAGCAAAGGCAGTTGCGTCGGTCGTCTGCTGCCACAGGCCATTGATGGCAAATTTCGGTGCATTGTCCCAACAGATATGTTCATCGTACATGTCATATTGATTTCTGGGTAACTCCGTATATGAGTCCAAGTGGAACACTCTTCTTTTCATATGCAACTCAGTACATTTCGGAGTCTCCTGCGGCGTCTATGTTTCTGGGCGCTACAGTCGCAGGTTCGAATCCAGCCTCGGGCATAGATGTGTATGATGTCCTTAGGTTAGTTAGGTTTAATTAGTTCTAAGTTCTAGGCGACTGATGACCTCAGAAGTTTAGTCGCATAGTGCTCAGAGCCATTTTGTTTCTGGGCATACTTTCCTTACATTTCCAAGTTGCCTTTGGCAAAGTGTTCCACATATAGACAGTATGAAATATTGAGATATTTAATTTCTTGACGAACTTAGTATTGGCAAGCATTCTGTAAGGTGGCAGACCTATGTAATTTTTGTCATAAACAGTCCAAGCCCTTTCTTGTTTGGTTTTAGGTAGAGTCCTTTACTGATTGACAATGATTTTCCTCTTAGCAGGACATGGGAGCCGGCGTCAAAACAGAACATTCTTCGGTCCGGCCAGTCTGAGTGTTTGAAAACAGTCTGTGAGTGTGTTATGTCGTTGCTGTCGGTGTTCTACAAAGGGCGGCGCCATCATCCCAGTCATAGGGACAATAACTGTGATGGGCAATGCATGCACCGTGTATGCTACGGAGGCGTATATAGGACAACGACTGCAGCCTTAGCATCAGTTTTCAGTGGGACTCAGCAGCGGCAGCAGAGTTCACCTGAAGACAGATGGATCGCTGAAATACTGAATCATGTTGACGTTAGGATCCAGTGAGCAATCCCAAGGAGACGTTCAAGAATTTTTTCTCTAAGAAAACCTACGAAGTCACAGTTAACTGTCCTGCTCAATCTCAGGTTTAAGATTTACATAAGTGAACATTTTCTGATTCCAACACGAACACAGCTGAAATTTTCACAGTGTTGTGGCCTAACTCAACGAAACCAAGATATCCCAGGCAGGGGCTGTACTTCGCATTCGATGTTACTTCGAATTAAATATTACTCTAGGCAAACATTTTTCTCTCATGCCGAAACTATGGTTTCAGAAACTGATCTGCGTCAAAAATCTGGGATTCAAATGCCCAAAACAGCTTTTAGCAGAACTCGGAAGTGACTTACAGTCGAAAAATTCCTTACACTTGCTGTGGCTAAAGCGTGTGCTGCTTAATATTAGGACAGTTTTAGCGGCTCACACAGATTTACCGCTCAGTGTTGTGGCTGATACGGCGGAAGCTAGCGCCAGTAGCTTGCAGTACTGAGAGCGTGGCAATAAAGGTGGGTGGCCCCAGACCAAGCAAGCACGGGGCGGCAGCGCGCAGCGCTCCTGATCCCTGCACTTCTTTCAGCTTGCAGGAGGTAGTAACCAAACAGCTGGAAGCCAACATGCAGTCGCTAAATGCCACAATAACAGCCTTACAGTGCACCAAGGCAAGTTCGTAACATTTTGGAAACAAACCACCGTCTTTTAAATGGTTCAAATGGCTCTGAGCACTACGGGACTTTACATCTCAGGTCATCAGTCCCCTAGAACTTAGAACTACTTAAACCTAACTAACCTAAGGACATCACACACATCCACGCCCGAGAGAGGATTCGAACCTGCGACCGTAGCGGTCGCGCGGTTCCAGACTATAGCGCCTAGAACCGCTCAGCCACACCGGCCGGCCACCATCTTTTACCGAGCAAGAAGGAGAGAGGCCAGTGTTGTTATCACCGACGGTTTGGCAGCAATGCCCACACTTCTGTCACACCATGCAGTCACCCAAATGCATCTGATGGTTCAAAAAGGGCGCAAATGGCCGTCCAATATTTAGTCCCATCCCCTTTCTCCCTTTCGCGCCTTCTGCGTAGGTTTTCAGTGAGATGTACGCTTCTGTTCTGACCCACGGAGTGCGTACGGATGCACTATGCGGGAAGATACCCGCGGGATTTCCGTCGCGTATGTCTCCTGACAGTACGGGAGAGAAAACGTTCTTGAACATACCACATGTTACTTCACCAGCTACAGGACCGAATAGTCTAGTTTTTGGTACTGCAGCAGAGCAAACATCCACTTCATCAATCAGACTGTTCCTTATCAATTCTCGTCATGCTAATGTTCTGCAGACCGGAAAGGAAGCCAACATGGGCAATGGGCTTCAATTTGGAGACACACTGTGCTATTCTGTAACTTACAACGCCAATTTCACACCAGTTCTGGGTTCCATGGTTACTATAAGGGATGAAGTACCTACAACAAGAAACAGTAAACGCCCCTGCATTTCATTTGTGGCTGGTTTGGAGGATCACAACTTTGAAGACCTAAAGTTAGCTGACATGGGGAACGCAGTGAGTTATTCTTCATATGCCGATAGAGCACTGAGATTGGTTTCATGCACATGGAAGGAACTGTTTCGAGGGGTCTGTGTGTAACTGAGAAATTATCTGGAACCACGTTTCTTGTCTGACTGTGGTGTGCTCCCATGACATTACTTCAAAGGAGGTAGCTCCCTTAGCATGCAATTTCTGACTGCCGTTAAAAACTCATACATTTAAACATACGGTAAAAAAGTCTTGAATTGGATCTTGTTTTAAACAAGTTGTTTCACTGGTATCTCATCATTGTGGATGCCACTGAACATCTTATAAGAGCTGATTTCCTACACCATTTTTGGTCGGTGGCAGACCTCTACGAAGGATGGCTTCTGCCTCTATCGAAAGTCGACTCACTGCAAATTAACTCTTCTTCATCATTCAAGAACCACACTGAAGACAATGTCCTTTCAGCGATGCAAACATGAGCTATTGCACCATATTCGGACGCAAGCAGGCCTGCCAGTTGCCGCGAAACTAGAAAGACTTACTGCAGAAAAATGTTTGGCAGCAAAGTCAAGCATTGAGAGGCAAGAATATGAAGGTGTAGCAGCAGCCATCTATAGCCATCGCGGAATTTATTAATAGTGGCATATGTGGACGGGCAAATAATGGTAAGTAATTAATAATTACTGCTTGAATAAATGAAAAAATTGACTGGAAAGAATAGTTGAAAGAAATTGGAAGGTAATTTCTAAATCTGTACACACATCCTGGGTGAACTTTAACTGGTATCAATATCAACAGACCTTCTATATCAATACATTCAAGGTCAATATTTATAATTTGCCTTACATACTGCTTCACATTAATTCCATTGTGCGTACTCCTGATTATAACAATGCTGATTCAGGATCGCTCCTCCGCTGCTCATGCAGATTCCTCTTGTCTGCTCCCAACCTCCTGATGCAGGATCTCGGCGGCGGCCTAAATGATCGTCGTGAATGTACGAATAAACTTGGCTTTCCTAATAACTTTTATAACACTTTTAATGTACAGTTGAAATACACATTTTTAAGCAATTCTGGTACGACGGATCTAAGCATATGTCCACCCGCTACCACTTATAGAAAAAAAAACAGGTGAAGATACAGGAATTGATAAATTGAAGAGTGTATTCCTTCTGCCTTTTTTTAATTGAGATGTATCAAAACATTTTCCTTGCCACAAAACAACTCGTTAATTTGTCACGGTCTATACAGCATTCAGTTTACATATAGTTTACATGAATAACAAGAAAAGAACAAAAAAATAATATGATTCAGTATAATTGCTCCCCCCCCCCCCCCTCACTGTGTACTGACGTCATATTGCAGTGCACAGTGTCTGAGCTTATTTCCCTTTTCAAGGGTTGATAATCCTAGCCGGTATGTGCATACCCTTTATTTTCGGCCATTGGAGTTATCCTGAATGGTTATCAATTTATGTGGCCACGTCAGCTTCTGTTAACAGATACATACATAGGTTTTCCCTTCTAACAAAGGGCTTCCTGTAACCGTATACTCCCATTGTTGCCAGTCAGCATCTGCACATCGTTAGCTTGCAAATCATGCGTGCACTGCACAACATCCGTTATCATCCCAATTCGCGCTCACGTGTTTAGTACAAGGACAGAGTGTCCATGTCGTGCGCTTACAGTAGCTCTCACTGCACAAATTCGTGAAGTTCTATTCAATGGCGTGAGCCTTTGTGAAATCTTCGATGTGATCACAACTGGTTTCCATATCAGCGGCCCAAGGAATTTATTTCATCTCGTCGCTCTCAGTACATCAGACATCCGTTGACAAGTTAAGTTTCTTGCCGCTTTTACGACGTTGTCGAGCACAGAAAATTCGTGTTACCTAAAGTATTGCCATCTTTAGTTTATCACATTCACTCACGTATATCATAGGCATACTTAACACTTTGTAGCCAGTTTCGTATGTTTTTGTGCTTTGGTTTTGATTGTCTTTCAAACAGTTGCATTACATAAAGTTTCTTTAGTGTTCTTTCCACATACTACACACATAACATAAAGCATACAAATACAATTACAAAATACACTTATCCTATTCATTTGCTGACATGCCACTATCGTCGCTTATGTACATTATAGTCTGTAACATATTCTCTCCCCATTTTATATATATTTTCATTGCTTGTCGTTTTGTTTTATTGTATTTTGTAAAATTACAGTGTAGTTACATTATTCGATTCTAACAACATGAGTACACGTTTTACTCTCGTTTGATTATACATTCTTCATATACCATTCATACAGTAATAGATTCTGTTTTCATTCATGGCATAAATTGATATCTAAGTAATAGATTTCAGCTATCAGTCGTCCTTCGGAATTTTTATTTTTTATTTTATTTTTTTCCTTTATTGAATTTCAATTCCCCCTGAAGGGGGCGGGCTGGCAGCAGCTTAGTATGCCGCTCTTCAGCCTACAGACTTTGTTAGAAAGATGAAGAGAATAAATAATAAAAACAGGTGATAAAATCGGAGACTTAAAGAGTAACATGGCGAAAAGAAATCGTGGAACTTAAAACAAAGAACAGAGGGATGATGACGCTAAGAAAATACGTACAAAACAGACAGGTAAAACAATAGACAGACAATTAAAAAAACACGGCGACAGTCTGGTTTCTGTTTGCAAAAGACATAAAATTCACACCCAGCGACAGCATGGTTTCTGTTCGCAACAAGAGAAAGACGAAACGACACTGAACAGTCACTGGAACACTGCACTAAAAAGTTTGCAAATGTGACAAGTGTGTGTGTGTGGTTTGATGTTTTCGGGCGCTAAACAGCGTGGTCATCAGCGCCCAAACGCATAGAAACAGGAACACATGCAGTGAAGGGACGAAGACGGACACCAAACAAGGAGAACGGCTAAAAGACACAGACCTGACGCAGTTCCAAATCCTCACATACAGAGGCAAAACAAGAGGAGAAGAAACGCACTAAAAGAGGAAAGGAAACACAAGGAAAAGAGAACAGAAATCGAAGTGAAACAAGTAGGTAATCGTGACTGGCGGACCTCTTACCTAAAGCCTGGGTGAGCCAGTCACCCAGCAGCACATTAAAATCCTCTCCCTAAAATCCGAGGCAACAAATTGGACAGGACACAAAACCGTAAGACCTTAACCACAGTCGTTGCGTCGTCTTGCAAAATAGAGGACAAATCCGGTGGCAAGGAAACCACCGCCCTCTGGTCAGAGAATAAAGGACAGTCAAGTAAAATGTGGCGGACCGTAATCTGGACGCCACAAGCCATACCACAGCCGAGAGCAGGTGGGGGGAAACTGGACAGATGATGGGAAAATAAAAAAGAGGGGAGCCGGGAAAGGAGCTGATGGAGGACGAGGACCATAAGAGGGGTGAGGGGCGCTGGGCAGACGCGACAGGGAGTGGGGTAGGCAGAGGAGGGGAATACAAAAGGACTTGGGGGGGGAGAAGGGAGGTAGGGATAGGTTTAGTGGGGAGAAAACAGGACAGAAGGGGGGAAGAGGGAGCTCAGGGAAAGGACAGAGGAAAGGAGGGGGAGTGAGGATCAGAGTTGATAGGAGGGATAAATGGAGGGAGAGAGGGCATCATCTGGGAGGGGGAGTTGATGGAAGCCACCTTAGGGAAGGAGATGTAGGGTGTAGAGATGGAGGGTAGGGGGGACACAACGGTGAAGACGTGGCAGGGGGCGGGGATGGGAGAGGAGAGGAGCAACCAGGGGGTGAGGGGGTTCAAGACGGCGGAAGGTGTAGAGGATGCAGATATGTTCGAGGAATAAGAGCAGATGGGGGAAAGGAATGAGATCATAGAGGATCCGCGTGGGGGACGGCAGGCGTATATGGAAGGCGAGGCGGAGTGCATGACGCTCAAGGATCTGGAGGGACTTATAGAATTTGGGGGGGGGGGCAGATATCCAGGCAGGACTGGCATAACAGAGGATGGGACAGATTAAGGATTTGTAGGTGTGGAGGATGGTAGAGGGGTGCAACCCCCATGTCCGGCCAGAGAGGAGTTTGAGGGGTTGGAGGCAGTTGTGGGCTTTGGATTGGATGGAGCGGAGATGAGGGATCCAGGTGAGATGACGGTCAATGGTGAGGTCAAGTTAGGTGAGGGTGGGGGTGAGGCGGACAGGACGGGCGCAGACAGTAAGGGAGAAATTCAGGAGCCGGAAGGAGCGAGTGGTACGACCTACGATGATTGCCTGGGTCTTGGAAGGGTTGAGTTTCAGGAGCCACTGGTTACACCATGCAGCAAAAAGGTCAAGGTGATTCTGGAGAAGGCGTTGGGTCCGTTGGAGGGTAGGAGCGAGGGCGAGGAATGTGGTGTCATCAGCATATTGCAAGAGGTGTACTGGAGGGTGGGGTTGGGGCATATCTGCCATGTACAGGAGGTAGAGGAGAGGGGAGAGGACAGAGCCCTGGGGCACACCTGCAGAGGGGTAGAAGGTGTGGGAATTGGCATTATGGATGGTAACATAGGAGGGGCGGTGGGAGAGGAAGGAGGCCATCAGACAGATGTAGTTGATAGGAAGGGCGTAGGTTTGGAGTTTAAACAGGAGACCGGGATGCCCGACACGGTCATATGCCTTTTCGAGGTCAAGGGAGACGAAAATGGCGGCGTGACGGGAGTTAAGCTGGAGGGAGAGGAGATGAGTGAGGCGGAGGAGTTGGTCATCAGCAGAGAAGGAAGGACGAAAGCCACATTGGGTGTTTGGGAGAGGTTGGTGCCGGACAGGAAGGTGCTTGAGGTGGCCTATAGCAACTCCGCCACGCACCAGAGGATACGGGTTATCGGCACGGTGTAGGGTGTAAGGAGCCTTGGAGATGGAGATACGGGGTTGAAGGAAGGTTTCATTTAGGACGGAGGCATCCACGCGGTGCTGACAGAGGGTGTGGAGGACGAGGAGTTTCTGGGTGGGCAGGGAGTGAATGTTGTGGTACAGGAGACGGTAGGGTTCATGTACCATGGGAGGGGAGAGTTAGACGAGGGTGGTGAGGGGGGTGAAGGTGAAGTGGGCCTTGTTGTGGGAGTATGTGGCATAGTTGGTAAGATGGAAGATGGAACGGGCAGCGAGGGCAATTTGGGAGAGAGTGTGTGAGCGCTGGAAGAGGTGGATGTTTTGGAGCACAATGGTGGGGAAACGGATGATGTCATCGGCAGTAGGGGGAGGGCGGAGCGAGTTGTTGGGGTGGATGGGGTCATCAACAGGATGGACAGGGACGGTGATCTCAGGGGTGACTGGTGGTGGTTTCACTTTACACTTCGAGGAGTAGGTAGGATGTGGTTCATTGCAAGTGTTGCAGGAGGGGGGAGAGGTGAGGTTGGGGCAATTCTTGAGGAAGTGTGAAACTTTGCAGTTGGGACAAGTAGGGGGGTTCTTGCAGGCAGAGGTAACGTGGTCGTTGTAGGTGAGACAGCGTTGGGAGCGGTAGGATTGGACTGGGAAACGGGAGGGGTCCACCTTATGACGGCGATTGTAGATGAGGGCTCCCTCAGTGAGGAGACAGTCAATGGAGGAGGAGGATTCGGTGAATATCCGCATCAGAAAAGTCGGCCCGGCATCACTGAAGATGCAATGGGTCGTGCGGATTTCGATGTCGGGCTGGGAGTTGGTAGGGTAGGGGGTGAGGGTTACACGTTGGCCAAATTGAATATGGGGGAAGTGGGAGAGGAGATCAGTGTGGAAGGAAGCATTGGGGGATTTAATGAGGACCGAGTCCTTGCGAGGAATCAGAAGGGAGATGGCATTGGGGTAGTATTTCCAGATGGCGAGGGTGAGGGAGCGGGCATCAAGGAGTGGGTGTAGAGGGGGCAGGGGGACCGGTTGCAGGGGGAGATGGCGGGGGGCAGGACCACCCTGAGCAGCGGATGACGCAGACGGAGGGGGCCTGGGTGTCACAGACACTGTGGAACGTCGAGTCGAAATCCGTGCTGGCTTGGAGCCCGTCGGAGGCGGTGCAGGGAGCGGCGGAAAGTCAATAGCTGTCGATGGGGCGACAGTGATAGGTGAGGAGGAGTTGGGGGTGGTTACAGCCGAAAGTGGCGCAGGGGTGGACAGGGAGAGAAGGAAGGATGGGAAGTGGGGTGGAGGATGAGCTCCATGTGATGGTGGTTGGAGCAGCGGAGGGAGATGTGAAAATGATAGTGGTGGTGGGTTGGGACATGGTGGCAGGGCGCGAGAAGGGCGGCGGCGGCGGCGGCGGCGAGCACCGGCAGGCAGCGAGCAGGCGGTGGCGGCGGCGGCACGGCGGCAGGCGGCGGCGGCGGTGCGGCGGCAGGAGACGACGGCGGCGGCGACCAGGCGGCGGCGGCGGCGGCGACGGCAGGCAGCGACCAAACGGCGGCGGCGGCGAGCACCGGCAGGCGGCGACCAGGCGGCGGCGGCGGCGGCGAGGAGGACCGGACGGCGAGCAATAGTGACGGCGAGCAGACGACATGGCAAGGAAATGGAGGGGATCTTCCACATCGAAGATGCACCCTGAGAGTAGCCCAGGCAGTGAAAGTCTTAGATGAAGAAGTGAGGGAATCCAACCCTCGAATGTTGAATTTTTATTGGCAGATCTAGTTTTAAGCTAGCAACTAGCCATTCTCAATGCTAAGAATACAACAGGTACATAATTAGATGATGTCATAAAAAAGCTGCAATTAATAGCTTAACTCATATGGTTCGTATATTACTTACCACCATCCTTCTTTTGGTCAATGCATGCAATGCCTGTTGGTCTGGCTTTGTACACAGTTCATGGAATACTAATTTTTGCGGAAGGCGGGCTGTTTGGAGAACGCATCAGTTGGTTATATGGCGCCATCTATGTGAACTACATATAAACCTCAATGGAAGTAAACCACTTCAAATTTAATTACATGAAATGGAACATAAATAAAATTCTTATGTTATCATCCGGCTTATTTCATCTTTATCGTCAAGTAATAAAATTTCCATGTTCAGTTCCTGTGAGTCCATTATTATTATTAAAACATTTAAATTACGTCAGGTGGGTAAAACATTTTTAATTTAAAAAAAAATTAAATTTATAAAAAAACACTGGAGGACATGTGCTGTATACATCTATTGGTTGATATGGCTTAGATATATTTATTTTTATATTATATCTTCCTTTATTAAAAACTAATAAGTATATTGTTCATCATATTTACTAAATAGTTCATAGATGGCGCCAAACGTCAGAGAGATGCATGGTTATTGCAATTTGGCTATTACGCTATAGATATAGAGGGTGCTAACCTCTTTCTTCCTTAAAACTGATTTTCGTTGTAAATGTAAAACAACCAATATATGGAATTGCTGTTAATAATGCTGTTTATGCATGTGACCTAACATATGGAAGTAGTTCTATTGGTTCAGAATTATACTCATCATACTCGTATAGTGTACTGCAAACGGTTGCTACATATTGGTAAGACAGTAGGTGTTACCTCGAACCCCCTGGGTTAAACCCTACACCGGTTCCCAGCAACAAATGAGTTAAGCAATTAATTGCAACTTTTTTATGACATCATCTAATTATGTACCTGTTGTATTCTCAGCATTGAGAATGGCTACTTGCAAGCTGAAATCTAGATCTGCCAATAAAAATTCCAAAGGACGACTGATAGCTGAAATCTATTATTTACAAATCAAAATAACGGTCGCTGCGTGCAACAGCCTCTGAATGGAGGGTAACCTGATAAATTGATATATTTTTCATTTCAATTGACAGTGACTTTTTGTCTGAGCATATTTATCAGTTCCAAAGAATTACAGAAGTAAACAATAGTAGCTATAATGGATACTACGTGGATCTCAGATAACTACGCATGGCTTCGCCTCTCTAGCATTCTCCAGGAAGGATCTACAGAATACAGGTTTGAGGAAATTCCACGGAAAGGCATTTATGTGCTCAGTTACCTCTCGTTAATAGACTTCACTGTGATCCCAAGAACAAAATATTTTGTTGTTTATGAACACAACTCAAATCTGGCGATATCAATTGTATCAAGTACTTATTCAGTGTTTAAAAGTGCAGCTCAACATTATGGGATAAGGTTGCCACCCGTGTTGTACTATAATCAGTTGTTCAATTATTGTTCCATAAATCTATGTGGCACTATCTGCGTGTTAACAGACTTCGGTTGTACGGGTCTCTCCTCGTATATCAAATCTATAGAGTCCAGTACAGGCAGAAATTATTCGGTAATGAGTTTTTCCCTAATATGGGCCCAAAGACGGCTCTTTAAAATTTTCTGCACGTCTGCTTGAGATACCGGTTTCGTCTAGTATCTGGTTTTATTCAAATATTTTTCAAAATAGCCCTTCAGCTTCCATGTTTGTTATTGAATGGAGCTGTGTTGAATACTTCACGTCTGAGCTTCTATGAGCCAATATTTAACCAGAAAGTCTCTCTCTGAAACTGTTCCGCCATGTCCGTACCCCATAATAGAACGTCACCCTGTGTGTATCCAACAACAATCGGTCCAGGTATGAATAAAACTTTTCGAAATGCTCTGATCAAGACCACGGGGTTTGCCGTGCAGGATTAGCCGAGTGGTCTAAGGCGCTGCAGTCAAGGACTGTGTGGCTGGTCCCGACGGAGGTTCGAGTCCTCCCTCGAGCATGGGAGTGTGTGTTTGTCCTTAGGATAATTTAGGTTTAGAAGTGTGTAAGCTTAGGGACTGATGACCTTAGCAGTTAAGTCCCATAAGATTTCACACACGTTTGAATTTTGAAATCACGGGGTTTGTTCTTTTCCGTTCGGAGGTAAATACCGAAAATTTTCTATGCTTAAGTAATCCTTCATCTGCAAGTAACGTTGAGAAACACGCCACACTGTCAGTGACAGGCTTGTTTGTTTCGCTTGTGGTGTGGCACATGGCAATTGCGCTTGCTCGACAGGTACAGCTGCTGGCAAGTGTTGCTGCATTCTGCAACTTTCGTTATTTTCCTTCGACTGGAAACCCACGTATTGTGGGTAACCAGTGTAAGTATCTGACTTCTCTAAAAGCATGGGTTTGTTTTCTGTCAAATGTTGTTTCGGAACGTCAGTAGTTATAGTAATACTGCCTCGTAACGTTTCCTCTGCTTCCTTTAAACCTGAATCTATTTTAGCTAGAAATTGACTTTCTTTCTCTTTTAGAGCTTCTTCTACTATATCTTTAGAAATTTTGCACTCTGATACAGCAAGAGTACTGCCCTTATCCAGCATCCCAGCTTCAGCTTTTTGTAATTTCCTGTACATCTGCACGTATCTTATCTCTCAGTTTTTTGGCAAATTTTGACTCTAAACTTTATTGGTCTAGTCTTAGACTTAACTTTTGTACTTCTGTAGATTAAGTTTTTGCACGCGTCTTGCAGCTCGCTGACTGCGTCAGTCACAATTTTTACCTACGCATCCACGTGGAATTGCGTCTACTTAATTTGAGAACATGCTTCACTAAGGTCTTGTAACTCACCTGCAAGTTGTTCCTGTTTATCGTCTATGGATGATGCTTTTTCCGTTAACGTATATATATTGCTGGATATGTCGGTAACGATTTCTTGTTTTAGTTTACCTAGCTCTGTCAACTTCCCGTATAGCTCGTCAGATAATTCAGTGCGTATAGTTTTGCTCACCTCACTGAACTGTAGACTAACACTATTCCTGAAATCGTTAAATGCCTGATTTTTCTGTGTAAACTGTTGTCCTATATTTTCCTTAAGTGGTTGTGTCACACTCTTCTGAAATTCCTGTTGTTTTGTGAACTGTTGCGTTATTAGTTTCACGAGTGTCATAGTATTCAAATAGTTTTTTCGAACTGTTTCCTGTTATTCTGTCCGCGACGTCGTGAGAAAATAATCAAAAGAACTTTCGCTGTCGCGCCCTTCACTTTCACTTGTTGAAAAAATGTTTCCCGGTGAGAACCGAAAAATTGTCTCGTCGAGCGTCATAAAAGTGACATCATGATTAGTTATACTGCTAGTTTCATCATATTTTGATAATAGGGCGCCAGCCTCATTGCTCTGGTTGCCATTGGCCCGTTCACGAGTTGGCACATTACCTTAAACTGTTGCCATGCTCGGATCTGGGCATATCACATTTTGTAATCAATTTTCAACAATAGCCATTTCTTTTGACTCCACTGTGAATAGTTTTTAACAAAATTATGAACGAAATTTTTCAAACATGAAATTTTGTCTGTATCGGTACTTTTCAACTAAAGTAGATTTAGCTGCATATTCGCTAATGAACCTGATTATTATCTGACACAGTCTTATAGAATCTGAATGACTTATCTTGCACTTTAATGATGAGTTTGTACAAATTTTGTCTTTTCTGTAGATGTACACTTTCTGTAAAGATATTAATGTGAAGGAAAAGAGATTATCTACTGCTAGAGAGACGGCGCTAAGCGTGGTCATATAAGCATTCAGCGTAGGAGCTTTCTACCTTTACCCTTTACCGCTGAAATCAGCATTCCCAGCGCATTTGGTTTTTCTTGTTCCTAATCTCACAGATACGCAACAAATGCAATGAAAGTTCCATTAGTTTCTTGTAACAATAAAACGAATAATTTACCTCAAAATTTTTTTATCTCAACAATTGAAAGGTCTGTTCACATTCCGCTCGGCGCCGTCCTTTAAAAGGTCGCCACTGAATAGTGGCGTATGTGGACGGGCAAATAATGGAAACTAATTAATAATTACTGCTTGAATAATTGATAAAAATTTATTGGATAGAATAGTTGAAAGAAATTGGAAGGTAATTTCTAAATCTGTACACATATCCTGGGTGAACTTTAACTGGTATCAATATCAACAGACCTTCTGTATCAATACATTCAAGGTCAATATTTATAATTTGTGTTACATACTGCTTCACATTAATTCCATTGTGCGTACTCCTGATTATAACAATGCTGATTCAGGATCGCTCCTCCGCTGCTCATGCAGATTCCTCTTGTCTGCTCCGAATCTCCTGCTGCAGGATCTCGGCGGCAGCCGAAATGATGAACAGTTAGGTGTGGTCGTCGTGAATGTATGAATAAACTTTGCTTTCCTAATAGCTTTTTATAACACTTTTAATCTATGGTTGAAATACTTCATATTCTTAAGCAATACTGGTACGACGGATTTAAGCATACATCCACCCACTACCACTTACATAAACAGACAGGTGAAGACACAGGAATTGATCAATTGAAGAGCCTATGTCTTCTTTTTTTTCATGGAGATGTATCTAAATATTACCCTTGCCGCAAAATAACTCATTTATTCTTCTTTGTCATGATCTATAGATCATTCAGTTTACATACAGCTTACATGATTAAAAAGGAAAGAACAAAAATATAATATGATTCAATATATTAAACAGCGCTATTGCCGGAGCACCGATGTTTTGTGCCATTGATTGCAAAAAGGCATATTCACAAATACCAGCGGCTCAAGAGAATAAAAAATCATCAATTGCCACTATATTCAGTCAGTCTGAATACAACTGCATGCCACTCGATTAAAAAACGGAGCACAGATTTGACAAAGTTTTATTCACCAAGTTCTATGCAGTTTAGATTTTCTCTTCTGCTTTGTGGACGATACTTTGTTGTTCTCAGAGTCCAAATATAAGCACAAAACGCACGTCTTAGGCACTTTGGCGTTACCATAAATTCAGAGAGGCAAAAACAGTGTGAATGTTTTGTGTTTCATCATCTCTGCTTTAGGTGTACCAACTTCGGAAAGAGTACCCAATTTGCGCTCGTTTCCATTGCTACAGACGTTCAAAGAAGTGAGAAGATTCTTGGGAATAATTAGGCGCCCTAACTTCAGACTCTGCTGATGGATGTATTGAAAGGGAATTTACATTTGGCCAAATAAAAGTAAAATGTACACCACAACAACTGGAAAATTTCAAGAAGATACAGGAATATATGGCTGATACGGTTTGGCTCACCCATGCCAATCATGCTGCCCAGATGGCGTTAATGGTGGGCGCTAGCTCATTAGCTGTGCTACAACACTTAGTTAATGGGGAGTGGCCATCCTTGGCATGCTTCTCTCAGATACTCACAATGGCGTAGCAGACAGGAAACTTTGCTGTATTTATTCTGACATTCAACATTTCAAAGTCTCTGTAGAAGGGAAACATTTTACGGTATTCGCTGACCATACGGCCTTAATGTCGTTTTCTGTAGAAGGTAACAGATCCTGAACCGCCCTGGCGTTATAGATAAGAAAAATATATATCACAGCTCACAACTGAATAAGGCATATTTGTGGCAGCAGCAACGTGGTTACGGATTACCTTTCGCGCTGCTGCATGAGCATAGAATTCATACCTTGGCAACAACTTTCAGCAGTACAAGAAATGGACAATGATTTCAAATGGCTGCAGGAAGAAGCTACACACAGCCTTGATTTGTCACCAGTCTATGTGCAAAAACTCAGAACTTCTCTATGGTGTTACACACCACATAGCCTACAGCGGCTGTTCACATCATAGAAATATCAGCTGATAGCTTCGACAGCTTGGCGCATCGCAGTGTGTGGACTGCGGCCGTACTTGTCACAAGGTTCGAGCTAACATTCCAAAGATTTCGGACTCACATGCGGTTCTTCTTCGTCGAAATGTCTTGGCTCAAACTCGTCTAGGGGTTGAACTACAAGTATCGCATTACACGCCCTAAATTAGACACTTGTGATCCTTTGGTTAAATTGTCTGGCTGATGGCAAGTTTGCGAAATAGAAAGTTAACATAACATAAAGTAACAGTGATAATAATATTGGGAGCTAAATTAACGACCCATAAATGATGGAGGCCGCACAGTTGCGATTTGGTCCGAATAATGTTTATTCACGAAGCAAACTAATAGCGAAAGTGGTTGTATTTATAGTTACTGTTACACTCGAGCGCATATCCATTTGACACAGTTCGATCATTCACAATCACATCGCGAAACACAAGTCCAATACTCCACCTCGTTATTTACACGAAAAGTTATAGTTCACACCAGGCGCGTGGCTGCTCACTGCTCAGAGACTAAGTCCCGCCATACCACACAACGCGAAATTTCCTATATCGTTTGACTTCCTAGGTATCCAAAGACCGACCGTCCATTTTGGTGGCTCCATCAGCCCTGTACCTTTTGATGTCTCTCTGCCCGTGTCTGACGCGTCCCCCGCTTGCCGAACATCGTCGCTCAACTGACTAGGGCAGTTCCCTTATCTGAGTAGAAATCTGTAGAACTGTTACTATTATAATGCCACATGCGACTCATATAATGTTTGAGTTGACTCTACAAACTATATGCGTACATAAACATAATGTTTCTTTAGGTTAAATAATTGTATCTGGAACTGCAATATACTATTCTTAGTAGGAGAAGTATTTTCTGATATTTAGAAGAGATGATTCAAGACTTAAAAATTTCAGCACAAGAACAGCAGCAGTGGAGATAAAGTCGTCCACTCAGCATTTGCACAGTGTTAACAGAATATTTCATGAAAGGTGGCAAAGTTCAAAGTTTGAAGATAACAACTACTTGTAGTCTCAACAATATTTCATAAGGGATAATCTGTGTGTTTTATATTAGAAAATTCTTGTTGGTTGCATGATTGTTGCTGCAAACTAATGGTGTTACTGAAACGTTAAAGGTACATATTAATTGTGCTAAAACTAACAGATAAATGGCTGTTTCGTTATTTTATGTGCTAATAATGTTTTTGTATGTAGGCTGTTTGCTCACCCTTCTCAGAGCAGCACTATAAATATTATAAAGGATGTCCTCTTTTAAGCCACAATGAAAAGTGCTGAAAATCCGATGTACATCTCTTCCTCTTTTACGTGTCCACATGAGTTCAAAATGATTAATTGCATCCCTGTAAACATATATGCATATTTAAGCCGAATCTGGCATTCACAAATGACAAGAGTTTATATTCTATACAATGGACTAAGGAAACACAGGTAAATGTTGCTGAAGTTGAGTGTTTTGAGACAATATCTATGTGTGTGTGTGTGAGTTGCTGACATGTGAATGTGTCAGTCACACATCTAAGGGAGCACTTTGTCCGACAGCTCAAATATTTCAAGCGTTCTTTTCTGTCGTTCTGTCTGTGACTCAATGCATCCCCTATGTGGTGAGTGTTAATTTTTGTTTCCACGTTGTTGTTATTCCATTTTAGACTTTCCATTATTTGAAGCTGAGTAAAAATAGATGCAAAGTGAGAAAAAGTTTGAAGAAATAGAATGAAGAAACATTTGAATACTGAAATAAGAAATGAAAAGAAAATAATTAATTAAAGGTTAACACACTCTTATTAACACTTTATCTGCAGGTTCTGTTAAATTCATTAGGGCAACTGGTCATTTCCAACCCAATGGATGACTAAGCATGAGAATAGCAGTACTTAAATAATATTAGCTGTTAAATCATGCAACATAGTAGGGTAATATTTGTGAATATACAATAAGTGCAATGAAACCAATGTTCACACTGTACTTCTTACTGCCTGCTAAAGGAAAGATAAATGACTAACAGTGATTTAAGCACTGTTGCTTCCATCAGCATGAATATAAATTAAATAAAGCAAGAAAAACACTGTTAATTGGGCCTCCTAATACATGGTTAGATTTCAGAATAACATGCTTAATTAACATGCAGGCCACAATTTGCAGTGAAATCATTTTTACTTCTCACACTGATATAATATTTTCACATATGCAGTTCATAGCATAAAAAGAAACAAACTAAATATCCTCACACACTTTTCAGAATAGGTTTTTATTAACATTATATTTGTCTTTGAAGGAACTTAAGTAAGTTGACCACAATCATGTGTTCGCTTAACCTACCGAAAATTCAGAATACACTACTGGCCATTAAAATTTCTACACCATGAATTTGACGTGCTACAGACGCGAAATTTAACCGACAGTAAGAAGATGCTGTGATAAGCAAATGATTAGCTTTTCAGACCATTCACACAAGGTTGGCGCCGGTGGTGACACCTACAACATGCTGACATGAGGAAAGTCTCCAACAGATTTCTCATACACAAACTGCAGTTGACCGGCGTTGTCTGGTGAAACATTGTTGTGATGCCTCGTGTAAGGACGAGGAATGCGTACCATCACGTTTATAACTTTGATAAAGGTCGGATTGTAGCCTATTACTATTGCGGTTAATCGTATCGCGACATTGCTGCTCGCGCGTTGGTCGAGATCCAATGACTGTTAGCAGAATATGGAATCGGTGGATTCAGGAGGGTAATACGGAACGCCGTGTTGGATCCTAATGGCCTCGTATCACTAGCAGTCGAGATGACAGGCATCTTATCCGCATGGCTGTAACGGATTATGCAGCCACGTCTCGATCCCTCAGTCAACAGATGGGGTCGTTAGCAAGACAACAACCATCTGCACGAACAGTTCAACGACGTTTGCAGCAGCATGGTCTATCAGCTCAGAGACCATGGCTGCAGTTACCCTCGGCGCTGCATCAATGACTGGAGCGCCTGCGTTTGTGGACTCAACGACGAACATGGGTGCACGAATTGCAAAACGTCATTTTTTCAGATGAATCCCGGTTTTAATTACAGCATCATGATGGTCGCATCCATGTTTGGTGACATCGCAGTGAACGCACATTGGAAACGTGTATTCGTCATCGCCATACTGGCGTATCACACGGCGTGATGGTATTGGGTGCCATTGGTTACACGTCTCGTTCACCTCTTGTTCGCATTGACGGCACTTTTAACAGTGGACGTTACATTTCAGATGTGTTATGACCCGTAGCTCTACCCTTCATTCGATCTCTGAGAAACCCTACATTTCAGCAGGATAATGCACGACCGCATGTTGCAGGTCCTATACGGGCCTTTCTGGATATAGAAAGTGTTCGACTTCTGTCCTGGCCAGCACATTCTCCAGATCTCTCACCAATTGAAAACGCCTGGTCAATGGTGGCCGAGCAACTGGCTCGTCACAATACGCCAGTCACTACTCTTGATGAACTGTGGTATCGTGTTGAAGCTGCATGGGCAGCTGTACTTGTACAGGCCATCCAAGCTCTGTTTGACTCAATGCCCAGGTGTATCAATGCCTTTATTACGGCTAGAGGTGGTTGTTCTGTGTACTGATTTCTCAGGACCTATGCACCCAAACTGCGTGAAAATGTAATCACATGTCAGTTCTAGTATAATATATTTGTCCAAAGAATACCCGTTTATCATCTGCATTTCTTTTTGGTGTAGCAGTTTTAATGGCCAGTAGTGCAAATTATTTTAAGTGTTTTAGGAAATTTGCAAGGTGAAGTTCTGTGATCGTGAACTAACTGTATTTTAATTGCAGATCACAATCAAAGTTGACTGCAAGGCTGTTCATAGAAGTTTGGACTAAGTCGACTGAGCAAAAATTTTTACAGACCTCATGCTGAAAAAATTTCAAAGTCTGTATGATCGACTCATGCAAAATATTTACAAGTCTCAACCAAAAGCTAAAAATATTTCAGAGTTCCTCTTGTCATCACATGTGAAATTTTTTCGAATCCATGACCAAAAACTTAGAAAATATTACTCATGCACACGCACAAGGTGACATTCAGCCACATACACATCCTACCTGTTCATGAACTCTGCTCCAAATGAGTGCTGCAGGTAAATGACCACCATTACCTACATCCTCACATTGATGTTAAGTAAAGACCAAATGTTTCCAATATCCGATCGCATACAAAAACTATAAATTTAATTATATATATACATATTATAAACAAATTTGGATACAAATTTCGTCCGATTCTCAGCGCTACTTTAGGTTTCGTCTAACTTCAACTTTTTTCTTATAAATTGAGATTTTGTTCATGTGGACACTATATTATGTAGTTATACCACTAATAAACTTTAAACAATTAACTAATTACAGGTGTACCTCTCTAATTACATCTATTTACTAACGCTGCCACTAATTTCATTATTTCGTATTTTATTTACTAGAAAATTCACTTTTCATGTACAGAATAAATATTCTGGCCTTCCATTTGTAAGATGTAATATTCACAGAAAATACATTAGAAGAGATAACCACTGACACTACATTTGTATGAGTTGTTTCAGGTGTTATTGAGTTATTAATTTTTGTAGATCATTTTATATCCAAAACATCTCACATTTAAGAACTTTTAAACTAAATCTCGTAGTGACGACACATTTCGCTCAACCACTCATTAATTTTCATCTTTAAAACCATGTGAATGGTTTCTTTGTCACTGGTTTGGTTTAGTCTTTGTTTAGAGTTTCTCTTATTTCATATTTTTCATTCGTTTAGTACTGTTCATTCAGATACTCAGGTTTTTCCCACCCTGTGCCCTGTGTGTCTGGCTAGCTGACCCGCAGTCAGGATTTCTCACATTTTAAGCTCTGCTAGTGATCATGTGTCAAAGCTGCCACCACCTGCTGGCATAGCCACAAAGCTCTTTCAGCTCGCCATGGCCCCCTCAGCCATTAAACTTCGTTCTCTTGGCTGTCATAACTTACGCTATTTGAGCTGTTGCTGTTACAACAAGACAAGTATGCACAACTTAACCTGTTGCCATAGCTAGTTGTAAGCATTTCTGGAAAGGTCCATCTCAAGTAACAGTGTGAGCAGATGTATGAAATGTCTTAATGCATCGATACACTTTAATAACTGCCAGATTTGATTATGACTGGTTGCAGAGTTTTTTCTGTGTGTTCACGTAGCCTACATATAAATTTTTGTCTCCAACACACTGAGACATTTCCAGTTCCCATAAGTGCACCACAGTGTAGACATAGGTAGATAAAGGAAATGGAAGGAATTAGATACAGGAAGAGTAAAAGAGTGCCTTAGATTCACGACACACAAGTGTAAGCTCGCGAGGCCTTCATAGTCTTTTCCAGTGACTACAATGAATGCTTCAAAAGGAAATGCAACTCTTTCTCCATTTTTTCAATTTAATCTCAATTAAAATGACGTAATTAATGTTGAAACAAGCTTATCTACTTTTATTTTTGCACATAGTCATTAAATTGACTTTTTCGAGAATTATATTTACATACAAAGGTTAATATATAATACCACTAAAGTAATAGACACCCATCTCAATCAAGCAATGCGTCTCAACACTCCGTGCATTCAATGTACAAATGTACACCGGGTACACATAATTATAGCAAGTAAAATTCAACCACTGTCCATAAGAGATCTTAATCATTGCTCAAAAAGTCGACAAGAATACAAAACTACCCTGAATTCCCAATACATTTCGAAATTTCACTATCAGAAACTCAGTGACTGAGGTCTAGAAAAACGTCGTGGCACGTACCTATCAGCCTACAGAACACTAACTTCAACACATAAAAGCCTGGATTAATCAGTGTCGCCGGCCGCGGTGGTCTAGTGGTTCTGGCGCTGCAGTCCGGAACCGCGGGACTGCTACGGTCGCAGGTTCGAATCCTGCCTCGGACATGGGTGTGTGTGATGTCCTTAGGTTAGTTAGGTTTAAGTAGTTCTGAGTTCTAGGAGACTTATGACCTCAGATGTTGAGTCCCATAGTGCTCAGAGCCATTTTTGATAATCAGTGTCAGGAGCAATTTTCCATGAAGCATCACGAATTAATAAAACTCCTTCAGAGGCACCAACAGGTTTTCCTTCACCCAAAACGACATTGCTGCATACTCAATCAGATCAGAAGTGACAAGTGCATTGCTGCACCAACAGGGATGAAAGTCCTCCACTGAATGTGACTGCAATGAAGAACATCAAAAAGTGAATCACATAACATTTGAATATTCCCTCAGAGCATTCAAAGCGACAGTTAAAGACCTTTAGAGTTTGTCTGCAGAAGCTTAAGAACTTGAGATAGTGTGTATCAGTATAGAAATATGCCGTTTACAAACCTATGGAAAAAATTTCAGCTCCAAGAAGCACCTGTGCGACATAAACGAATATTGGTACTTGTGTTTCTAGGTCTGAAAAATGAAGTCTATTCAAATTTCTCGACAGTCTCATAAGAATGCCGCTACTATGAGGACGCAGATCATATTTGCTCTAAATACACACTGTAACGGTCGTGAGCGATATTTAGCTTTGCGGTTGGACGTCTCGAGATGTTGTTAGTTAAGAACGCCTTTAAGGCGACAAAGATGCCATTATCAGCACTTCACTTGAGTTTAATTGGTTATTCAATAGGGCTACAAGAACCTGGATGTCCCTTCCGTGATACTACAGAAAACCTTGGCGGGAATGCAACTACCGTACATGATTGCTGACAGTGATAGTCGCGGAATGTATGGTCACAAGAAGACTGGATTCCAGACGCGCACGTGGATGTACTGAAGTGATAGACCATCTGTAGGGAAGCAGCCTACTCACGCCGTATAAAATTAACATCAGTCTTTCCATTGTGTGCCAGCCAGTCCGCTGTAACTAGCTCTGACGTCATAAATGTTGCGCAATACTTTAAAAATCAAGTAAATAACCTGAAACGTTTCTAGCATGTCAGGAGTAATACTAAATCAATATGTGTTGAATATCAGTTCAATAACTTTAACCATTTTCGAAATTTGGACGTTTTTCTGTAAAAATCATTGACGCAACAGAAAAGAGCTAGAAACTTAAAAATTTTTATTTGGATTTCTTTTTCATAATAATTTAGTAGAAACAGTCTTCTGGATCTCACAAATTAAGATTTTAGTTGAAATTCAATATTTTCTGGGTTCTGTTTTAAAAATTAAGGAAGCAAGATAGATTTTTAAAGTAGGCTAATAAATAAGGCTAGGATGTTTATATTTAAGTAGAATGGAGATCCGCAATAATCAAAAGATGTGAAAAATTTCAATTGAATAACTATAAAACTACAGCGATAGCGTATCTCCAAAAGGCAAGTTCAGAGCTCGTCTACTGTGGAGAGGTAGAGGCACCAAATACGTTGCAATAACCGCTTTCTAAACTTGAATCATATCATAAGGAACTGACCAATCAGACAGAATTTAGTAATAAAGAACTGAACGCTGGTAGTAAGGAAGTAAAGGCTAGTAGTAAAGAACTAAAGAATAAAATGATCTCAAAACTGAGTAGCTTAAATTAAAAAGTGCATCTAACCACCCTGATCTGCCAATCAAAGTAGGGCAAAAGCTAACAAAATTGTATTCTACAGTATCGGCCCCTTACCTATCTTGTATTTATCGCGAATCTCTCGTCCAGTACAAAGTTCCAAGCGACTAGGAAAAAGAGCAGGTGATTCGTGAATATATGAAGAGTAAAAGAGTGTGTGCGTGTGTGGTCTACGATCTTATGGGCGCCCAACGGCGAGGTTATCAGCGTCCTGACAATGATGAAAACAAAAAAAAATCTCAATAAGAACGAAAACTGTCGTACACGCATGCACACGAAACGACCACACAACGACTATCGCACAGGCACCCTCACATGCATTAAAACCAATGAGGAGGCAAGACAGCTAATCAAGAAAGTAATAGAGGGAAAACAAACCACAAAAGAGCGAAAAGAACAGCACAGGGAAATGAGACTGGCTGACAACTTTTGAAAAAATTTGGGTGAGCCAGCCTTGCATAAAATGGACTTCAGATCCGCCAGCAAATCCGCTGCAATCCGCAGGTCAGCAAATAAAATGTAGTCCAATAAAATGTGGTGCACCGTGATCTGCATGCAACAAGCACCACACATCGGAGGGTACTCTCGCCGGAGTAAAAATCCATACGTCATAGGGCTGTGACCGATGCGAAGACGAGTAAGGATGACCTCGACCCGTCGACGTGGCTGGAAGGAAGTACGCCACGGCCGAGTTGTGGGCTTGATCACACAGAGCTTGTTGTCAGTCACTTCTAGCCACTCATGTTCCCAACGACACAGGACTTTATACCTCAACAGCGAGGTGAGGGCATGCAGTGGGACAGCACACTGAAAGACCTGACTTTCACGACACGCCTCCTTGGCTTCTCGATCAACCGTTTCATTACCCAGAATTCCCGCGTACCCTGGTACCCAGCAGAAAGACACCCGCTTCCCCAGTCGCTGTAGTTGGAGGAGGCCGTCGTGGACAGTCTGGGTTCCTTTATCTACTGGGTACAAACGCTGGAGAGAGTAAAGGGCGCTCAAAGAATCTGAACAGACGAGAAATCTAACACTGGGAGAAAGTCCCATCTGCTCCAATGCCCGCAAGATGGCGTAAAATTCTGCTTCAAAGTTGGTAAATTCGGGAGGCAGTCTGATATTGAGGACACGATCCGAGAAGACGACAGAGCAACCAACAGAGTCACCCTTCTTAGACCCATCTGTAAAAACAGCTACATGGTTGTGGTGCTCAGATACAACGGTAGAAAAGACCCCATAAAAAACGGAAGCAGGAGTGCTATCTCTCCTGTACCGCACCAAATCTAAAATCACTCTGGGCCTCTCCAGTAACCAGGGTGGCAGGCGGTTAAACCTTGGATTTGGGGTCATACAGACTCCGCACCGAGGGAGTCTAGCACACGTTGCACACTGACCATAAACGGCAACTTAGCCTGGGAAAGGTGGGAAAAAAGGCGGTCCAGAGGTGGATGAGCAGCAACATTGTGAGCAGGCGAGGTTGGAGCTGCAGGAAACGTCCAAGCCTGGCGCACCAGTAGGAGCTGCTGCCAGATGGTAAGTGGCGGTTCTCCGGCCTCAGCACAGAAGCTGGGTATGAGACTGGTCCGATAAGCACCCATGGCCAGTCGAATCCCTGCATGGTGGTCAGCGTCAAGGATCGGCAAATAAGACTGCCTCGCTGGCCCATACACTGTGCACCCATAGTCCGTGAACGCACAAAAGCCCGATAAAACTGGACGAGACGCGCCCTGTCCGCTCCCCAAGACCTGTGGCTGAGGCACTTGAGGATGTACAGTGCCTTCAGGGTTCTGGCTTTCAAGTCACGTAGGTGTGGCAGCCATGACAACCTGGAGTCAAAAATTAGGCCCAGAAACTGCATTGTGTCTCTAAAATGTAGGACAGTATAGCCCATATGCAAGGCAGGCAAATTAAAAGGTCGACGAGAACGATTAAAATGAACACAAACACAATTATCGACAGAAAACTGAAAACCCGTCTTTGCAGCCCACTTGTCTCACCGCCTTACTGTTAGTTGCAACTGACAGCTCACTTTTGCAACACTGGAGGAGGAACAGAAAACAGCAAAGTCGTCCACAAATAAGGAGCACTTTACTGGACTCCTCACTGTAGACGTTATACTGTTGTATACTGTTGATGGCTATGGCAAAGAGCGTAACACTTAAAACACTGACCTGGGGGGACACCATTCTTCTGCTCAAATCGATCAGACAGTGTGTTACCAACTCGGGTCTGAAGAAGCCGCTGAGACAGGAAAGACCGAATGAAAATGGGGAGGTGCCCATTAAATCCCCATTCATGCAGTTGTACAAGAATACAGTGTCTCCAAGTAGTATCACATGCCTTACTGATATCAAAGAATATGCCAATACAGTGATGCTGACGGAGAAAAGCCTGCTGAATAGCCGCCTCTAGGACGGTCAAGTTATCGACTGTGGACCGATATTTGCGGAATCCACACTGAGAGCGGCTAAGAAGATGCCTGGTATCCAAAAGCCAGACCAGACGACGGTTAACCATCCGTTCTAGGGTCTTTCTTATACAGCTCGTTAGGGCGATGCTCCGATAACTACTTGGAGATGTGCGGTCCTTTCCTGGTTTGAGCAGAGGGACCAGAATTGCCTCCCTCCACGAGTTGGGGAAATTACCTGCCTGCCATACTAGATTAAAACAGTCGAGGAGTATTTCCTGGGACGCTGCTGGCAAATGACGAAGCATGCAATACCAGATGTGGTCGTGACTGGGTGCAGTGTCAGCAGTCTCAGCCAGTGCCGATTCGAGCTCCCACATAGAGAAAGGGGAGTTTTAGGCCTCAGAACCATTGGACGTGAAGTCCAACTTTTCCCTCTCTACAGTTGCACGGTAGCGACAAAACGCGGGATCCTGGCTTACATGGGAAGTAGTTTGCGCAAAATGCTCGGCCAGCGTCTGAGCAATGTCTCTGGGCGCCGTTTGGAGGTACCCCTGTTTTAGCACTCCTGCAATCGGTAAACGGCTGCGTGTACAGGAAATCCTCTGGATGGCTTCCCATACTTTTGTGGCACAAGTGGAACGGTTGATGGAGTCCAGGAACTCCTGCCATGACCTTTTTTTTTGCTCTCTTTAATGACACGACGTGCCCTGGCTCTCGCGATTCGAAAGGCGATAAGATTGACCGTTGTTGGGTGGCATTTAAATTGTCGAAGATCCCCACGCCTGTCCCGGATGGCTGAATGGCACTCTTCTGTCCACCAACGTACAGGTCGCCGCTTAACAGGGCCAAAAGACTTTGGTATGGACAGGTCAGCAGCATGATGGATCACAAGCGTGATGTGTTCCACCCATTCCTGTACGCTATTGTGGCGGTCAAAGACAGCCAACCGACTGAACAGTGGCCAGTTAGCCCTGTCAATCATCCATGTTGGTGGCTTCTGTTCCAGCAATACATCATCCAGAAGATGAATGCGGATGGGGAAGTGATCGCTGGAATGAAGGTCGACAATGACCTCTCAGTGAACAGAGTTGATGAGGGTCGGAGAGCAGGAAGATAGGTCAATGGCTGAGAATGTCCCAGAAGCAGCAGAGAAATGAGTTGGAGTACCAGTGTTGAGGATGCACAATACTTGAGATGTCAGGAGGCTTCACAAAACTGGACCCCGAACGCAAATAGAAGTTGAGTCCCACAGGACATGATGGGCATTGAAGTTGCCCAGGAGGAGAAATATGTGGGGGAGTTGTTCAATAAGATCTGTGAGATCCTGTAAGTCCAGTGCATCCAGAGGAGGTAAATAAAGGGAGCAAACGCTAAGCCTACAACGTGAATGAATTTCAACTGCAACAGCTTGTAGGTCAGTATCCAGGGGGAAAGCAGAGGAGTGGTGGCCATTATTGACAAACACGGCGACTCCACCTTTGGCCCTTTCCCCAGACAGGTCATCCTTGCGATATAACGTATAGCCCCTTAGTACAGGAGCATCAGATGTTTTTAAATGTGTTTCCTGTAAATAAAAGCACAGGGGGTGTTGCTGTGCTAGGAGTTCGAGTTATTTTCTCCACATGTGTCCGGAATCCATTCATGTTCCACTGTATAATGGGAGCTATCTATCAGGGTGGGAGTACCTTCATCCTGACTTTCTGTCGGGGAAGAGAGTCCACAACAAGTAGAGGCTCAGTTTTGGGGCGAGATGTTTGCCCCAGTCTGAGATCAACCTCCATCACCTCTGAAGAGGAGTCGAGAGAGACGTCAGAGAGAGTGGCATCGATGTAAAATTTGAAATTTTCCCGGCGAATCAACTGTTCAAAAAGACTCCGGGCTTGCAGCCGGTCGTCGTAAACTTAATTGCACGATATTTCGTCTGGACAACTGCCAGCCATCTTCAGGTGAGCCGAACGAGGATTGACGAAGACGATCTCCGCTCCAGCTTATATAGTGCGCTGATTGTACTGCCGCACATGCGTTGCAATTGCGGAGACAGAAGGGCCACACTGACCAGCGGCAGCACCCTCGCTGGTGGAACTGCAGTACTCATCTGCCATCGGTATTGTCGCTGGCCGCAGCTATCGAAGTCTTCTGGCGTCTTCGTCTCGAGCAAATTCCGGAGATGACGGGATTCCATGCCTTATTTAATTGGTAACCACTGTCACGGTTCATTAGATTTCCCGCAATGCGTATTTCAACTGATTCTTTGATAATGGAGTCCCAAAAAGTTGTTGCAGTGGCCAAAATCGAAGTTTTGTCGTACTCCATTGAATGTCCGTTAGAAATACAATGTTCCGCAACTGCAGACTTACTGGGTTGCAGTAGGCGAGTGCAACGCTGATGTTCTGTACAACACTCTTCCACTGTACACGTTGTTTGTCCTATATAGGCCATACCACACTGACACGGTATTTTGTAAATTCCCGCCTTCCACAGTAACAAATCATCCTTCACCGATTCCAGCAAATCCGAAATTTTAGAAGGCGGACGAAAAATCACTTTCACATTAAAATGATTAAGAATCCTTGCTATCTTGAAGGAGATATTTCCGACAAAGGGAAGATAAGCTAGGGACTTGGCTGGCGCGTCCTCCACTTTATCCACTTCCCGGTTCTTGGCTCTAGTTGAGAAGGCCCTGTTAATTTGCTGGGTCGAGTACCCATTGTATCTGAACATCGTCCTCAAATGTGCCAGTTCCTTAGGCAAATTCTCTGCATCCGACACTGTGTGTGCCCTGTGTACAAGTGTTTTAAGTACACTCGTGGTCTGGGATGGGTGATGGCAACTTGAAGAATGCAAGTACAATTCAGTGTGAATGGGCTTGCGATAGACAGAATGTCCCACAGCGCCGTCGCTCTTACGTTTAATCAAAATATCCAGGAATGGTAGGCAGCCATCTTTCTCTAGTTCCACAGTAAATCGAATATTCTCATGGATGGGTTAAGATGATGAAAAAACTCCATTAACTTTTCTTCTCCCTGGGGCCACACTATGAAAGTGTCATCGGCGTATCTCCAAAAAACAGTTGGTTTACAGACCGCTGATTCAAGTGCTCTTTCCTCAAAATCCTCCATAAAGAGGTCAGCCACCAGAGGAGACAGAGGGCTGCCCATGGCGACACCGTCAGACTGTTCAAAAAATTCCTGGTTAAACGTAAAATAAGTTGAGGAAAGAGTATGTCGAAACAAAGCAGTAATGTCCGATTCAAACTGTTGACGAATTAGAATCAAGGAATCCGCAAGAGGTACTCTTGTGAAAAGAGAAACTACATCAAAACTCACTAGAAGATCCGAGCTTTTTAAGTGGAGAGCCCCCAGTACGTCAATAAAATCTTCAGAGTTCCGTATATGGTGTGAACATTTGCCAACAAATGGTCTCAACAAAGAATGTAGATGTTTGGCTAAATCATATGTGGGTGCGTCAATATTACTCACTATAGGCCGTAAAGGCAGACCTTCATTATGCGCTTTATTAAGACCATACATTCTCGGTGGTACGCTGCCATGTGGTCTTAACCGCCTGATGGTCTCTGGAGTTAGCGAGGAAGAGTTCAAAAGTGCACACGTTTACCGTTGCACACGTGCTGTTGGATCTTGATCAGTTCTCCGATACATAGTATCACTAAGTAGACTATACATCTTGTCCAAATATAACCCACGAGGTAACAAAACGGTAGAGTTACCTTTATCAGCCATAAGCACTACTCTTTCCGGAGAAGATTTTAGACGATGCGACACTGTCGGTTTTGGGCAAAGGTCTTAACTTTGCACCTACACTAAGTGTAGTACCTCTTATAAGTTTCGTAAGTGGTGTTGGAAAATTTGTACGTCGCCTTCCTATGGACTCTGCTGAAGAAATAAGAAGGGAAACTGGTCGTGTTCTTCTGAAAGCTCCTCCACAACGCAGTAATATAACCGCTGAAGAAAGGGCTGCACTACGGAACCTTCGAGAAGATCCGGAAATAGTGGTGCTTAAGGGTGATAAAGGTAACTCTACCGTTTTGTTACTGTTAAAAGAAAAGAAAAAAATTTCCTTGAGGTCTATGTTTGTGTGCTGTTCCATGACTCTGCTGACAATATCATTATTCTTTGCTTTTGTGTAACTTACGTGTTTTCTTTCAGTGAATGTGTCTTTTTTCGTATCCAGTGTGTAATTATAAAGTTAATAAAATGTTTTCTTGCCTTTAAAATAATATTTTTCATCAGGTTATGGGCCCAGTACACGTGTAAAGGCAAACAACATAGTTTAATTAAAACAATATTTGAAATGAGCCTATGTCTGTAAAGAAACATGATTGCTAGCGGCGATTATAAAGTCAACATTGATAAGCTTGAAGGACCTGAGGACTGGGCCAAATGGAAATGGCATATTTCTATGGTGCTGCGTTCATATGGACTAGAAGATATTATTAACGGTACGCGTGAACGTGTAGAGTTGCCGCAAGATGCGACAAGTGCACAAAAAGAAGCGTATGTGGAATGGCACAAGGACGACGAAAGGCAGCAAGTCTTATAGCAAGTGCGCTAAGTAAACCTGTTGCAGAACTCGTCTTAACGTGCAAGAATGCTAAAGAAATCTGGGACAAATTACGCGCCCGATTTGAACGTAGCTGTACTCAGCGTTTGAATATGTTGATTGAAACATTTTTCCGTGTTAAACGTGGTGAAACGGAAGATATTAGTGCACATGTGGCCAAACTGCAAAAGTTATTTGTGGACCTGAACGATGAATTAGCAAAACACGAAGAAAATACGCTATCTGAAAAAATCTTAAATGGTTGAATTTTGTCTACACTGGGAAAAGACTACGAGAAGTTTAAGGATCTCTGGGGTACGATACCGACAGAAAAGCAAAGCTTGAATTTATTAATTGAAAAACTCTGTACAATTGAACTGCGTGAAGAAGACATTAATGGAAGTGCAGCTTTCGTCGTTTCTAAAACAAGAAAACGGCAAACAAGTAATCAGCAAGTAAAGATGACGAAGTCACAATTAAAACAGAAGTTTCCGTGTAATAAATGCAAACAATTAGGTCACTGGGCAGCAGAGTGTCCACAGAACACTCGTGACAGCAATAAAAGAAAAGAGAAGAAGCGAGAAAGTGAACACGCTGCATTTACTTCATGCGCTATGGGTGTGTGTACCAGTAATCACAGTGACCCAAATAAATGGCATTGCGACAGTGGCGCTACAAATCATATCACTCCCAACGAACAGTATAGCGAATTTGATGCTCCTCAAGTAATTTCATTGGAAAACAAGATGTCAAAATGTGTACGTACGCTCAAGGAACAGTTTACATCCAATTTCGACGAAACAATAAATGGTAAAATGCTAGAATGGACAGTGTTTTGTACGTCCCTGATGCAAGTGCTAATCTGTTCTCTGTGAGAGCCATTGCCTGCAGAGGGACCGATGACCTCTGCAGTTTGGTCCCTTTAATCCTTAAACTAACCAACCAACCATTGCCTGCAGAGGCTACAGTACTAATTTTAGTTATAATAATGTCTGTGTTCGAAAACAAGTCAATGGCAATTTTGTTGACATGTTATGTGGAAAATGGACTTTATGTGTTGAACATGCATGTTGTTAGAAATGCAAAAATGAATCGTGTGAACTTCATTACTTCATCCGAAACATTGCAAGTATATCATGAAAGGTTTGGTCATCAAAATAAACAACATGTGAAGAATATTTTAAAAGGAATGAACATTAATGTGGAAGATGCCAAGAGTGAATTTTGTGACGGCTGTGCGGTTGGAAAGATGCATAGGCTGCCATTCAAAACACGAACAATACGCTCTACCAGTATTGGTGAATTAATCCACGCGGATGTCAATGGCCCAATGAGCGCGAAATCTTTTGGAGGTAAGCATCATTATGTATGTTTCAAAGACGATTTTAGTAAATTTCGTCGAATTTTCTTTTTAAGACACAAAAGTGAAGTGTGTACTGTGCTTAATCAATTTTTAAATGAAGCACGAACTAATGGACATGTTGTCAAACAATTTAGATGTGATGGTGGCAAAGAATTTAACAATAAGAATGTCAGTGAACTGCTTGCAGACAGGGGAATAGAGCTTCTGATTCCTTCTCCTTACACTCCTGAAACAAAATGGTGTGGCTGAACAGGAAAATAGGACCATTGCTGAAGCTGCCCGGTCAATGCTAAATCCGAGTAAATTACCTAATGGGATGTGGGCAGAGGCATTTAACACAGAAGTCTACATAATAAAGCGTACTGCAAAATCTTCAGTTGAAAATAAAACCCCATATGAACTATAGTATAATCGACCAGTAGGACGACTTGATCATCTCAGAACTTTTGGCACAGGCTGCTATGAAACAATTCCGTTCCAAGTTTGATGATAAGGCAGATTTTGGACGACTTGTTGGATATGTTAATGACAAGGATGGGTTTAGAGTTCGGATTCCATCTAAAAGAAAAGGGGGGTTGAGTCACGATGTGGAATTTAAGTCAGACATTGTTTGTGATTTACATAGTAATCATGTTGAATTTGAAGTCCCTCAGGAAGAATTTAATGATCCGAATTCATCTAAAGATGACCAATGTAAACCTCCTAGGCTGTACACTTCTGGAGGAAGTCAAACTCAAGAAAAAATTGGCACTCCCGATTCTAGAGAAAGTCAAGAGTGAATCTGATAAAAATAAAGAATTAACAGAATTTCTAAAAGCGGAAACTGCTGAATCTTCTAATAAAGAGAAACAGAAGAATAAAAGACAACGAAGAAAACCAACCTGGATGGAAAGTGGTGAATTTTGTATAGCAACAAAAGTTGATGCACTTGAATACAAAGATCCAAAATGTTTTTCAGAAATATAGCAGTCAAACGAGAAGGAAGAAAGGATGCAAGCTATCAGTGAAGAACTTCAACCACTAAAGAAAACCGATACCTGGGTGCTGGTTGACCGTCAGAAGAATGTCAAAGTACTGCAAATCCGAAATTGGCATGCAAGAGACAAAGTAATAATTTCATTTTTTTTCTTTTGGAGGAAGTGTTAAAAGAAAAGAAAAATAATTCCTTGAGATCTATGTTTATGTGCTGCTCCATGACTCTGCTGACAATATCATTAATCTTTGCTTTTGTGTAACTTCTGTGTTTTCTTTCAGTAAATGTGTCTTTTTTCGTATCCAGTGTGTAACTATAAAGTTAATAAAATGTTTTCTTGCCTTTAAAATAATATTTTTCATCAGTTACCTCGTGGGTTATATTTGGAGGAGATTTATAGTCTACTTAGTGATACTATGCGTCGGAGAATTGATCAAGATCCAACAGCACGTATGCGTAAAGAAGGTCTGCCTTTACGGCCTATGGTGAGTAATATTGACGCACCCACATATGATTTAGCCAAACATCTACCTTCTTTGTTGAGACCATTTGTTGGCAAATGTTCACACCACATACTAAACTCTGAAGATTTTATTGACAGACTGCGGGCTCTCCACTTAAGTAGCTCGGATCTTCTAGTGAGTTTTGATGTAGTTTCCCTTTTCACAAGAGTACCTCTTGCGGATTCCTTGATTCTAATTCGTCAACAGTTTGAATCGGACATTACTGCTTTGTTTCGACATACTCTTTCCTCAACTTACTTTATGTTTAACCAGGAATTTTTTGAACAGTCTGACGGTGTCGCCATGGGCAGCCCTCTGTCTCCTCTGGTGGCTGACCTCTTTATGGAGGATTTTGAGGAAAGAGCACTTGAATCAGCGGTCTGTAAACCAACTGTTTTTTGGAGATACGCCGATGACACTTTCATAGTGTGGCCCCAGGGAGAAGAAAAGTTAATGGAGTTTTTTCATCATCTTAACCCATCCATGAGAATATTCGATTTACTATGGAACTAGAGAAAGATGGCTGCCTACCATTCCTGGATATTTTGATTAAACGTAAGAGCGACGGCGCTGTGGGACATTCTGTCTATCGCAAGCCCATTCACACTGAATTGTACTTGCATTCTTCAAGTTGCCATCACCCATCCCAGACCACGAGTGTACTTAAAACACTTGTACACAGGGCACACACAGTGTCGGATGCAGAGAATTTGCCTAAGGAACTGGCACATTTGAGGACGATGTTCAGATACAATGGGTACTCGACCCAGCAAATTAACAGGGCCTTCTCAACTAGAGCCAGGAACCGGGAAGTGGATAAAGTGGAGGACACGCCAGCCAAGTCCCTAGCTTATCTTCCCTTTGTCGGAAATATCTCCTTCAAGATAGCAAGGATTCTTAATCATTTTAATGTGAAAGTGGTTTTTCGTCCGCCTTCTAAAATTTCGGATTTGCTGGGATCGGTGAAGGATGATTTGTTACTGTGGAAGGCGGGAATTTACAAAATACCGTGTCAGTGTGGTATGGCCTATATAGGAAAAACAACGTGTACAGTGGAAGAGCGTTGTACAGAACATCAGCGTTGCACTCGCCTACTGCAACCCAGTAAGTCTGCAGTTGCGGAACATTGTATTTCTAACGGACATTCAATGGAGTACGACAAAACTTCGATTTTGGCCACTGCAACAACTTTTTGGGACTCCATTATCAAAGAATCAGTTGAAATACGCATTGCGGGAAATCTAATGAACCGTGACAGTGGTTACCAATTAAATAAGGCATGGAATCCCGTCATCTCCGGAATTTGTTCGAGACGAAGACGCCAGAAGACTTCGATAGCTGCGGCCAGCGACAATACCGATGGCAGATGAGTACTGCAGTTCCACCAGCGAGGGCGCTGCCGCTGGTCGGTGTGGCCCTTCTGTCTCCGCAATTGCAACGCATGTGCGGCAGTACAATCAGCGCACTATACAAGCTGGAGCGGAGATCGTCTTCGTCAATCCTCGTTCGGCTCACCTGAAGATGGCTGGCAGTTGTCCAGCCGAAATATCGTGCAATTAAGTTTACGACGACCGGCTGCAAGCCCGGAGTCTTTTTGAACAGAATGACATTAATATCAGCGGACTGTATACCTTCAGTCTCCTTTAGAAGGCGAGTCTTCACCTTTGGTTTTGGTTTCAATTTTTTGGTCTGAGGTGGCGTTGCAGCCACAACTTCGGTAGCGGGAGGCGGTGTAGCAGCGCTGGGCAGTGTAGAAGACTTGACCTAGTTTCTGAAGTCTGGGGGAGCAGCAAGCTTCACAGGAACTGCAGCAGCACACTTGCATTGACAAACGCAGGTGCTAGTGCTGACAGTAGCAACCTCCGTTTGTGTAGCGGCATCGGTTTTCAAGGCTGGCTGTTTCAGAACGGAAGAAAAGGAAGCAGCGAACGTGGGTGGCTGCATGGACTTGTAAATTTTCTTCGCCCCACCGTACGAGATGCGTTTGGTGGTTTTAAGTTCCTGGATCTTCCGTTCCTCAAGGAAAACTCTGCATCCCTACTCCACACAGGGTGATCCCCAGAGCAGTTGACACACTTGGGAGGAGAGGAGCAACCAACTCCCTCATTGGCGGCTTTACCACAATTCCCGCAAGTGGCTTCCCCTCTACAGCCGAGAGTAGTGTGTCCAAAGTGTTGGCATTTAAAACACCGCATGGGGTTGGGGTAATAAGGCCGTACACTGAGACGTAGGGAACCTGCCTTCACATGCTCTGGCAATTTTGTGCTGTTAAATATAAGGATAAAAGAGTCAGTCTTTATGAGAGTACCATGCACCCGTTTCATAACGTGTTGCACGTCGACAATTCCTTCCCGGGACCATTCAGCTTTCAGTTGTTCTTGGTGAATGTCAACGAGATCTCTGCAAGTCACAACACGTTTGCTGTAGTTCAAGGTGTTCTGTAATTCAGTCTGTGTCGCAAACTCCCCAAGGAATTGTGCCTTCTCAAGGTTCTTGACTTGTTGGAAGCTAGATGTTTCAACCAACAAGGTCCCATTTTGTAAGCGCTTAACAGATTTTAAGGTGCCAGCAATGCCTTCTAAGCCTTTATGGAAATAAAATGGTGAAACTGTATCAAAACTCCCCTCTTTCTTTTAACTAGAAGAAACACATTCTGCGAAGCAGCATGCGTTCTGTTACAACTAACGGAATCAGGAGGACTGGCTACACGACCCCTCTTGTTAGATTGGGTGTTGGAACCTACCAGTGGCTCACCCTTTCCGCTGGGAGGAGAAAAATAAAAGTTCGAGGGTTCCATCTCGTTCCCACGAGCACATAGGGAACTAGATGTCCACCTAGACAGAGCCCCACGTGCCTAGGTAAGCCTTATACAACTGAGTTGCCGCTGGTTCCCCAGAGGTTGCCCGCAAACGACTATTCCACCTCAATAGCCATACATCTCATCAGCGTGCAGCACACCTTGGGATTGAGGTTTTTTTTTTTATACAGGTTTATTTCATCCTCGCAAACTGGGCGGTCAAGCCAAGATCCCAATTCCCTGAGACACACAATGTTCCACCGCCGCACTTCACGGTGGTCGCTGAAGTGTGCCCAGAGCTTACTGTGACAGGGGACTGGCGGCGCTTACCAGTCACCAGCTCAGGAACCCCGGGGTCGCCAAGCCCAGCAAATGAATGCTGAGCCCTGGGGGCAAGAGTAAAAGAAAGGACCCACAAAATTACAGACCAATATCCCTAATTTCCGTTAGCTGCAGAATCCTTGAACATATTTTTAATTCGAATATAATAAACATTCTTCAGACTGAGAACCGTATGTCCATAAATCGGCATGGTTTTAGAAAGCATCGCTCTTGCGAAACCCAGCTTGCCCTTTTCTCACATGATGGATGAAGGCCAACAGACTGATTCCATATCTATAGATTTCTGGAAAGCGTTTGACACTGTGCCCCACTGCAAGTAGTTAACTAAAATACGAGCATATGGAGTAAGTTCACAGATATGTAAGAGGTGCGAAGACTTCTTAAGTGTCTTTTCATTATTTTCATAGTGAAGTATCGACCTTCTTGATTAGTACCCAGCGCTCAGAAAAATGTGCAGCACGTCACAGTTCAAAGAACGTGTTTTGTTCCAACATGATAAACGTACATGGGCACAAGCTCACCATTCAAGACTTCGAAACAAAAGAGTAACAACATATCAAAGACCACACAAGAAAGATAGTCCAAATCAGTGACATCCTATGTATTTCCTAAGAGGATTTTCTATGCCACTAACTAAGCGTTAAGACGACATAAAATAATAATGTTTGTACTAAGTTACCCAGAAGAAGATGTTACAGAGTAGGGAGCAGCACACTCTGAGGAATTCACGTTCTGGAAGGATTTCCAAGAAAAATTTGAAAAGGAATGTTGGTCATCAAGTACTCAAGAGGAGATAGCACTTGAGTTGTTGAACATTAATTATTATAACAGACGATGGAAAGTTATGAGAAATACATTGCATGACATTTAACTGGGTCAAATAATTTTTATGGTCGTATGGATGAAAGTCTTTTAATAAAGGTAGACTCCTATGCCATGTACAAAAGAAAATATGGCCTAAGGAGAGGACAAAGTTTAAGGCGATACTAACATTTAAAAGACTAGCTACATTAAATAGGGATTGAGGAAACTGTACCCAAAGGGAAAATTTTCAGTCACATAATAAAAATAAGATAAATCATTTACCAAACACGATTTCAACAGAAAAGTGAAACTAAATACTTTAAACAAAAGTAAAAACACAAAATAATAATAAAATGAATAATCAAGGGTGCAATATAAATAAAATACATAACTCACACAGTATGACAAATATGTTTCTAAATGGGCCAGGCGTTTTCTGCGCCATTGATCCAAAGTCAACAAACATTCTGGAGCAGAAGACTGGCTTCAGGTCATCAAAATGAATCAGCCTATTGAAACCAGTGATGTATTTCCCCCCAAAATTAATATTCATTTAGAGTATTGTTGTCATCCCATAGAAAAGTTTGGACCCTCAAACGACTGGCATCTACACATGAGTGGTTCCTAGAGAAAGAGGGAAGAAAATCGGTTTTAGCGTTTTAATAGAGACTGTCGTATCAAAAGCGTGCGTGACGCTTTGTAACACTCAGAATGGGCCGTTCTAGGGAAGCTGTAAGACCAGACACACTGTGTCATAGTGGAGCATCACATACATGCAGTCTGTGAGACTCTAGTGTATGAATGGTTTTGGGGCGAAATATGCAGGTGTAGTAGGCACTGAAGAATTGTGAATGTGGTTTCTGACCTGTTGTACTATTGCAGGGATATCTTATGCATCTGATGTAGGAGTCAGTAATACAAATTCTGCTGACAATGTGAGCCTCTCACTGAAAAGGATCTCTGCAAGCGAGGCCTGTAGGTTTGTCTTGAAGGCTGTGTGGACGCTGAGAAGAACCCATGGGAGGAACTTGGTCCATACTCCCTCATAACACGTGAGTACTGTCTTCATCATGCAGTGCCATCATTCCGCCAGGCCATTTCTATGTGGGTGGTATGCCATGATGGAATTTCATGAAACGCTGCAGAAGCAGCAGAGGGCAGTAAAGAATCCTGATTCGAAATGGCACCCCTGACCGATAGTGATCACAGCCACGCAGCAAAAACGTGACATCCACACCATTATTTAGGCCTTTACCATACATTCCAGCGTGATATAAGTCAGAAGAATAGCATCCACCTGGGGTGAAACTCGGTCACTCGTTGAGAGAAGGTATTCGTACCCTTCCAACTATGGCACAGGTCTCATGAGGTCTAAATGCGCATGACAGAGGCGCCACGTGCTATTTCGAAGCAGCTGAGGGGTGTTAGCAAGTGTCGGTCCACCTTGCTTCGTTAACAATCGAGGCACACGTGTCTCCAGTCATGGCAATTGACATCCGACCAAACAAGGTGTTCAGTGACAAGCCAGGTCATTGGTCGAAATGGATCCATTTTTATAGACTTCTGTAACGCATTTCATATGATGGCATGCTACCGTCTGTCAATAAAGGTACAAGCGTGTAGAATAGGTTACCATATACAGGGTGTAAATTTTAAGATGACAAACCAGAATAACTCGAAAGCCGGCCGCGGTGGCCGAGCGGTTCTAGGCGCTTCAGTCCGGAACCACGCGGCTGCTACGGTCGCAGGTTCGAATCCTGCCTCGGGCATGGATGTGTGTGATGTCTTTAGGATAGTTAGGTTTACGTAGTTCGAAGTCTAGGGGAATGATGCCTTCCGATGTTGGGTCCCATGGTGCTTAGAGCCATTTGAACCATAACTCGAAAAATAAGCTTCACACGAAAAAATGTGTAGAATCCCAAGTTGATTATTTTCGAGGGGGACATCTGCTGGTGCTACAATTAGCCCGCCACCCCAGCCCCCTGGGGGTTGGGCGGGAGGTAACTTTAAAATTTCAAATGGGGGATCCCCATTTTTTATCGCAGAATCAGATTCTACATAAAAAACTACGTACATTTTGTCTGAAACATTTGTTTTGATTCTTTGAAGTTGGCGCTCTAATTCATGAAAATCCATGTTCTCATTTTTGCGAGGAAAATTGTTATCGATAAATAAAAAATACTTATTTACTTCGTAAATTTTGATTCGCTGAAACTAAAACTCTCCCTCTCTCCCCAAAGGGTGGCGTTTGAGAGAGAGGATTTAGAATTTTACAAAAGTTGACCCATTTGACCAATCTTGTTTAGGTCAACATTTGTAAAATATACATAGTTTTTTATGTAGAATCTGATTCTGCAAAAAGAATTGGGGGTTCCCATTTGAAATTTAAAGTTGCCTCCCGCCCCACCACCAGGGGGCTGGGGTGGCGGGCAAATTTTAGCACCAGCACATGTCCCCTCGAAAATAATAAACTTTGGATTCTACACATTTTTTCGCGTGAAGCTTATTTTTCGAGTTATTCTGGTTTGTCAACTTAAAATTTACACCCTGTACATTGAAGGGCCAAAGAAACTAGTACACCTGCCTAATATCGTGTAGTCCATCTAAGAGCACACAGAAGTGCTGCAACACGACGTGGCATGGACTCGACTAATGTCTGAAGTAGTGCTGCAGGGAAGTGACACCACGAATCCTGCAGATCTGTCCATACGTCCGTAAGAGTACAAGAGAGTGGAGATATCTTCTTAACAGCATGTTGCAAGGCATTAAAGATATGTTCAATAATGTTTGTGTCTCGGGAGTTTAGTGGCAAGTGGAAGTGTTTAAACTCAGAAGAGTACTCCTGGAAGCACTCTGTAGCAATTATGGACCTGTGGGATGTCGTATTGTCCTACTGGAATTGCCCAAGTCCGTTAGAATGCTCAATGGACATGAATGAATGCAGCTGATCAGATAGGATGCTTACATATGTGTCACCCATCAGTGTATCTAGACATATCAGGGGTCCCATATCACTCCAACTGCACACACCCCACACCATCACATAGCCTCCACCAGCTTGAACAGTCCCCTGCTGATGTGCAGGAACCATGGATTCATGACGTTGTCTCCATTCTCATACATGTCCATCCGCTCGATATAATTTGAAACGAGACTCGTCCAACCAGGCAACACGTTTCCAATCATCAACAGTCCAATATCGTTACTGACAGGCCCAGGTGAGATGTAAAGCTTTGTGCTGTGCAGTCATCAATGGTACATGACTGGGATGATGTTTCGTTGAATTGTTTGCGTGCTGACACTTGTTGGTGGCCCAGCGTTGAAATCTGCAGAAATTTGCGGAAGCGTTCACTTCTGTCACGTTGAACGATTCTCTTCACTCATCATTGGTTCCCTTATTGCACTATCTATTTTCCGGCCACAGCGATGTCGGAGATTTGAAGTTTTACCAGATTCCTGATCTTCAAGGTACACTCATGAAATGGCCATATTGGAAAATCTCCACTTCATTGCTACCTCGGAGATGCTATGTCCCATCGCTCGTGCGCCGACTATAGAACCACGTTGAAACTCACTTAAATATTGATAACCTGCCGTTCTAGCAGCAGTAACCGATCTAACAACTGCGCCAGACACTTGATGTCTTATATAGGCATTGCTGACCGAAGCACCTTTTTCTGCCTGTTTAAATATCTCTGTATTTGAATACACATGTCTATACGAGTTTCTTTGGCGCTTCAGTGTATGTGAGAAGCTCAAAGACTTCTTAGGTATCAAAATACAGTATGTTGTCCCTGATGGCACATATTCATCACAGACATGGGTATCGTCAGGAGTGCCAGGTAAGTGTGATAGGACCGCTGTTATTTTCTACACTCCTGGAAATGGAAAAAAGAACACATTGACACCGGTGTGTCAGACCCACCATACTTGCTCCGGACACTGCGAGAGGGCTGTACAAGCAATGATCACACGCACGGCACAGCGGACACACCAGGAACCGCGGTGTTGGCCGTCGAATGGCGCTAGCTGCGCAGCATTTGTGCACCGCCGCCGTCAGTGTCAGCCAGTTTGCCGTGGCATACGGAGCTCCATCGCAGTCTTTAACACTGGTAGCATGCCGCGACAGCGTGGACGTGAACCGTATGTGCAGTTGACGGACTTTGAGCGAGGGCGTATAGTGGGCATGCGGGAGGCCGGGTGGACGTACCGCCGAATTGCTCAACACGTGGGGCGTGAGGTCTCCACAGTACATCGATGTTGTCGCCAGTGGTCGGCGGAATGTGCACGTGCCCGTCGACCTGGGACCGGACCGCAGCGACGCACAGATGCACGCCAAGACCGTAGGATCCTACGCAGTGCCGTAGGGGACCGCACCGCCACTTCCCAGCAAATTAGGGACACTGTTGCTCCTGGGGTATCGGCGAGGACCATTCGCAACCGTCTCCATGAAGCTGGGCTACGGTCCCGCACACCGTTAGGCCGTCTTCCGCTCACGCCCCAACATCGTGCAGCCCGCCTCCAGTGGTGTCGCGACAGGCGTGAATGGAGGGACGAATGGAGACGTGTCGTCTTCAGCGATGAGAGTCGCTTCTCCCTTGGTGCCAATGATGGTCGTATGCGTGTTTGGCGCCGTGCAGGTGAGCGCCACAATCAGGACTGCATACGACCGAGGCACACAGGGCCAACACCCGGCATCATGGTGTGGGGAGCGATCTCCTACACTGGCCGTACACCACTGGTGATCGTCGAGGGGACACTGAATAGTGCACGGTACATCCAAACCGTCATCGAACCCATCGTTCTACCATTCCTAGACCGGCAAGGGAACTTGCTCTTCCAATAGGACAATGCACGTCCGCATGTATCCCGTGCCACCCAACGTGCTCTAGAAGGTGTAAGTCAACTACCCTGGCCAGCAAGATCTCCGGATCTGTCCCCCATTGAGCATGTTTGGGACTGGATGAAGCGTCGTCTCACGCGGTCTGCACGTCCAGCACGAACGCTGGTCCAACTGAGGCGCCAGGTGGAAATGGCATGGCAAGCCGTTCCACAGGACTACATCCAGCATCTCTACGATCGTCTCCATGGGAGAATAGCAGCCTGCATTGCTGCGAAAGGTGGATATACACTGTACTAGTGCCGACATTGTGCATGCTCTGTTGCCTGTGTATATGTGCCTGTGGTTCTGTCAGTGTGATCATGTGATGTATCTGACCCCAGGAATGTGTCAATAAAGTTACCCCTTCCTGGGACAATGAATTCACGGTGTTCTTATTTCAATTTCCAGGAGTGTATATACATAAGTGATCTGGTCGACAGTGTGCAAGCAATCTGCAGTTGTTTACTGATGATGCTGTGATGTATGGGAAGGCGTCGGCTTCAGGTGACTGTATGAGGATACAAGATAACTTCTAGTTAGTATGATGAATGGCAGCTAGCACTAAACCTAGAAAAATTTTCGAATACAGCATTAGTATTGTGCTACTTGACACAGTCACATCTATTCAATATCTACGCATAACGTTACTTAGCGGTATGCAATAGAATGAGTAGGCCTATGTGAGGACTGTGGTAAGGAAGGTGAATGGTTGACTTTGGTTAATGGGAAGTATTTTTGGGAAGTGTGGTTCACCTGTGAAGGAACCAGTTATAGGATACTAGTGCAACCCATTGTTGAGTACTGTTCTAGTGTATGGGTTCCACACCAGATCAGATTAGAGGAAGACATCGAAGTAATTCAGGGCAATCTGTTACCTGTAGGTTTGAACAATGTGCAAATATGAAGGAGATGTTTTAGGAACTCAAATGTGAATCACTGGAGGGAACTGTACAGTCATCCACCTCATTACTCTGAGTGGTAAGCATGTCTGACTGTCATACAGAGGTCCAGGTTCGATTCCCAGCCAATTTGGAGACTGGGTTTTGTGTTGTCCCCATCAGCATTGGCATTCAAGTTGCCCAATATAATGTCAACTGAAAAGACTTTGCAACTCAGCAGTTGAACTTCCTGAGATGGAGATTCCTGAAAATTAGAACTTGTGCAATCATTTCAGCATTGTACAGTCTCTTATAGTGCCAGTAATTCACAATCAAATGCTGACCATTTTCTTTGGGATGCTGTTAGTTCCCTGTAGAAAATTTGGAGAGGCTATGAAGCACTGGTCACTTTTTACTGGAGGCCAGCCTTCATAGCTGAGTCTCTGGTATCTGTGATGGCAGTGATTTCAGTATCTGGTATAGGGTGTGCCAGTGAGACTGCTGTTGCTACTTAACTCATAGAGCGGTCAAACGCTGTTTGCGTGTCGGTGGTCCATACTAATTATCTATAATTAATATCATTTAAATGTATACAACAGAAAAATTTCTTTTTGAGGATGTTAACAATGCTGAAATGAGGAGAAGAATAGGCAAGTTACTTGACTGAGAGCATAATTTTTGATGTGTGCTCATTATTAATTAACAGTGACAGTTATTGTAATATCTTCCCTTGTAACTGTGAAAATAACATTACAGTAGACATATTATTTTATAAAGAGTAACTTAATGGTAACAATTACTAGTTGATTTAATATACATATTCATTGTTCACAAAGTATTCTGGTTAAATCGGTCTGGATTGGTATTTTTAACAGATAAAGATAATCTGTACGAAGCTATCAGGTGTATTTATTTGCTAATTAAGAGTGAGAATGTCTCAAAGCAATGGGTGTATAAAAATGAGGAGGTATGCATTTTAAAGAGGTATGCATTTTAAACATGTTGCTGTGCCTTAAAATATGTATCAGGGTGAGAAAGGTGAAGATGTACAAAAAAAGGACGATTTACGCCTGTTGTGACATAGCAAGCTGGAGCTATTCCATCTGCTGACTTCACCTCTTGTCAATAACTATTCTTTTACCTAACATTTTTGTTTTCAAATTCTGTACAGTTTGTAAACAGTGTACGTTTGCGAGTTGTTGAAATACTTCACAATGACAGCTAAACTGTTTCCCACTTAGATTCATTATTCAAGGGAATGTTTTTTTATGGCAGTTCTAATCCTGCACTCAATTCTATTGGGGAATCAGTTAATCAGAAATTCTATATATATGAAGATTCTAGTACATGACTATAAAAAGAATATTGTGAGCTACTATGTTGTTGTGGGCATAGTAACAGCATAATTTGTAAAGACTCATAGTTCAACTTTCAAATAGTGTTCTCCTAATTCTGTGAAACTATTTAATTTAGGAGGTAATTAATTTGAGAAATAGCTACATTAGTACAAGTGGTTTGAACAAATGCATGTACTAGCATCTGCAAAAATTAGTAATATCAATATCTAAAAACTTTCAAGTGATTTCTGCAACTCAGATTAATGGATATTTTGTCTGAATTGTATTGTAGTTCGTAGGGGCATGGACTGTCACTGTCATTATATGAGCCATTATTAAGTATGGTGACTTTAATTAGTGACTGAACTTGGTAAATTATTGGAGTGTACTTTTACTTGGAGAAATAATATAAGATAGTACTGTACTGTGTGTGAACTTTTATGTTCTGACTAAATATGAACTGTGTTTTTCCCATGGTTAAATATTTGGTTGGTGACATGTTTTGGATACTACTGATTTTGGAAAATGTTATTAAGAAGAGTTTGTGGGACAACTTGACAAGAAGAAGGGACCGGGTAGGACATGTTCTGAGGCATCAGGGGATCACAAATTTAGCATTGGAGGGCAGTGTGGAGGGTAAAAATCGTAGAGGGAGACCAAGAGATGAATACACTAAGCAGATTCAGAAGGATGAAGGTTGCAGTAAGTACTGGGAGCTGAAGAAGCTTGCATATAAAATTTATTTAAGTAATTCAGCCACTGGACACTTGTCTGCTTGTGTGTACCAACATGTTTGTAAGCGCTGACAATCTCACAAAGAAAAACTAGTCATCATCCCAAAAATTTTCTTTTGAGGCTTATAAATGTGTAAGAAGGTGCATTTAAATAGAGTTGTTGGGTACTTTTTCCGATCAAATACTACCAAATACTGAATAAAATTTTCAGCTTAAAGACAACAGAATGACACGTACATCTACATGATTACCCTGGAATACACTCTTAAGTGTCTGGCAAAGGGTTCTGAAAATCGGCTTCAGACTATTATTTTCTAATGTTACACTCTATAACAAGTCATAGGAAAAATGAAGATTTAAATCTCTCTATATGAGCTTTGGTTTCCCTTATTTTATTATTATGATCACTTCTCGCTATGTAGGCTGATGTCAACAAAATATTTTCAAATTCATAGGAGAAAGTACATGATTTAAATTTTGTGGAAAGATATCTCCACAACAAAACCGCCTTTATTTCAGTGATTGATCCGAGACTCACTTATCAGTCTCTCCCCTACTTCGATATAATACAGAAAGAAATGCCCTTCTTTGGAATTTTTCTATGTCCATTGTCAGTCTTATCTGGATAGAATCCCACAGTGACAGCAACACTCTAGCAAAGAAAAACCATGTTTAGTGTAGGTAGTCTCTTTAGTAGACCTATTACATCTTCTAAGTGTTCTGCCTACAAAATGCAGACTTTAGTTTGCCTTCCTCACATCATAATCTATGAGACGATTGCAATTTAAGTTGTTCGTGACCTATCTGCTAGATAACGAGTTCTATAGCCTGCTTTTAAAGTTGTGTGATTCGCACACAAGTGAATGACCTCCCACTTCCCTTCTTTAAAAGCATTTGCCACTTTTAGCACCATACAGATTTTTTTAAAATCATTTTGCAATTCGTTTTGATCTTCTGCTCACATGGAGGTGGCAAAGGCTGCAGAAAACCATGTTTTTGGCCTACAAATTGGTGCCCTGACCCTGATACAGTAGAAATAAACTTATGATCAAAAAAATATTTTGTGTGGCACAATCGAAAGAAACTGTGAATAGGACAGTCAATGTGAATGGCGAGAACAAAGTTAATTGTGACATGGTTCAACCAGCATCAAAATAAGGTCATCATATTGAGAAGACTTCAGCCAATCCAGCACAAGGAGATCGACACCATTTTGGACAGAGCGGCCGCTAGTGAGGAGATCTAGCTTGCATTTCAGCAGTAATCATTGTTGACTGACACTGAAGCACAAGAGGTAAAAGACAAATATTGATGGCAATGGCGATCAACAATGAGGAAATATAAGGAAAAAGTCTTTGTTATTAAGTGTTGGACAATATTGACAAAATGAGTGACAGGTAAATGAAGAACAGTCTGTACTATGAGATGGTAAACGAAAAGTTGGGTAATGAGGACCCCAAGTCATGTTAATGAAGTTTATGATAGAGAAAATATGTAGAATAAATTGCAGATTCAAAACGATGTAAGAATAATTTAAGGAAAATATTCAACCTAAACTGCCTGTTTTATAAATCTGTGCCAAATAATCTAATACTGATTTCTTTTTAAATAGTGTTGCAATTATATGACACAATACTTACCTTCTTGTAATATTAATCTGAATGGTCGAAAATTTCAGTCACAGTTTGACCATCATGGTCACATAAGTGACCAACTATTTGTTTTACATGTAAATCACTGAAGACTGTTGATTCTCAAAGCTAATTTTCAGTAGCTATTACAGTATGCCCTTGAATCCTTGTTGGGTACTCTATTGTAACAAATGATCCTGAAGTGGATTTCAATAACACTGATGACAACACAATCTTAAGATTAATTCAGTCTTAGTCAGTACTATATGACAGGAAAATTAATACTATCATTACTACTGAAAAATGTTGTTTGTTACTGTGCTAATTTCTGATTTTCTGTTGTCAGATTAGTTTGGCAATTCAAGACATGCTCTTTCTTCTACAGAATATTAGTCAGAATGTGGTTTGCAGAAACGTCTGCCAGATGCTAAAGGGTATATTGCAGGGTAATCATGTAAATGTCAGTATATTGTATTGAAGCTGAAAATCTTATTCAGCATTTGATGGTATTTGTTCTAAAAATGTACCCAACACCGTAATTTAAGTGCACTTTTTTACACATTGATTAGCTTCATAATTACATTGTTGGGATGATGACCCAGGTTTCTTCATGATATTATCAGCGCTTACAAACAGGTTGGTACTGACAAACAAACAATGGTAGAATACAACTGAAGTTGTGCTCTTCATGTACATTGTAGCAAAATGTCTTACAGAACAAATACATTCTTTTTATTGCTGTGAATACTGTGGTGTACTCTGACCTTTGTAGATCATTGTGAATCCTGTTTGTCTTCATGAAAGCAACTAAGGATTTCATCCTTTCTTGATATGTTGTCAGTTTATTATTTCGTGTTTGTCTTCCAGATATAACAGATGCAAATACAGCAATTGCGACTATATAACCTGAAAAACATATTTAGACACTCAAGAAAAATTGAAATAAATCTAAGTGACATGCTTAACAAAAATAACTATTACAAATTTTGTAATTTAGTAGTTTAGAAATACATAGTTATGCAATTTTGAGATGAAACTTAGGATATTGCACCAATTAACTATTCTCAAATAATTTTCTTTTATAAGAGAGAAGAATTAGTAAACTTGGCTTCAAGGACAACATACACAGTAAAATATAAGAGCAAAGACAGTTTATGAAACAACAAAATAAATTAATTGATAAAATTATCATTACCAATACCTAAAACAACCACTCGGATTATAAAATAAAATGTAGAAAAAAGAGTTAATACTCAGAATATCTCATACATGAAGCTTAAAATATGTAAAACATATGAAAGTGAAATGATTTGTTACTGTACCAGATCACTTCTTGTGAAAGTGAAAATATTACTTTAAATACTTATGTAGAAGATTTTCACAAACTCTTATGTATTGAATCAACAAAAGAAAAATTAATTCGCAGTGGTGCGAGTAATCGATGAAAAAAGACTTGGAATTTCGAGTGATGCTATATAGATTTAACAATGGTAACAGCTTAAAGACTGGTTGCATGTGTTGTATAGTGCAATGGTTACAAAAATGGTTCAAATGGCTCTGAGCACTATGGAACATCTGAGGTCATCAGTCCCCTAGAACTTGGAACTACTTAAACCTAACTAACCTAAGGACATCACACACATCCATACCCAAAGCAGGATTCGAACCTGCAACCATAGCAGTTGCGCGGTTCTGGACTGAAGCACCTAGAACCACTTGGCCACACTGGCCGGCTGCAATGGTTACAATATGAACAAAATAACTTGGATGATGATTTAAGCGAAAGCAGACATTATAAGTAAGATGAAATTCAACCAAAATGAGATTTAGAAATAATGAATGCAATAACATGGACAAAAATCTAAGATGACAAAATGGAAGCAATTAAATCAAAGTTAATAAATAACAATAATCAAAATCCTGTGAACGAGGATTCCTAGTGGAAAAAGACTGATTGGAAGAAAAGTGAGAGCAAATGATATCTTTCAGATGATGAGTAATATGATATGACAAATGAGCAGAAAAAAATATGTTTAAACCAATTACTTTAATAAAAGTAATGATCATGGTCATTGCGAAAAAGATTTAAAAATAGAAAAATTCAGCCTATCTGACGAGATTTGAACCAACAAGGTTTCCCATGTCAGGTCAATGCCTTGAACATGACACTACACAACGAGTAGGTGATTTGATACGGTTTTTAAAGGTATAGGGCATCACACACTTCATCGATTACTCACAAATGGTGGACCACTAGGTTGAATGGTTGCACGGTGTGATTCCTTATACCTTAACCTACATCACTGTATGGATTGTTTCAAAAAGTCTATCCCACCTCTGGGGACCTATGCTTGTTAGGGTTAATCATTTTGCACTCCCACAGGTCACAACTTGATAAGTGAAACGAACCAATATATGACAGTTAGGATAAATGACGTGAAGTGTTGACATCAGGTGTTAGGGTGTCACATTTACAGGGTTATATAAATTTGGAACATTGTTATTTCATTTGTCTGGTCGTTTTGAAACTCACTTTATTAAACAGTCACTAATTTCATTTGAGTTTTATCATGTGCCAAAACATCTCTGTCCTTGTTCGACAGTTACTAATCGATACCTAAACATAAATCATAAACACTCTTAGTTTGTAATTTCAGAAGGCTTTTCAGTATAAGTCAAACTAGCTTTTCGGTTTTACCATATTTATGTAAAGATCTCAAGTACATGATAGCAACATTATACAGCTAATAACACCAATCATATAAGCAACTTTGTAAGACACTGAATTTCAATGGTAAAACATAAGAACCAAGGAAAATTTAATGTGGCGATGTCGGAGGAGCGATTTAATAGTTCATTTTTACTGCCACTTTGTAAATTCCAGTAGGTGTCTGACTGAAATGATCAAATATTCTATTAATGATAATGGATGATTCCCCCTGCAATTATTGAAACAATATGTAAGTAATGGCAAATCAGTCATGGTGGACTAGTTTTGCTACAATTTTAAGAGAGTTTCTGTACAATAAACAAGTAATTCCGAATTTAGTGTCGACTTGATTGCTTAAAAATTCTGTTGGCATAATAAACCATTACGTACACTGTGAAGAACTCAGGAAGTTGCAGCAAATTTGGTGAAGCAGATACTTGCATTTTCCTTTGCAGCCGCTGTAGTGTCAAAGTTCGCCACTAAACAAAGATGAGTATTCTCTCCTAAGAGTTACACCTGGAATAGACCCATAATATTTCAGTTGTGACTGAGGAGCTGGGACTACAACTGCCCTGCTAATAACATTTTGGTATCAGAATTCTGAGTTACAGGTTGTTTTCTGCAATTATGGACGCTGATACAAAGGAAAATTTAAAGGACAGTCCTGATATGGAAATCTGAAATGGATTATATATTGACTCAGAAAGGAAAATAGAGTGACAATAACCAAATAAGTGGACACAAAAAAGTAGATGTTTGTGTCATGAAGCTATATCATTGTAGACAGTTAAAATAAGTAGTTTCATTCTTTATACTTTTTGTTGTGGGGTATAAATTTCGTGTGAAGACTAGAATTTTAGTGTGAAGACTGAAATTTTCGTTAAAAGTGTTTAAAACTGTGTTTGTTTATCATTATGGCGAGCAATAATGACAAAGAAAGTGTACCAGTAGGAAATCAAGAACACGTAGTAGACAATGTTGCGAGTTTGAACAGCTATATTACCAATCATCAAAGTGAATCCAAAGTAAACAATGAGGCAGCACAGAACCAGATTTGTGACAACGAAGCAGTACTAAATGTTAATGTTAGTACTTGTTCAGCATTTCATAACGGAAGTGAAGCTGCAGGCTCGATTAGTGGAATGGTAGAACTATTGACCAGGTCACTCAAAGTCAACTAAGGTGTTTCTCATGTCTAGAGAACGAGCAAACGTGTCTTCCACCCATCTTTCACCTGCTAGATGCGCACCCCATAATCAATGTTGTCTCAGCCAAATAAAGACAGAAAAAGTGCAGAAGCAGTCAACCGAGTAATTTACATGGGAGGGAATAATGGTCCAGCACAAACACACGTCCAGACTGAATCTACTAAAATTTTCACATGACCATGAGGACTGTCCAACACATACTAAGTATTAGTTCGCTATTTGGCCGTCTAGAGGACGACACAGTTAAGTAACTACTTTTCTGCATCCCAACAGGACATTCCATTCGGACAGCTCCTGCCATCAGCGGGAAATGTGAATCACTGCCACTGGCACTGCCGCTGCATGCCACGCACCCCTAGATAGAATCGTTCTAGGAAACTGCCACATAGATATTTGATAATTATACTTACAATTAAATATTACGATCGCGGTGTCAATTGGACGACATTCGACACATCAAGTTTCAGCCATATTGGTCCATTTCTTTGTGTCTGGCATTCGTGTGACTCAAGGAAGTCGAGTGGTTGTCAAAAAATGGACGAAGAAGAATTTCGTGTGGAGATTAAACATTACTTTATGAAAGGCAACACGCCTCAGGAGACTAAAGAGAAGCTTGATAAACATTACGGTGACTCTGCACCTTCAATTGGAACAGTTTATAAGTGGTTTCAATATTTTCGGAGTGTCCATATGGGCACAAGTGTGCTGAATGTTCTGAGCGCCCTGTGGAGGTTACGACTCCAGAAATCATTGATAAATTCATGATATGGTGATGGATGACAGAAGAGTTAAGGTGCGTGAGATTGATAGTGCTGTGGGCATCTCGAATGAACGGGTACATAATATTTTGCATAAACATTTGGACATGATAAAGCTGTCCGCAAGATGGGTTCCGCGATTGCTCACGCTTGACCAAAAACGGAATCGTGTGAAGTGTTGCAAGGATGGTTTGCAGCTGTTCAGGAAGAATCCGCAGGACTTTAAGCGTCGTTTCATCACTGTGGATGAACAATGGATACATTAATATACTCCTGAGACCAAAGAACAATCTAAACGCTTTACCAAGGGAGAATCTGCACACAAAAAAATAGCAAAGACCATTCCTTGTGCTGGAAAGGTTATGGCTACTGTCTTTTGGGATTCGCAAGGGATAATCCTCATCGACTATCTGGAAAAGGGTAAAACTATTACAGGTGCATATTATTCATCGTTATTTGACCGTTTGAAAAACGAGCTGCAAGTAAAACGCCGGCGATCGGACCGCAAAAAAGTCCTTTTCCATCACAACAATGCACCAGCACTCACCTCAGCAGTTGTGGTCGAAAAATTAATGGAAGTCGGATTCCAACTCCTTTCACATCCCCCCTATTCTCCAGACTTGGCTCCCTCGGACTACTATTTGTTCCCCAATTTGAAGAAATGGCTGGCAGGACAAAGATTTTTTTCAAATGAGGAGGTGACTGCAGCAGCTAATAGCTATTTCGCAGACTTGGATAATTCCTATTATTCTGAAGGGATCAACAAATTAGAACAACGTTGGACGGAGTGTATAAGTCTAAAAGGAGACTATGTCGAAAAATAAAAAAGGTTTACCCCAACAAGTAAGTACTTTTTTATTTTTGTACGGACTTTTCAAACGCCCCTCGTAAGTGAGAGATTGACACGAAAATTAGTCTACTTTGCTTATTTTCATTCGTTTATGAAGTGAGGAATGATATTTTGGGATAATTCTTCCCATTCTATAACGCTATTTTTCGCTCAGACACGGGCGGTTCGGGCAATAAATGGCGTAAGTTCGTGAACCTCTGTCCACCGTTGTTCATTAGTCTCTGTATTCTGACAATAGCCTCTCAATATATAAATTCTTTACTGTCGTTTCTTGTTATCAATCTTAGCTTACTCCCAAGAATCAGCCGCTTTCATTTAGTTAATACTAGGCCGAAACCCAGTCTACATTGGGACTGCACTTCCTTGACTCTTGTGCAGAAAGGCGTGCAGTAGTCTGCTTCCATTTTCACTAAGGTACCACAAGAATTCAAAAATCTTACCAGTAATCCACGTGCTTTCAAATCTAAACTGAAGAGTTTCCTTATGGGTCACTCCTTCTATTCTGTCGAGGAGTTCCTTGAAAAATTAAGCTGATTTCTTTGTCAAATCGTTCACTGTGTTTACATAAACTTATAGCTTGACGTCTTTTTAGGATTCATAAACATTTTATTTTATCTGTTATTACTTTTTTGTTGTAATGCCATGTACTGACACGTTCCATGACCATGGAGATTTGGTCCTCAACTTGGTCCTACATAACTAGGTGTGTAACATACAAAAAATAAATTCACTAGCACCGCACACAGCATGTGACTTGGGATAAGCACTAATTTCAGATCCTGAATCCACTAATAAAGTGTTCGAGTGCGCCTGCTTGTTGCGAAAAGCGTGTGTGATCCTGTCACCGTGAATACAGTTCTGTTGTGTAGAGCTTGCAGGCACTTTAACTAACCTTGACGAGTACATGCACCTATTGGCACTTTTCTGAGAAGTTTCGGTAGGCACATGGGTTTGTATAATGTCGAGCTGCTTGGCCAAAACGTTTATGAAACTGCACAGGCATATGTTATTAGAAGACAGACGAGCAGCATCTTCATGTCGCTTCAGCCTGGTGCTAAGGCGGCCAAGTTCAGTGATGAGATGGCGCATAAATGGCTCCAGCATAGGAGAAGGTACTGACCGAGAAAGAGTGCCCCTTGAAACTCTGAGGCCGCTATTTGTGTTGGAGGCACCCACCATAGCCTCAGATTTCATTTCACACAAACTTGGATCTGCATAGGCAATTGTCACAGTCTGCTTTCTGTGTAAGTTCATCGATGGGAAGGTCAGGAAAAACTGACAATATTGACCAAAGATGTGGAGGCAAACATAGGAACCAAAAAAGCTTCAGTGGTTGTCCAGCCAGCAAGCCTTGTCCTGACAACGTGCACAGGGAGTGGATTTCGGGTGCAGCACAGAACCTACTTTCGTTCATGTCCACTAAGGGACGTAAACACTGAATGAACAGCACGCACCTTCATGGAAACCTGTATTTCTTCTGTTGGCACACCTGAGCTGCTCACCACTGATCAGGATCTCCAGGTCGATTTGGGCTTATTCAATGCCCTGTGAGATTACCTATGTATGGACAACAGCATATAACCCACAAGCAATGGCCTTGCAGAGATAGCGTACTACCATGAAGGTGGCCCTAATGTGCCATGCTGGTTTGTAGAGCAACGCACTGCACTGGATTCTCCTTAGTATCTGACTCTCATACAAAGAAGACTTATATGCCTCCCTAATGAGGTGATGTATGTGGAACCACTGATCCTACCAGCTGACTTTGCTCAACTTGCTACTGATGACCATCAACAGGACCCACTGGCACTTGTACAATGCTTCTATCAGCACCTTCAGACGAAGCACTTTCCACCTCTGGCTCTCCATACAACCCCAATGGTGCTCATATGCAAAGAACTCTCTATGTAAGAATTTGTCATGGTGAGGGATGACATGGTTCGGGCAGCCCTGCAGATGCAAAACACTGACCAATATTGGGTACTCCAATGTGGGCAGCAGGCATTTTTCATCTTTGTTTGTGGAGTGCCCACAACAGTCTTCCTCTTCTGACTCAAGCCTGTGTGGGTTCTACAAAATGCTCTGGGTACATTGCATTCAAGGACGACATTTTGGTCGACACTACTGTCAATCAAAGCACGTTACAGCTTCCTTCTCCACCAGCAGAGTCCCAGTGACTGATATCCTGCTGATCTACAATCACCACCATCATCCCCCGTGTTGGAGTCCAGATCACGCTACAAATGCACATGACATCTGCTGCAGCACTGTACAGCATCTGCAATCTACACATCAGTTATGACAAACACTCGAGAAACAGTCTGACAGTGTCTGCTCACATGCCAGCCATGACACGGCTGGTCAAATGAACCTGTGCCTTCACTTCCTCACCTACTGCTGCACTCAGTGCTGCGCCAGAACAACAACGTGTGCAAGACGCAGCCTCCACAATAAACGGTCTGGCTGTGACCACTCATGTACTAGCCAAGACATGACTGGTCAAGTGCACCTGTCCCACCTGCACACATCAGCGCAACAACTCACAGTACTCTGCACTCCTGGCAGGGGCTCTGCGAGATTATCAATCTCGATTCAGTCTCCAGAGATTCTCCATTATGAGAAGAGGACGATGTACTATGCATAGATCAGTGTGGTCTCATGCTTGACCCAGGGCAGTTGCCTGTATTTATGTGAACTAATAAAATTTACATATATGTATCTGTTGCATTCATTATTTATGGTAGTCATGTTGAAGGACTCTTTAACAACCTGCTGAAGTATTACACCCACGAAGGAGTTGCTGGCATCACTGCTGAGGGTGAGGTGAACCTCTGGGGTGGGGAGGGAGAAAGAGTTATGATTGTTGCCAAGCTGTTCTTTGCTTTCTGAAATGCCTCAGATTCCTTCACTATGTAACCGATTTTCCTCTTGCCCTGCTTGTCCTTGCCTAATAAAGCGTCTGTAAGGGGAGACTGAAGCTCTGCATGCAGGAGATGTCTAATATATAATCTGAGAATCCCAAGGGAACAACGTTAAGTCGTGGTAAGTTTCGGGAAGAGGCAAGTTTTTAATCATGTCTATGGCTGACTTAATGTAGGATGAATTAAATGTGCGACCAAGAAACTTTACTTTTGACTGTCATAGATGTGACTTGCCATCGTTGATGATGACACCACCCAACTGCATTGCAACTAGAACTTGTTCTATGTGAAGTTTGTGCTCCTCTGAGGAATGCAAGAAAACCAAAATATCATAAAGACAAGCTGAACAAAATGGGAAATGGCGGAGGATGCCATCAATGAAACGCTGCCATGTTTGCGTAGCATTAATTAAACTTTAAGGTATAAAGAAGTATTCATAAATTCCAAATAGTGTTATGATGGCAGCCTTCTGTATGTCATCAGGGTGCATCAGAATGTGTAGACAACCATGCTTGCAATGATGCTAAGGATTGTTGTACCTGCTAGTACATACATAAAGTCTTAGAGATTTGGGATAAGGTAGCTGTCATGGATGTCCTAGAGTTAAGAACTCTGTAGTCGCCACAAAGTGTTGTTCTGCCAATTTTTCTTGGGAAAAAATTTAATTAATGACACGTAGGGGCTGTTAGAAAGGCAGACAATACCTGCTTGTAAAAGTTCGTGTATGGCGTTATTAGCTGTTTGTAAATCTATGGGACACAGGCGATCAGGTTTATGTGTGTCAGGAGGACCATCATGTACTGCACACACATAACATCCGAATTTGGGCAGTGTCTGGGTGAATACACTGTTTACTAACACTGCAGGCAGTAGTGTACTGACATCAACGTGTGCTCTGTTGTTAGGTGGTGGTGGTGGTAGCTATGGTGAGTGCTGTGCTGAGACTAGTGTGAAGACAGGCAACAAGAAGGAGGGGGGTATCTCGTCTGCAACAGCCAGTTTCAAGTGATGCGGCAAAACGCCTATGAAGTCTGGGCCCTAGCTGTAAGGGAGGTACATGGTGTAAGGTGACGTCCTGTTTGTTGCAGCTGGCTCCTGTGAAGTGAGCTTGCAGATGTGTGTGCATGCTGGTGCAAGTTCAGCTTCTGACATGTTGCTGCAGGGGCAGTGGTTGGAATTTTCGTTGTAAAGTAATTATGCTTCCATCAAGAAATCAATTGACTGCTGGTGAGTGGAGAGAATGCTTTGAATCATAGAGGTGCAATGGTGGGTTGTTTCTCTCATAGACTCATGAGTAGAAACACGTCCTGCAGCATGACATGCAGTGGGCGCCGTTTCAGAGAATCACCATTGAATGTGAGCTTTGGTAGTGTGGTGTGTTAATGCCACGATACTATGATGGTCGAAAGTTCGTGATGGCATAGGAAGTCCGTCGAAAATAGGCTCACACATATTCATAACATAAAATATTCAGGTGGTTTTTAAATCCAGTGTAAGCTGAATGTTGGATGAGGTGGCGCCATGGATGGAGATTTCTGAGTCATCTGCTGAGTGTAGACTAATGGTTGATGACAGTTCGAAAGTGCGTGTGTTGATGTAGGGCAGGGAACTTGTATCAATGCCTGCACCCACAAGGAGGAATTGTTGTCTAGTTAGGTCCTGCATGTAGATATGTCCATCCATGGGAATTATAGAAGTGACATGAGTATATGCACAAGGAGAGGGTGATAGGTGAGTATGTTGTGTTGAGTAGGCTGAAGTGCCTATTTCAGCCCACTGAAGGCGTTTGAGAAGTCACATGGCTTTTGACATTTTTGAACAGACAGCCCACAAGCAGTATGGAACCAGCAGAATGACAGTTCTGAAGCTGCCACGTCATCAGGTGTGTCCTGTTCCATGGTGGGGGTGGGGTGTCCTTGCTGTGGTATGTGGGAGCCAGTTGGTGTGGTGTGATGTCACTCTCAGGTTGTTAGAACAGGCTGTAAGCTGGCAGTGGTTGCATTGAAGGCAATAATGGTTGTGTGCTCCCGGTGTGTCATCATCCTAGTTGTTTATTAATCAATGGTGATCGATGACAGAGAACATATGGTCAGCTAGCATGAGTCATTTGTCAAGAGGCTCAGATTCACGCGTAGTCATCGATAGTTGCAGTTCTATGGGTAGTTCAAACATTTGTAGTGCCCATAGTACCGTGTCTGGCATGAGGATATGGTCGATGGTTGCACAGGAGTCTTTACCAGTGGTGTGACAGTGTGTTGCAATATAGCTGTTGATCACACATAGCCTCCTGTACTTGTTTGTTCAACAGTATGTGAGAGTCGTTGTAGGAGTGTGAACTTTGCTGTGTCTTACTTGTTCCTTTGAGTTGGTGACAGAGTGACGTCACTGATGACTTTCATTTGAGCCGCTAGATGGCAGAGAAGCTGACGTTTCTAGCGTCATCATCGATTACACCCGATGCCTAAAAATATTGTAAACTGTCGCGAACAGTAAGATGGGTTTGGCGATGTCAAAAGGTGGCAATCTGAGGTGTGTACTAAACATCCGATGTGAAGACAAGGCCAAATTTGCAGCATTGTTTCTTGCCCTAGGCAAGGTGGCCGCCGTTAGCACCTGAAACCTGGTTTGTTGCAGCGAAACTGTAAATGAATGGACATTTGCATTTCACGACGTGTAAGATGAGGGAGACACGTAGTTATTGTCTCACGCATGTTGCATTCAATATCGAACAGGAGCACTTCCCGTGAAGGAACTACCCCCCAATCTAAAAGTAGGTCCATAGAGCGAGGCAATATGGCAATATGGCTAGAAATTGTTCGTGATGAATGATGATTGCGGCATGGTGGTATGCACACCTGACAAGGAAGGTGCGGATGACGCGAAAACGTTCCTAAAAACATTATAGGATCGTTGCGTATCAGTAACTCTATTTAGAGCAGAGTTGTAGTCGAAATGTGAGAATGATTCATTAATGGTAGGCATTGTTGATGTACCAAACGTTCGATGATGTCGGTAGGGACGAGTCTTGAGTCATTCGCTCACTCAGTTTTCGGCATAGTTTGCGCACACTGGGAGCACTTCACATCCTACGCTACAATCCAGAAGCGACCCGCTGAACGGAATATTGTTAGGCAGCCACATTTTCGTGACGAAAATAGACGATAATTCGAAAAGTTGCACGTTTCATGAGTGATGCAGTCACCAATGGCAATGGACTGCTTTCGCTGATGCCAGCATCAACATTGTCTTATAACCAAGGTAATTCTGGGAATCGTGTCATTCTGAGGCAGCTGTTTGTCTTATATTTAATTGACATCAAAATCATGAAATCTGACCACATGCAAAAATCAAGAAGGGGAGACGGGGAGAGGGGAAGGGACTGGAAGGAGTAAGGGACTGGGAATTATATCACCATAATCAGCGCTTCCTTATCTTCAAGGCCATTCTAGGAATCATGACAACCTGCCACCTGCCAACGTGAAGGAGGGGAGGGGAGGACCCTGCACTTTTGCAAATTTTGCATGAAGCATCCCCTCCCACACCATGTCCCGTGTGCCCACATTTCCATGGTTCCCACACATCCATTCTACATCTATGTTTGCATTACTGACTCCGAAAATTTCCTTTAAGGACTGACATGTGAGTCTTCACATTGTTTTTCTTTTTTTTGGCACTTTAGGTTGAAATACAATGTCACCGGTGGAGCACACGATCTTACTGTCTTGGTGGAAGGTAAAATTGTTCTGTCTCACAATGATGTCATTCCAAGGACAGTGCCTTCTCTCGAGTGGACACCTTCAGAGTCATCTTCTTCACTTCCTCGTGGAGGAAACGAACATGTCCTTCCCCTCATCAGAGGATGGGTATGTAAACTCCACCAAAGCACCTTATTCTGCAGGAGCTGGAGGGTCTGTGGATGTGGGAGGCAGTATTCATGGTCCACACAGTGGAGCCATAGGCGAGGGAACCATTGGGTACAGTCAGAACTTGGCCTCTAGGTTCAGTTCCCTGATGATAAATATTGGATACAATCCTTTTATCAGCTTCTGTCCTTTTAGGGTGATGTAGCCTGCATGTCGATGGAAAAGCGATTTTTTATCCATCCAGACACCTACATATTTGGTATCAGAGGACCATGGGACCTGGACGCCAGCAAGAGTGATGTTGTGGCAGAGGATTGGACGCCTTTTAGTGAAGTAGACTGCTGTAGTTTCGGTGGTATTGAGGGCAATCTTATTTGAATGACACTAGGTCACTGTCACGTCCACCTGCCTCTGGAAGTGAGCAGTGAGCTGGTCTGTGTTGCAACTGGTCATATAGAGCGCCATATCATCGGCGTGTTGCGTCAAGTGGAAGTGTGGGATGACTAGCATATCATGAACATAAATGTTAAATAGGATGGGAGACAACACATAACCTTGAGGGATACCCATCGACATGTAACGTAAGCTTGAGTAACCAAGAAGGTTATATCATCGAGGAGATTATCCATGATCTTGACATCGATGCCAGGGATGGTCGTCTGTGTCAGCATTTTGTACACAAAACTGTCCTGACAGATCTTATCACACATGTTTTGCAGGTCTAGGAAAACCACTGGCTTCGACATGGTGCAGTTAATACCCTTGCTCAGATGTTCTATGATCCTAAGAACTTGGAGTTCGACCAATAGGTGGGAAGCGAGTGCGAGCTGTTCCAGACAGATAGTCCTAGCTGTTGCCAGAGGTTGTAAAATGTGGTGAAGGATCAAAGAGTCTAGAACCTTTGCCATGGTATTGAGAAGGCTAATGGGCCCGTTTTAGTAGGGACTGTTGGCCTGCTTCCACTATGGACAAAGAAGGCTGGTTATGAGACAGTGGTTCAGGATGCTGGTAAATAAGACCACTGGCCTGTGTGGAAGCTGACAAAGGTGTTCATTTAACATGCCATCAAAACCTGCCAGAGAATCAATTGGGACATAAGGTTAGGGGCAGTCAGGGGTGGTCTTTGTCTGAATGTGGCAACGGCCGCCAGAATATCAAGTTCATCCTGTAGTTCGTCAGACATGAGGTCCTGGATAAATAATTGATTCTAGGCCTCACATTCATCAGTCAGGGTTTCTACCACAAGGAGGACATAATAATTGAAGCCATCCACTGTGCCGTAGGGATCAGATGACAGACCATTCTGATTTATGTTGGAGGAGGAAGTTGGACATCTTGTCCTCCCATTGTTCTGTTTTCCAATCAGTGAGGTGGTGGCAGAATTCATGTTGGAGACACTTCATGCGACATTTGTCCCAAGGATCATGTAACTGCTTCCACTGCCTGCAGTAGCGGTTATTCTGGATTTTGAATACACTCAGTAGGGGAGACAAGCCAACCAGTGGCGTTAAACCCTTCGGACAGTGAAAGTAGAAGCCTTCATCGCCTTCTGGATTTTTGTGTTTAGGTAATCAACAGCGCTAACAAGATTGGCAGGCATTGCCAGGTCGAGGTGTTGCTGAGTGGTGCTGTTGAGGACCCTGGAAGATTTGTTCCAATCCATGATGGTCAAGGTCTAACAGACATCTAAAGTCAGAGTGATGTTGGTATGGTGTAGGAGCACAGGCTTGTGGTCAGAGATCAGTTCGTGGAGTGTTTACAATGAAAACTGCACTGCAATGCTCTTGAAAATGGCCACATCCAGAATGTCTGGCTGGCAGTCAGAGCAGTCTGGTATATGGGTGGGAGTGTGAGGGCCATAGACTGACAGAGCCAGAGGATCTTCCAAGTCAAGGAGGAGTCTACCCTAGGGATTAGCAATGTGAGAATGCCAAGCCAGATGCTTGGAGTTGAGATCTGCCCCAACAATGGATTTGTCAAATCATGTCAAGGTACGGAGGACCACTTTAAGAAGTGGTAGGTTACGGCTAAATACGCTGCAGCAAAAGTAATAGCAACAAGGTGAGCAGACACAATGACCGCCATAGCCTCTATATGTCCTAGAGGTTGGAGAACCTCGTGATTATGGACGAGTGTCTTATGTATGAACACTGCTGTGGCCCCACCTCAGTGATGGAGTCAGTCAGAGCAATAACAAACCATGTTGTGAAGACGAAAATCGTTGGTTGGTTTCAGATGGATATCTGAGACAAGTAAAATGTCCATGTGGTGATCATAGAGAAAGGTGTTCATTGTCCAGTTCTCATACCTTCAGTGCCATTAGCATTAAAAATACAGACAACTATATCACGAGGGGCTGATGGTTGTGCAGTGGGTGATTCACTATTATAACAAAATCTGGCTCAGACTGTCAACAAGGGTGATGGCCTCAGTGAGCCCATCCTCCAACTGACTGAACTTTTGTGCTGTCATAGCCTTCTGGTATATAGGGCAACTCTTTCAGGAAGCCAGATGGTGGGGATTGGAGAGGTGCCCAAATAGTGGGAAGATGTAGATTTCTCTGGGGTTGGGATTTTGCAGTCCTCTAATGCATGCAAGCAAGCACACTTGACATTCCTAAGCGGCAGTGAGCAGTAATTGCAAGTGTGCCGCAAACGTTGACACCTACAACGGATGGAGGGGCCATTGCGGCCTTCATATGATTGAAATACGCACCTTGGTTCAGAGGAGATACCTGATTTGGTAAATGCATCCGACATCCTCTCTCCTAATAAGAGAGACAACATCGGTGAGAATAGTCATTAATTGCCAGGTCTCAGGGTCCCTTGTGTTGTACTGGTGGAGCAAAGGCTCCAGGAACTTGAGATGGAGTGATTCACATCTAGCATCTGTTTCTGTAACTTCGCAGGGAAGGTCTTTGATGACGATTTTGGTTCTTCTATCGCCAGAAGCCTGATGAGTGTAATAGTCCATAGCCCTTGACTTAACAAAGTTGAGGACTTGGAGATAATCGTCCATTATGTCAAGCAGGTACTTGACCTGGTCTTTCTGGTAATCTGCCCACAGTCGGCCTGCAATAAGGCATAGCAGTTTATTGTTCACATTAATGTAGTTCGTGGGATTGTAAACCACAATAGGAGAGAACTTCTCCTTCTTTGGTGGTGGTGATGGTGGATTCTGAGAAGTGGGGTCAGGAGGTGAACTCATGTCCTGGTCCATGGCATCAACAGGTGTGACTGCTCCAGATGTGGAGGCATCTGAATCCGAGTCACGGCTGCTGCAATCGGCGCGAATAGAAGACCGTTTAGATTTTCGACCATTGGGGGGGCCGACAGGGTCGAAATCCCCAGGAGGCCTGTTGGGCCATCGAGATGGAGTAAATAAAATAGCACCTGTTGGGCCATCCACGTGGCGGTCAGTTGTATAAATGCTGTGGGCCGACATGGCTTGACTGTCACTGGGTGAGAGTTCTATCACTAGTTGGCCATGGGAATCATTGGGTGATGAGCAGGAAGATTATTCCCTCACGTGAGGCAGTGAACAGGGTTCACGTGCATCGGTATCACTATCAGTGTGCATGGTTCCTTTCGTCCTTTTACATGCACCTACCAGTGATCTCATTGCAGCAGATCGCCGGTAGGAAAGCCGAGCCCGAAACCTACAATATTGCGACTCGCACCAGGCTGCATACAGCGTAACAATTCTAAAAAGCAGGAAAAGGTCTTAATTTTGAGTGAAAGGTGGACATACTGGTAAAACTTCGGTATATTCTGAAGTCAAGAATTACAAGTCACTGCCAATCCCGTGCTAATCCTAACACAGTCATGCACAAACCCTTTCATTCACTTTAGCAAATTTATGGTAATAAATTTCCCGAAATCTGAACCGCTACTAAATACTGATAGTTCTTAAATGAAAATGCTCGCCACACGGTTGGGTGGCTTGCGGAGTATAAATGTAGATGTAGATCTAATGTGCTTAATTTTTGTTGTCACCGATCTACTCAGTATGCTATACGGAATTACTGGCTTTTCTCATACACAAAATTACTTTACAAAATCCGTACTTTCTAAAGAAACACACTGGAATAAATTGGCCTTAATCTTAAAGCACTTTTGAGGCTTGTAGCACAACTAAAACTGGCAAACTATAACTTCCTTTCTAGCTCATACTACAAACGACCGTACCATTGAAAGGCTACTTTAGACTGCTGAAAGAGTTCTCTATCTCCAAGAGAAAAGATGCGAAAAGAATACTTCATTCTAACTGGCCAGTTTTCTTTATGGCCAATAAAAAAAAATATTATTTTTTCGCGTTCGTCCGCGCTTTTAGTGACTAACCAATCAACAAATAACACACTTTCGAAATGTACAATTTCGCGAAATAAATATTTAACATTCTAATATTTGCTGGTGATAGCATGAAAATGATGCTGCTTAAACTTATTAGATCCATCTATAACACAGGAGAGATACCGACAGACTTCCAGAAAGGTATCATTATTCCTATAACAAAGAAGGCAGCAGCTACAAAATGTGAACAGTACTGAACTCTAAGCCTAATATCACATGCATCAAAAATTTTCATAAAAATAGTTCTGAAGAGAATTGAAGAGAAGGTGGAGGATATGCTGAGTGAAGATCAGTTTGGTTTCAGAAGGGGATTTGGAGCAAGAGAAGCGATTCTGGCGCTGAGACTCGTTATCGAAAAGCAATTACAGAAGAATAAACCAACTTATATTGCCTTTGTAGACATGGAAAAGCATCTGATAACGTTATCTGGCAAGAGATGTTCATGAGGTGGCAGTGATTAGGAACTTCCACCAGGAACAAGAAGCAAATATTAGAAAAGGGGTAAGACAAGGATGTGCTCTCTCTCCTCTTATATTCAATGCTTACAACCAGGAAGCTATAGATGAAGTTCGAGAAACTACTGAGGTGGGGATCAAAATTAATGCACAGAAGAAAGACATTCTACGTTATGCAGATGATATTGCTATAGCCACGGAGACAAAAGAAGATCTAGAGGAAGTCCTCAGAACAATGGAAATAATTCTATGCAATCAGTATGGAATGAGAATAAATAAGAAAAATACTAAAGTGATGGTATGCAATACAGGAGCAGAATATGAACATCTGAGAATGAGAATTTGAAGAGAGAAGCTGGAAGTGATAGAGGAATTTACTTACCTGGGAAGCAAAATCACAAGGGATGGTATAAACCGAAAAGAAATTGCGAGCAGAATACAAAATGCCAAAACTGCATTTAATCGGAGTAGGATTTTACTCACCAGCAAAAACATCAATCTGAAAATAAGGAAACGTATCAGGAAAGGTTTCGTTTCGAGGGCGGCCCTATACGGATGTGAAACTTGGACAATTGGAAGAGAAGAGAGAAGATGGCTAGAGGTGCTGGAGATGTAATGCTATATAAGGATGAAGAATATCAGCTGGAGAGACAAAGTAACAAATGAAGAGGTGCTTAGAAGAGTACAGGAAACCAGATCTCTATGGAGGCACATCCAAACAAGAAGAGACAAACTTGTAGGGCACATCCTACGAAACAACAACATCATTGGAACAATAGCAGAAGGAGCTATTGAGGAAAGTAATCGACGGGGATGACCAAGGATATCATACATGCAACAGATCATGAATGACGTTGGATGTAACACATACGTGGAAATGAATAGGAAGGCAGACAGAAGTGAGGAATGGCGCTCTGCTGCAAACCAACCTCAGGGCTGAACATTAAGAGAAGAAAGAAAAGAAGGAATATTTTATTTATACTTTACACTATTAACTACTTTCATTTGCATTCGAATTAGCTTATCTTCCAGCATAAACTTACTTAACATATAGTGAAACAAAATTTCCCTTCGTCTGCATTCAAACAGTCTTAAAAATTTTCTCACACTAGTTCATACAGCGTTTGTCAGTATAACAATGATATATATATTTACTTTAGACCACATTCACGCATCATTCACACTACTAAGACATATACAAAACTGTACAAACATACACTACTGGCCATTAAAACTGCAACACCAAGAGGAAATGCAGATGATAAACGGGTATTCATTGGATAAATATATTATACTAGAACTGACATGTGATTACATTTTCACGCAATTTGGGTGCATAGATCCAGAGATCAGTACCCAGAACAACCACTTCTGGCCGTAATAAAGGCCTTGATACGCCTCGGCATTGAGTCAGACAGAGCTTGGATGGTGTGTACAGGTACAACTGCCTACGCAGCTTCAACACGATACCACAATTCATCAAGAGTAGTGACTGGTGTATTGTGACGAGACAGTTGCTCGGCCACCATTGACCACACGTTTTCAATTGGTGAGAGATCTGGAGAATGTGCTGGCCAGGGCAGCAGTCGAACATTTTCTGTATCTAGATAGGCCCGTACAGGACCCACAATATATGGTCGTGCATTATCCTGCTGAAATGCAGGGTTGCCAAGGATCGAATGAAGGGGAAAGCCACACGTCTTAACACATCTGAAATGTAACGTCCACTGTTCAAAGTGCCATCAACGCGAACAAGAGGTGACCGAGACGTGTAATCAATGGCACCCCATACCATCACGCCGGGTGATACGCGCCAGTATGGCGATGACGAATACACGCTTCCAATGTGCGTTCACCGCGATGTCGACAAACAAGGATGCGACCATCATGATGCTGTAAACAGAACCTCGATTCATCTAAAGAAAAATGACGTTTTGCCATTCGTGCAATCAGGTTCGTCGTTGAGTACACCATCGCAGGCGCTCCTGTCTGTGATGCAGTGTCAAGGGTGACCGCAGCCAAGATCACTGAGCTGATAGTCCATGCTGCTGCAAACGTCGTCGAACTGTTCGTGGAGATGATTGTTGTCTTGCAAACGACCCCTGAGTCAAGGATCGAGACGTGGCTGCACGATCCGTTACAGCCATGCGGATAAGATGCCTGCCACCTCGACTGCTAGTGACACGAGGCCGTTGGGAACCAGCACGGCGTTCCGTACTACCCTCCTGAACCCACCGATTCCATATTCTGCTAACAGTCATTGGATTTCGACCAACGCGAGCAGCAATGTCGCGATACGTTAAACGGCATTCGCGATAGGCTACAATCCCACCTTTATCAAAGTCGGCAACGTGATGGTACGCATTTCTCCTCCTTACAAGAGGCATCACAACAACGTTTGACCAGGCAACGCCGGTCAACTGCTGTTTGTGTATGAGAAATCGGTTGGAAACTTTTCTCATGTCAGCACGTTGTAGGTGTCGCCACTGGCGCCAATCTTGTGTGAATGCTCTGAAAAGCTAATCATTTGCATATCACAGCATTATTCTTCCTGTCGGTTAAATTTCGCGTCTGTAGCACGCCATCTTCGTGGTGTAGCAATTTTAAGGCCAGTAGTGTAAATAAACAAAAAAGCCTTCGAACAATTCACAAATTGACCTGTTTTTTGAATGTCTCTGTCTGCTACTGTTCTGTAGTGGATGAAAATTATAACTACGTTCTAGGCTGAACCCGCTTCAGACTATCTGCCACTGTGCACGCATGAGTCATTCTCCCGATACACAGGCTCCAGACAGGAGCGATATAAAGGCGCCACACCGGTGACGCGTGGCGGGAGGCAAGATGGGCTCGGTCCTCAACCAGTTGTGTGGTGTCAGTATCGACGCTTCCAGCAGCTTACCAGGAGGGCCGTCGAGCGGCCGGTGTCGCATTGCCGCACGAAGGGGCAGCGGAAGAGTGGCCCAGCCACAGATTCCTGTCCTTGGCCCTATTCATGCTTTGCCTCGGCCAGACTGACGTATTCAGGGCGCTGGCAGGCAGAATACACCAACACCTGTTGCCTATAGATGCCCAGTACAAAAGGACGTGTACGAAAAAACGTGCTGCCTTAGAAGGCAAACGACAAATCAACGCCGACTCAGACGCTACAACTGAACACTGCTGAGCAACACTCGTGACTGTAACGAACAATGCGCACGTACTCACAAGCAAACACTGTCAGGGCTCCAACCTGACTGACGCCCATTGGTAACTTTTATTTGAAGTTATATGTCATTCGCCATGGAACACTGGACTGAGTTGATAGCATATTTCTCTGTGAACATTTAAGAACAAAAATTTACCATATGCAAATAACGAAATAGGGATTCTGATACGTTGAAAATGAGTTTGTTTACCTTAAGTACTATCCAACAGGCTCTGAAAATGTAAATAAAAGCTTTCACATCCTACTTGCTCTTGTCACCTGCTGGTGGAAAATTGATATTTCCTGATAAATATTGGAAAACTAATATTTGCTTGAAAACTATAGATAGCGAAATAAGAAAATGCTTTTGTTGAACATGGGTTTTACCTTATACCATCCCATATAGCCAGAAAAAGGCTAAATAATAGCAAATCCAGTTTCACAACCCAGTTCATCCTGTCATCTGTGGATGATTGCACTGCAAAATAGTGATCAAAGTTCCATCCATGTGGCATGCCAGTAGATGGCTCCACTGTTAAAAATCGTCATTAGGCCTTTGGCTCTACCATGAATAAGTAGTTATTGTTAACAGCACATGGATCTACAATTTAAAAAAAGCAGAAATGAGCTACAAATTAATTATCTTCCGCAGGTAAGACGTTACAATATTCTAAAAGTCGGCAAAATACGCCAGTAGTCAGAAATTGCAATGTTTACACCAATTTTGAGGTTAACATTTGAAAAAACGCCAAAAGACTCAATTCCATTAATGAGATGTTATAAAATCGCTGTTAATAGATTTGTTAATTTTTTTTCACGTCTAAGGTGAAAAAAATTCTGAAATGTTTGTTAATAAAATACGTCATAAGCGCGAAAAAGTGGGATTTTTGTATACACATATCGGCCAAACTATTGGCGAAAAATTCGATGTTGAGGAATTAACCTGACCAGGGTTACAACAGCAGAAAATAACTAAATAGACCTAATCTTAATATGAGTTATACAATAATTTTTCCACATTTAAATTGTTGTGGATCACTGTTTTAGGAGGCAGAAAGACAATACATCATGTTAATCAGTAGAAAAAATGTAAACGACGCTACTGGTTGAAAGTAACTGTCATTATTACAAATGACACCGACCCACAGGAGGCTAAGTAGAATAACACCAGTTTGCAATCCGAACTTCTGTGGTAAGGCTCTCTGAAACCTTTACAGACGGTATTTCCTATTTCATTTTATACATCTAAGTAATCACAATATTCTAAAATGACATCGTATTCGCAGCTGACTGCAGAAATTATGCTTCAGCAGATGTCAGACTTTAAAAGCCACTGTCAGAAATCGGCCTTTTCATTGTAGAAATACAACAACGCCAGATGAGTGCAAAGCTCTGTACATCGTGTTTTTACGATGTAGAGAGCTTTGCATAAATGATAAACCAAAGCCACAACACGTCTTAAAGATGTGCAGTTGTCTGTAACGTATGAATACGTAGACCTAGAGGTGGAAATCGTCGAGTTGTAGAAAATTAGTGGATCACAACTGGAAATCACGTTAGAGATATCACCACTCCATGAAGCAACCTCAGCTGAAACCTACGCTTAGTATCAAGTCCACAGCCGCATAATTCCTGTTAAAACTTCCAATAAGCAAACATTAATCAAGATGGCCCTATGTCTGCGAGGTATCGCACCTCAGCATTGCAGTGTGACAGTATGATGGTGCACGTTTGCAGAGAAGAAGACAACGCTACTGCAATACACGTAAAATAATGTGATTACAGCGGTAATTGGCCGAGTGATGTAATTGTATTCCATAACAGAGTAACTGAAAGGAAAATACAAGTCTTCATGTAAATATCCAAACAATCTTGTACAGGGAACAAACACACGATCCAGCCATTTAAAACCATGTTCAATCATTTGTCTGGCCACTTTATACTAACTTATTTCAGCCATGTGCGAATAGAATATAGTTAATGGTCTACCTGTACATCAATAGACACACAGCAGAAGAGCTTCTGAGCCACTGGCAGCATAACTGCCAAAGTCACAGCGTACAAATGTAGGCGACACATTACCAGATTGGGTGGTAAAATACAATGAGTAGAACCTGCTGTAATTGAGTCATAGTCGGTTGTCATCTATCGCCCATTTCTCATGTGCTATAGACAATTTGACTGCAGCAGGAAGGTATAGCTGCATTGATGTTACTGATCATCAACAAGCCGATACAGCTGACAATGCTCTCAAACCATGTAATAAGATCTGTATCTCATAGCCTGAACGCTTCTGCATATGATTCACATACTCTGTACAAAACTGTATTGTGCTTTACAACAGATACATATTAATTTGTGAACTGTGGAGATTAACATGTTGCAAAGGCGAAAAAGTACACTATTTGCTGATACTACCTTGATTACACTGAGCGAATACTCTAACTGTAGATGCTACAGGCTCCCAACACACATCACATTAGTGAATGGAGAGTGCACATTTAATACACTGTAAAATCCGTGTCCTCTTATACGTAAATTGATGTGCACAAAGGATCCAAAAATTGAACTCGCCTCCTTAGTTCATCTCTCCAGCAGCTGCAGCTGTTGCTACTAAGTGGGAGAGCTGACTGTTCTGTAATTGCACTGCCAGGTCCCAGCAGATACGGTGCCAAGTCATCAATTCTCCTGTTTTCAACTTTTGCTGATATCAAGGAGAGCGTTTTCGGACCTGACCTGTCTCTCAGACAGGTCGCAGCAGGCGTGGTGTTGCTGTGCTGAATTCTTCAATTTCATTGATGCTGCACATCTTGCAACATTGTACATTGTGATTCCAGGTCACAGCAGATACCAATCCATAATGATCATGTGACCATCCTGGGTATATATGTAGGAGTAGGAGGTAGACCTGTGCTCAATTAAACCTTTAAAGAACAACACCTCAGTACAGAGCAGTATATTTCACCTGAGGCAGCATGATGGGTTGATGGCATCTCCAACACCATTTGCAGCTGTGGTCCACAAATTTTTTAGAACACGACGACTTCCGTACCTACGTCTACATATCTATACTTTATAGAGAATAGCATCACTTTAATACGTGTTGTGGCATATGTTTAGCTTTTATAGTAGTGGAGGGTGTTCACATAAAATCTTGCAGTAGATGTTAAGTGTATTATAATAGCTCTTTGTGTCTACAAGGTGTAAGAAATCTATCATTCCTATCGATTTTATTTATATTACGATAAACATGCATTTGAATGCGTTAAACGGACAATTTACATGCGATAATATTTAATTTATACTCCAAAAGTGTGGGACATATGAAATGTCTCACAATATAGGAGAAGTAGTTTTTCCCGAGTTTTAAAGACTGTTTACAAACATATTTGTTGACTTTTATCTCTGTTTTCGACTGTTATGTTATGGACAATAGTTACGTCACTTCAACAATTATTGGCAATTCCTCGCCGCTAACGATTCTGTAGTATATTGTTCTCCGTGTACTTTGACGTTGATACCTTCGTCTCCACTAACTGGCAGTGTCACGCTGGTACACTGCAATGTTGTGGTACCACAACTTGTAATATTTACAGCCATTTTGTTTGAGCTTCACTAATTGGAAGTTTGAAGATGAGTGGAGTGATGGGGCATTTAATATTAAGTGCATATTGTGGCTGTTCCAGCATCAAGGGTTGGCAGAATATCTAACGTCATTTCCGGTAGTGTCTGCTAAGATTTAGAACATATCCAGATATTTGTAGATAGTAACATCTTTTTAATGCACGTTGCATGAGATCTTGACTCTTACACTGTCTTTGGCAATTTCACATCTTTCACTGCTAGTGTCTTTGGTCATCTTTATCGCCTTTTTATGTTCAGTCCAGTTTAAGAGATATTGTGTAATAAATCATTTTATTCGTTCCTTCCGTAATACGACAACTGTAATGCGCATGTGTTTGGAGGGTGAACTCGGTTGCCGCGCGGAGTGACCGCGCGGTTTAGGTGTCAGGTCACGGATTGCGCGGCCCTTCCCGCCGGAGGTTCGAGTCCTCCCTTGGGCATGCGTGTGTGTGTTGTTCTTAACATAAGTTAGTTTAAGTAGTGTGTAAGTCTAGGAATCGATGACCTCACCAAGATGGTCCCTTATAATTCACCCCCACACACATTTTGTACTTAGTTGCAGCTTTTATTTTCATGATCTATCATTTCCCAAAATTCTGCTACACATAACATATTTAATAAGTGCTGCAATGTTAACCTTACATTTTGCGATGCACTTTAGAATTCTGTAGGTCGGTGGCGTTTGTAACAATAGCAGTTATTCCAATCAATAGCGTCATTTATATTATTTATAGCGATTAACACTATGTATTGTCTTTCTCCCTCCTAGAATGGCGCTTCACAATTTAAATGTGAAAATATTATTTTGTGACTTAAATCAAGAATAGGCCCAATTAGTTACATTCAGTTTTTCCATTTTCCTGCTCAGCTAACACTTATTTTTCTGCTGTTGTAAGCCTGGTCAGGATAGAGTGAAATTTTCACTCTGCAGTGGAGTGTGCGCTGATATGAAACTCTCTGGCAGATTAAAACTGTGTCGCTGATCGAGACTCGAACTCTAGACTTTGAGCGCAAGTGCTCCACACAAGTCTGGAAGGTAGGAAACAAGATACTGGCGGAAGTAAACCTGTGAAGACTAGTCATCGGTCGTGCTCAGTCGGTATTGCACATGCCCCCAAAAGACAAAAGTCCCGGATTCAAGTCTCAGACCAACACAAAGTTTTAATTTCCCAGGAAGTTTCTGGTCAGGGTAGTTTTACGAGATCGAATTTTTAAGCCTACATTTTCAAATAGCATGTGTTATTAGTACCTTTTTTAATTGCAGTCTTGTGACATGTCGGTAACTGATTCGAGTCTTAAGGCGTTTTATCATGTGTTAACCTCAAATTTAGTGTAAACATTGCCCTTTCTGACTGCCAACGTATTTTGCAGACATTTTAGAATACTGGAACATCTCATCAGTGAAAAATAATTAATTTATGACTCAATTGTGTTTTTTTCTGTAGATCTACCTGTTGTTAACAGTAAGAATTACTTAGTTATGCTAGAACCAATGACCTAACGACGATTTTTAACAGTGGAACCATCTATTGGCGTGCTACAGTGATCGAACTTTGATCACGATTTTTCAGTGCAGCCATCTGCTGATGTTCAACATACGAACTGCTATTTTGCTATCTATAATTTTCGAGGAAATGTTAATTTTTCATTAGTTCTAAGGAAATATCGGTTTTATGCGCAGCTGTTTGCTGGTGGCAGGAGAATGAGAAAACTGACTTTCTTTTATTTACATTCCCAGTTGGTGGTATAGTTTTTAAGGTAAAGGGATTCATTTTTAACGAATAAGAATTCCTGTATTTTATTATTTATACTTCATAAAGAAATGTTGGTTTTTAATTGTTTATAGAGAAATGTGCTGTATACTCATCCCAATATTCCGTAGGGAATGATATATCGCTTCAAATCAAAGTTATAAATGTGAGGAGTAGTGAGCCAGAACTTAAAACGAATATTTGGAGGTAAGAAACGCAAAAATTGCTGCACAGCAGAGGTGTGAGGCATGCAGGTGTATGAGGACAAGGCCTGTGGTCTGTGAGGGTGGTGCTTCAAGCAAAATTGGCAAAAGCACAAGGCCTTCCCTTCCTCTCCTTGACCTCGGTACATGGCAAGGTGTCATGATTCCTAGAACGTCTTTGGAGGTAAGGAAACGCTGTTGATAATGATGTAATTGCCAGTTCCTTCCCCCTTCCACTCCCTTTCCCTCATTGACATTCTAATGTGACCATATTTCATGATGTTGATGTCACTGGAATACAACACACACAATTCCCTCAGAATAATACAGTTCTCCTGACCTTGGGATAAGATAGTACTAAGATAGTACTGATGTTGACTTCACCAAAAGTATACTTATATGGATATGGTGTCTGTTCTTTCGGACATGTCCGAAAGAACAGACACCATTGATGACATGCAGCCGTCTAGGACGAAATTAGAATTGTATGAATACCTTTAGCTGCTGTCGGGCGTATATATATATATATCAACCGTCCGTCAGCAGCTGAAGGTATTCATATAATTCTAATTTCACCAAAAGTAGTCCATTGCCCAGTATTTATTCCTGCCAGGGCATACACTGCCACCCTACTTTCTGAGAACCAGCACGGGTGGCGGGGTAGAAGAGGGTGCTTCATGTAAAATTTACAGAATTGCAGGGCCCTCCCCTCCCACCCACTTCCATGGTCGACCTCGGCACATAGCTGGTGTGTTCATACTTTTGTAAGTGGAATATAACACACGCAATTCCCTCAGTATGATAGGATTCACAGAATGACCATGATGATAAGATAGTGCTGAGGTTGACATCAGCAAAAGTGGTCTGTCACACAATGTTTATTTCTTCAAGAACATACACTGCCACCCTACCTACCTCCAGAGCCCTAATCGAGGTCGATAATCCCACATGTGCTACAGTAACCTAATCACGAACAACAATTAACTGCGAATTAGTTTATGCATAGGACAATGGTAACTCCTGAAAATTCTGAAAATTGTGCATTTATTTCCTTTGTTATACACTGAAATTCAGGATGAGCTATTCTTTGCCAGTGGAAAAGGGCCTGTATACACAATAATACCTCCTTGGCAATAAGTATGAATCATAAACACTGGTTTGCTACAAAATAAGTTATTCACAACACTTGTAAATTGTGAAAACTTTAAAACACATATTTTATTAGTGTCCAAAAAACCTCAAAAGTAACCTATGCATCACATACTAGTACAAGTAAATTAGAGAAAGAAATGTTTAGCACAAATGCGTTTGTGTCTACAATTGACAATAACAATAGCAGAATGAGTTTATCACAGCATTCACAAATGTTATAAATTTCACAAAATATCACAATATAAATGAGTATTGATACAATATATGTATGTACAGGGTGTCCCAGGAGGAGTGATCAGTATTAAAAAATATGACAGGAACGAACATTTGAAGGAAAACAGTCTAGCAATAATGGCCTCTCAATTGGAGACCTGAAGAAATATGACACTTCATCATTTCGACAGTGTGAAACAGATCTCTTCTCCTACAAGCTCTTTGTTTTCTATATTTTGAAAGGTGGTAGTGTGGACCAAAGAAGAAAGTAATGTCCAGCAAACATGAGCTTTAAAGAGAATACCTTCAGAGTACTTCTTCTTCACTACAGTGAAACACAGTTGTTCCTCTGAGCAAGTGTTCATAGCTCATATAGATTTTAGAGCCCATGTTTACAATGCCATTTTTGTTTTGTTTTGGTACATTCTACCTCCTCCAAAATATGGAAAGCAAGAAGCTTGAAGCAGAAGAGATTTGTTTCACAGTATCAAAGATGAAGGAGTGCGCATAACTCCTAAGGTATGCATTTTGGAAACGATGTTTGCTAGACGTTTTTGTTTCGAAAGTTCACGATAACCATGAATGCTGACCATTCCTCGTAGAACACCCTGTGTATACTTGATGTAGACATTTGGTTGGGTCAGTGTAATTTTGTACAGCTGCATAACATGGATATGTAAACTATTAGAATTGCAGTTCTCCATGCGGATAGAACAGTCACCAGGAAGCATCAGTGTTGCTCATATTTAATATTTTTGCATGCCTGGTAGGGCATGAAAGAAGTGTGAATACTATTGGATGTGGCTGATCATTGAGAGAGCACCTGTGAGAGTTTGAAAGGGACCTCACTGTCTTCTTTTGATTGGCTGGTCGAATCGAGCAATACCATATTTGTAAGGCATCTGGATATGACTGTGGCCTGATGTTGGATTGCATGGAAAAACGAGGGTGGGCATGCTCGTCGTTAAATATCTGGTAAACAATGTCTGACCACTACTCAGGACATCACCACACTGTGCAACAAGCACATTGCAACTCCTTCTCATCTGCACCTGCCATCTGACAACAAGGAGTCAGGTTCTGGCAAGTTCAACAGCATTGGTCAGAGACTAACAGCAGCTGGAGTAGGGAATTACCATCCCATCTGCAGGCCCCCATTTGACATAAAAACACAAATGGCTATGTCTGGGGTGGTGTCACAACCAGAAAGCATGGGCTACTGATGAAAGGCATTGCTTTGCGTAAAGCAATAAACTACAGTTCTGCGCTGTCCCAGATGACCATTATAGTGTGTATGACTGTGACCAGGGCAGAGGTCCCATTCTTGCAATATTTTGGAGAGGCACAGTGATATTATTCCTGGTATAATGGTGTGGAGAACCATCTGGTACAACTTAAATCATAGCTGGCACTAACTGAAGGAACTTTGTTGTCATGGATATCCTGTTCCTCATATGTTACCTCTGATGCAACATTGTCATGGTCCTAATTTTCATCAGGACAATGCTTGTCCACACATTACATATGTCTCTGTGAACTGTCTTCATGATGTTGAGGTACTTCCATGCCTAGCAAGGTCTCCACAACTGTCCCTGATAGAACATGAGTGGACTAGCTCAGACATTAACTTCTGAGTGCCACACGACAAAATGTCAAGAGCAAGTCACTACCATTGTGGGCCACCTTTCCTCAGGAGAGAATTCGATGGCCTTATGACACCCTTCCCAACCAATCAGCGCATGCATCCATGCCAGAGTACGTACAACATCATACTGATGCTTAAACTTGTCAGGCAGTGCATTAAGGAAAATTTAAGAAGTTGCTAGAAAGAAAATTAATATCATAAAAAGCAAAAAGATTATCTATGAAAAATCAACGAAACGTATTTTGTAGGAATAAACAAAGGCATTTATACACACATCAAAAAAAGTTTGGTATCATCACAGTTCCCACAACTCCTGAAGAAAGAAGTTGACTGTGGATATTGTGTCACAGACACAGTCCCTTTGATTGTTCAGAGATGTCACTAAACCCTCCCAAGTCCGCAGCTCGTGGTCGTGCGGTAGCGTTCTCGCTTCCCACGCCTGGGTTCTCGGGTTCGATTCCCGGCGGGGTCAGGGATTTTCCCAGCCTCGTGATGACTGGGTGTTGTGTGATGACCTTAGGTTAGTTAGGTTTAAGTAGTTCTAAGTTCGAGGGGACTGATGACCATAGATGTTAAGTCCCATAGTGCTCAGAGCCATTTGAGCCAAACCCTCCCAAAGATGAAAACAAACATGCACGAGCAGCACCTATTAGACGGAGGAGGTCCGACAGCCGATCAGTTCCAGTCATTCCACCAGGAAGGACGTACACAACTCGTGTTGTATGTAGTTCAACATGTGTAGACGGTCAATACCGCTACTCGAACGCATCCGCACTGTTACTGTGTGTCAGGAAGGGCCCTCAACAAGGGAAGTGTCCAGGCGTCTCGGAGTGAACCAAAGCGATGGTGTGCGGACATGGAGGAGACACAGAGAGAAGGAACTGTCGACGATATGCCTCGCTCAGGCCGCCCAAGGGCTACTACTGCAGTGGATTACCGCTACGTACGGATTATGGCTCGGTGGTACCCTGACAGCAACGCCAACATGTTGAATAACGTTTTTCGTGCAGCCACATGACGTCATGTTACGACTCAAACTGTGCGCTATAGGCTGCATGACGCGAAACTTCACTCCCGACGTCCATGGCGAGGTCCATCTTTGGAAGCACGACACCATGCAGCGCGGCCGAGATGGGCCCAACAGCATGCCGAATGGACCGCTCAGGATTGGCATCACGTTCTCTTCACCGACGAGTGTCGGAACCAGACAATCATTGGAGACGTGTTTGGAAGCAACCAGGTCAGGCTGATCGCCTTAGACACACTGTCCAGCGAGTGCAGCAAGGTAGAGGTGCCCTGATGTTTTGAGGTAGAATTATGTGGGGCCGATATACGCCGCTGGTGGTCATTGAAGGCGCCGTAACGGCTGTACGATATGTGAATGCCATCCTCCGACCGATAGTGCAACCATATCGGCAGCATATTGGCGAGGCATTCGTCTTCATGGACGACAATTCGCACCTCCATCGTGCACATCTTGTTAATGACTTCCTTCAGGGTAACGACATCGCTCGAATAGAGTGGCAAGCATGTTCTCCAGACATGAACCCTGTTGAATATGCCTGGGCTAGATTGAAAAGGGCTGTTTACGGAAGACATGACCCACCAATCAGTCTGAGGGATCTGCGCTGAATACCCTTTGAGGAATGGGACAATCTGTACCAACAGTGCCTTGTTGATCTTGTGGATAGTATGCCACGCCGAATGCATCAGTGCAAGAGGAGGTGCTACTGGGTATTAGAGGTACCGGTGTGTACAGCAATCTGGACCACCACTGCTGAAGGTCTCGCTGTATGGTTGTACAACATGCAATGTGTGGTTTTCATGAGCAATTAAAGGGGCGTGAAAGATGTTTATGTCGATCTCTATTAAAATTTTCTGTACCGATTCCGGAACTCTCGGAACCGAGTTGATGCAAAACTTTTTTTGATGTGTGTATTATACATTCACCATATTGAAGGGAATGTGATTTATTTTTTATATGGCAAAAGAAACCTGCAACAGAGAATGAAAGTACTACATTTTATTGTAGTAAGTCATAATAATCGACATTACCTATGTATTGATGGAATTTATTGTTCTGGACATGGTCTTAACAAATAAAACCAAATCTTCAGAAATTAGTTGAACTGTAGCACAATCCAGTCTAAATGTAAGAGTCCAGAACTGTTCTCCAGAATTATTTGTCTGGATGGTGGTTACTTTAATGAGATACATTCTGAAGTGACAAGGAACCATCAGTTTCATAATGGTAGGAATTTCACGTGTATTTGTGTGTGTGTGTGTATGTGTGTGCGTGTGTGTGTGAATGGGGTCGGGGATTTATGATCATAGGAGAGACTAAGGCGTGAAGACAGAAAGCAAGTTATAATGGATGTAGGTTGCAGTAGTGATGTGGAAATTAAGGGACTGGCAAAGGTAGATTAGGATAGGGCGCTGCATCAAACCGGTCTCTGAGTTGAAGAGAGTTGAAAAATTGTTAGAAGTGATGTAAGAAGCTGTTAAAGCTATGATAATGGCTACTATACTACATCAGGTATACCATAATAATTATCCAACTTGCAGATGCTGTATTAATATAGTAGAGAGCTTCACATCTATTTCTAATAGATGGACGGCCATTAATAGTAGGCCTAATTGTGCCTTTGATATGCGTTACACTCAATAATTTCTTGGTGCACACTCCTGTTGAATCCATCCACTTGAAAGCCAGGTTCTCCACATGAACATTGCCTCATAATTCACTTCTGCACCTGTACTTAATAACATGTTCATGGATATAAATGGGAATCATACAGAGACAGCAAACTTCATAGAAGGGAAAAAGATTTTTTTAACTTATCTATATTAATTTATGGTAAGAACAGTGGGTAATTTTAAGGTATTAATTTTCTGCTAACTGTAATAATCAAGATACAGCCGAAGATTTTATCAAATCAATGTATTCAAAGATGCTTCTACAAGAACAGTAAAGAATCTCCGCAGGTTAAAGCTGTTAAAACTTATTTTTTTGAAAGTGATATTTTTTAAATATGAAAATAACATTCAAAGAAATAATATTGTAATATGTTGAACATTACCAATACTTGTAATAACCAGTACAAATATTGCTTCTCCTTCTGAAGTAAATTTTATTCCATAGTTCTCATTTGTTGCATGAAGAGCAGTAACCCAATAGACTGCATAGAAGTACACTCGTACAGGACTCAAAGGCCGGTGATAAGCTGCAAACACAAAACAAGTTTCATCAGTGTCTAAATAATATCAGAATAATCAATTGAGCTACAATTTCATTTACATAATTAACAGTTATCAAAAATGTAATAAGCAGATATAGGAGAAGATGTTACTGGTGACTTAAGTCTCTGTTATGTGTAGCTGTTGTGTTTATTAAATTTAAGGAAAAACTCTACAAATTTATGCACCAACCTAGTATTTTTGGTTTTATATCTCAAATGGCATAGTTTAAAAATATTTTTATGTCAATTTTTGGTTACAGAAAAATTAATACTTAGTCAGAACTGAGTTCAGTTCATTGAAATATTTACTTTTTGTTCTCCATGACTTGCAGATTGCTAATAGGTACCCTTATTTGCTCAGGGCTGACACTGAAACTGTTTTTTTTTTTGATCCACAGTCTCCAAGAATTTTGTCAAGGCAAACATTGTCAATAATAGGCTGTACAGTTATCCTCTATCTGTTGCACAACTTGCCAGTTTAGACTTTAAGTAAATTTTCAGGACCTACAAAAATATGTGAACATGGACGATTATCATATTAAAATATATACACTTTGGTACATCATTATCGGAACTGCAACTGTGTTTGTGAATATATAAGTAAGTCTACCTCTATGGAATGTAAACACAATTGTAGTTAGGGTTAATGAAATTCCTCACTGTATATATCTTAATGTAATACTCTTCCAGGTTCGTGTCGTTTTGTAGTTGATGTATAATGACGTAAAATCGAAATTTGTCAATTGCACAACAAATAATGGATCACTGTATAGCCTGCTATGGACAATGTTTTCATCCACAAAGTTGAAGCAGTTGCTAAGTTTACAACACATACAAAAAACTTGAGAAATACATTATTTAACAAAATTTTTATTTTGTAAACATTTGCATCTAAGAAAGGTACAAACAGAACAAGATTTATTCAGACTGCACAGAATTTTCTGGAAGAATCATTAACAGTTATACAAGAAGACGGCTATTGTCTGGATTAATATCAACACATCATTGGCCTGAAATGTCATTTGAGGAAATTAGGTTCAGCATGGATGCAAGATTCCAAAATAAAAGTTTCTGCTTGCACTGCGGCATGTGCTTTGTTCAAGTACAAATCATTATTATAGATACTATTCTATGTTTTTTCTATTGTTGAATAAGAATAGAGAATTCAAGTAATGTAATAATAGCAGCTGTATTAGAACAGTGGTTAGTGTATGAATGATAAAGACAAAAGCACCAGTTTGGGGATCTGACGAACGAAAAATATGGAGGCAGCAGACATTTTGAAGATCGTCCCAGCCAACTGGATATCAGTAGCAGAACACTGGTCTTCATACAGTCAAGCCAATCATCACACAGCCAAACCGTAAACAATGCTTCAGACTGACGCGGGAATGAAGAAGGAAGTAGTAAGGAGGTGACAGTAGGCGAGTCAGCAACGACAAGTGGCGTCAGAGAAAGTTAAGGTAAAGCATTCCTTGTCCACCATTTTCTGAAATTGAGTGATCAGAGTGTGAAAGGAAAAAGAGTACTGATTAAAATTGAATCTTGTGGAGATAGTATGTTTTCGGATAGAGAGCAAGAGCTAGGACTGTTCGAGGAAGAAGAGGTTCTAATTATAATTGAACTCGAGTAGCCCAGATACAAAATGCGCTACAAGTATTTTTTGTCGATTTTAGATGGGCAGACTGTCATATAAACTTTTTCAGCGCCTACACGATGGAATAGATTTCAGGGTACAAAACCTGCTACAAGCGATTGAAAATGGCTGTAGAAAATCGGGTTCGGTTGCAAAAGCCACTAACTATACGTTCTCCTCGGGTACAAAGCCCGCTAAATGTCCATCGTTTGCAAAACCCCGCCTTTCCATGTCCGGATGCAAATCACGCCAACTGACATCAGACTTACCAATCTAGACATTGAAAGCTATATTGCAGTTTGTTGGGATTGGAAAGGATGTTTTTCTTATTCAGAGGTAGGTTAGCTGCGCTACAACGTGCTGCTGATGTGTTGTCGAAACATACGGCGGTGAGCACTGTTCAGCTGATCAGCGGAGTGTGTAACATATTTGTGTGAGTGTTTTGAAGAAACTGAATGATTTTGTGGACGGTTTAAATGCAGATGATGGTACAAACGAAGTAGGAGTAATTGAAATAATGGGAATTCTGAAACAATGCGGACCCGTAGCAATAGTTGAAAATGACCGAGGTCGACGGTCCCTCCCGGAAAAGGAAGCGCCGTCCTACTCAGTGGAAATGAAGTTTCCGTAACATATAGAACATGAAAAGTATTATTAAAGCAATGTTATGCAATGAAAACTGTGTTGACACTAATTGTTACGACATACGCGGAAGGCTTAGTGAAAGTGACTGGCAACTGGAATTTTTAGATTCAAAAAGCCAAAAAGAAAATCACTTTCACGAAAAGCAAAAACAAAGAGATTTGTCTAGTTCGTGGAAATCCCTTCTACAATTCTGAAGCAGGAGAGGGGAAGAGCATCCCGAAGAGGGGAACATATTTCAGCCAAGGGAACGGCCCATCACCAATCGCAGCAGGTGTAGAACTTACTAAAGCCAAACTCGGAGACGACAGAAACCTTTTGGAGCTCCTCTTTGGTAAAGACTGGGCGACCAACGACAAACTCAAATTCTACGAGGTGTCAGGCAAGCAGGAAGGCACTCCTAGAGGTGCTCCTGCCTCTACCAACCCTCTGAGCGAGGAAGAAGCCGGAAGTGGTTTTGAAATGCAGTGTGAAAATCGGTGTCATTTAAAAGCAATTTTCAGGCAGTTTCATTTTCTAGAATTTTTCGTCGCTGTTTTAAGTAATATGTAACTTTCTGGCAATTTTATCATTTTCTAAAATTTTATCGATGTTTTACTAGGATGCAATTTGGAGCTTATCTTATTTTCTACAATATCTTGTGATGTCGAAAGCACGATGATGTATTTAAAAAAAGATACGCTAGTGGTGAACATCCATTTCTGTTATCTTTTTGATGTTAAATAAGTCAGTTGTCTCGGTAAAATAACGTCATCTTCGTATTTTTATATGCCAATTTTGTAGAATTTTCAGACGTCTCTTTGAAATAAAGCGTATTTTGTTCACATTCGCAGTAATTACATTTCATCCTTCTGTCATTCCTAACATATCACCGAATAGCGGGTTTTCCAACCGAATTCTTGTTTCGGAATTGTATCTATACGTTTGCAAAATCTGCTAAATGCAAAAATAGGGTGCAAAAACTGCTAAGTCAATATTTCACTTAATATTTCAACTTACAAAACATAATCGCAGATTTCAGCCACTAATACCGATTATTGCTAATTTTTTACTTATTTTTAAAAAGGAAATGAAGTGTTTAGCTTTAGTAGCTTGGTTGGGACGAGTTTTTCGTAGTTATCTCATTCGCTTATCATGCAGTTAGCGGCTTTTGCATCTGGGCTACTGACTTGTTAACGACATTAGAAGAAGCAACATTTTACGATGAAAGAATTTATAGTCAGATTACGATCGAAATACCTGTGACATTAACCATGATACTTTTGAAAATGAAACATGATGAAAATATAAGTGGTCAGTATAGCCATTGTTACTTTCGGAAGGTACTGTGGATTCCTGTTATAAAAAGCTCTCCCCCACCCCCGCCAGTCGCAAGACAGAATCTAAAACAGACTGACTGGGAGAAATATCAGACTCTCTCTCTCAGAAATGAACAATATTCTTTTAATACCAGAGAGCTATGAGCGGTAAAAAGGAGATGTACTCCCAGATTTGGGGTTTGGGGTAAATGAGGGGGGGGGGCTGTTTAGTTATTTAATTAAGAGTGTCATGCAGTGGACAGGAATACTAATGTGCAGGTTGCTGATTATCAGATACAAAGGCGAACAAGATGACTATAATTTTTTGTAGAAGATGAACATGAGGAAATTGTTATTGGAAATGATGTTGATGATGAAGTCAGCATGATGCTTGTGTTGAGATAAAGGAAGATGAAGTTTCGAATGTAAGTGATGATGGTGGTGTTTCTGAGGGTAAGAATAGGGAAGGTAGTGGTATTAGGGGAACTGCATTTGAAAAGAAGCTATTGTGTGTTGGTGTTTCTGGATCAGAAGTCATGGGGGATTGTAAAATGGGATCAGTGTGAAACAAGCCGGTTGAGAATATGCATGAGTTTGGAGTACAAAAGAGAAAGATTTTAAAGGGTATTTTGGAATCACTGTATAAACACTGTTGACAGGGAAGAATTTTGGAACAGATTAACAAAAATTAGTGAAACCTCGTACCCAAACGGGAGGGAGAAAATTAAAAATGGGTTAAGTGACAAATGGGGAGCAACTAGTGGCTTGTTTAGCGTCTAACTTATGTTAGAAGGAAATGCTTATAATGAGATCGACGCAACTGTTAAACTAAGAAAGAAATGCCAAGTAAACGAAAGAGAATAACATAACTGGGATATAAAGAAACTGAAAATGATTTGTAGTTTGAAGAATCAGAAGAGAAGGATGAGAGCCATGCATTAGGATGTATACGATACTATACTCACGCGTCTTTGAAGTATGTTTAACATACGTATCAACAGATATCGGAGTATATGTTGCCCATTAGGTTTCAATTTGTATAAAAATAATGATGCTACTCCATGCCTGTATGGGTCAATACCTGCACTTGTTTTTGCTTTGTGAAAGTATACTCTCCATATTATCAGAACTGAAAAAGGTTAATGCAAAATTTTTTTTGAAGGAATATCGATTATAACTGTGTGCAGCGACTCAGCCTATTTCGAGCTGCTACGCTTCAGGATGGGTGAGAGAAATGGTAGGGAGAGGGCAGGTTAGCACTGGGGCTACGGTCAACACTGATAGTGTTGACAGGTGTTTATTCGAGCTGTCTTGTGCAGAACTCTAGCCGTCCTCACGTCTGCACTGTGTGCTTGGCAATGCAGCTGATTGCAGAGTGCACTGAGGCCCCAGTCCGCCAATGACTTGCATTGTCTTGGGTCAAAGGCAGCAGCTACCACGGTGTCGAGCAGTCCGCGTGCAGGCAGCACTGTGGACGCTGCGAGTGCGGCTCATCCAGGTCCTCTGGAGTCTTGCCAGCTGCACACCCTCGTGCTTACTTGTCGTCCCCATGGCACTCGGCTTCAGTAGCTGACACCAGTTGTCCGTTGCTGAGCAACAATGCCCCAGTCACCCTCCCCTCCAGGGATAGATCAGGACGATGGCCAATAATCCTAGGTGGCTATGTGACCATGAGGGCGCGCCTCTCTCAGCTGGATCATATGTAGCTTGCGGTCCATCAAGCAAAGTCCCTCTGAGAGTGGATGCAGGTCGCACACCTGCTTCCTGTATCAGGGAAGTTTCTCAAGTCCCATGGCCACTATATTACAGGTAGGCATGCTTCGCTGGAACTCGATGAGTCAGTCAGTATTCAGGTTGCCAGGCAGTCTTTACCACCAAGTGTGGGTCATGGTTTCTGGTTCAAGATGCAAACACGGCACGGCTGAATGCTTTGAGCTCGATTATTTATACCCTTAGAGGTACTCTTCTGACGCAGTCGTACTGTAGGGGGGTGAGTAAGTTTGCTTCCTATGGCTTTTCCTGTCAATTTCTCCTGGCTCGCTCTGCCCCAAGTGTTTTGTCGCAATGTCAACAACACCCTCTAGTGCATGACACGAGTAGCACACTGACTGGGCTTGCTACTACTGCCTGGCCAGAGTAATAATCAAACTTTAAGAATCCACAATTCGAACCACTCTTTCAAAAGATTCGTCCAGAAACTTCCAAGACAAGTCTGAAAAAAAAGAAAAAACCCATGAGCTTACTCTCAAAGTGCGGCTCCAGGATCTTATGACAACACAATCCTTAATCTAATGCTACACTACTTGATATAGAGGTTTTACTTCCATCAACTATTATGTGGACTCACCACTTGGCTGACAACCTGTGTGACAGTGAATCTGTAGACTGTTCACATCTATATTAATTATAGATAGAAAATATCCAAATACCTAGTTGGAACACAACTAGTAGCAAGGAGACCCATACCTATGGGCAAGGAGGGGGCCAGATCTCCCTCTAGCTCCCAGAGAAAGGAGAAAATATAGTGTATTCAGATGTTTTTCTTTCAGTAAAACGATTTGAGAGTCAATATAACAGAAGTTTTTAACACGGTGGGATCTGAACGTTTTTATCGCTTCTTACAGGTCGCCATATGTCTTACAAAATATTAAAAATTCACCACAGGTCTAGGTGCCCTGCCCCCTGCAACATAACTTTGTAAAGAATCTAGCAACGTAACCAATTACGTGACCTCAAAGCACAAGGCATGTTTTGTGCCTGGCGGCTGTCTAACGATTAGTGGCTCCTTCTTCCTGCGTACTACACCTTTGCAAGCCAGGTCGGTAGCAGCTAATTGTGATACCATATCCACCATATCCTTAAATGGTTTCACTCAACTGATTAACATGGTAGACAGTTTGATAGAAAACTGTACCTTTACGATAACTGGTGAGATCATCTCCACGGCCTGATATTTGGTTAAGAACTTCTTCGTATTTCCCTTCAGTGTATACGGATTAGTGACGAGTACCTGCACCCCTATGAGACACTGTGGTAGGGTGCCCATGTGCCTATTCGCCTGTTCCTGGCGTTCCAGGGTCTTTGTGTTCGTATTTTCTACGTTTCTCTTTACCTCCCGTATTCTTCTTCGCAGTTTAGTCCTAATTTAGGACTTAAAACTACAAAGGGGGACGGCATCTTCGTCCTGTACGCTACCTCAAATGGTGACATGCCTGATCCCACATGAAACTTTGAGCTGTACACTCAGACCACCATTGGAAGACAGGTATTCCAGTCATAGTGTCTAGCATTCCGCAGAAGCTTAGCATTTTAGAAATAATATTATGGAAGCGCTCTGTCCTACCGTTGATTTGCGTATGGACTGGGCTCGTTCGCAGCTGCGAATACGCAACACATGGCAAAACTGTTTCATAAGTTCTGAAATGACGTTCGTACCCCAGTCTGTGACTAAGGTATCAGGCATTCCTAACTTCAATAGACAACTGTTAACTGTTAACTGGTGCCTGTGCTGCAATATGGGCCAGTTGTTGTGGAATTGGTATCACTACTAGAAACCGCGAAAAATGTTCGACGATCGTAAGCATATATCTATTCTCTGCAGGTGTTCTGTTGTATAGTCCGCAAATGTCGAGCTCAAACATTTAAAATGGCTTCAATGCATCTGGTAAACTCTGCAGAGGGATTTTCTGGTGCGGAATATCCTCTCTCAGAATGCATGGTACACAGTCTCTGACACACTGCTCCTCCACAAAAACCGTTCTGCAAGACGTCTCTCTGTTGCTCGTCGGACACCATGGCCTGACAAAACATGATCATGAGCCCGTTGTAACACTTCCTTTTGGAAAACTACCGTGACCATGATACATGGTCCGCTATTCGTAGCTTTGCACAACAAGTCCTCGTGTATGATAAAGTACATCTGTAACTTAAAACCTGACAGTCTTTATCCTCTGCCTGTGCTTGTTGCTATTCCAGCACACTCTTGTCCAGTGTACTCCACATGGCTAATTTGTGTCCACATTTGTGTGTTCTCTACCTGGCTTATGGACAACCTCGTAACCAGACTTACTGAGCTTGAGAGGCGACTAGACGAGTCTTCTGGAGCAAGCAACCACTTCAGTGGCACATGGTCAGTCACAGTTTTTTAAATTTACTACCTTACAAGTAACACAGGAAGTATGTAATTCCATATATGACCACAAAAATTTGCTTTTCAGTTGTTGAGTAGTTACGTTCCAACTTATTTATGTGCCTCAAAACATACGCTATTGGATGCTCCTGCCCGCTAAAGGAAGTTGAACTGTTTTTCAGAACACAAAACGGCACTATATAGCGTGCGTATTTATATTTGAAATTTAAAGTACTCTTGAGTCATTTAGCTAATGAACTATGACATACGTCAGCAAGCAGAGATCAGGCTATAAAATTCTTTTACCGATTGTGCCTCCACGGAAGTTGTGTTTTTGTATGGCAGTAAACGTTGTTTAGAGATGGCTGTGAACATTTGTGCATACATGTCAGCAATCCACGTCTTTCCAGCGAGTGGTATAGTTTCAAACAACAGCGAGTTAGTGAGCGAGGAAATAGAGAAATGACCACCACAAAGAGACGAGACGTACACTAAAGATCTAAAGTTTACCACCATATATGATAAAAACTGTTTTAATGTATAAACACACTATACAAACTAAACAGACTAACAGAATAAATGTTTTCTCTCTCTGTCATTAAGTACAATACGATATAGCCTCTTCAAAGTATACTCTCTCTTCCCTCAGAAGAGCTGCACAATTTATTGGCACTGTGGAGATAAGGTTTTGTAGTGGTTTTGCAGTCCATCAAGTCCGTAAATTGTTCTATAGATCTTCAACATTTGATGACCTCACATTTGTGACCTCCCTCTCTAGTTCATCACATAATAGTGTAAAGCGGTTTAAATCAGGTGACTGACTTGACCAGATCATATTCTTCAGTTCCCCACATTTCTATTTTCTATTCACATATCTTCTGTACAATTTATAGCATGTTCGGGACCATTTTCCTGCTTCAGAACAAACCCACGACCAATAGAAAGTCTCTTGCGAGACGGAACTGTATTGTTCATCCCTATCGTACGATATCTTTCCGTCTTTAACGTTCCATTAATTTTCACTGAATCTCCAACTTTATCACCCGCAAAACATTTCCACTCCATGCCCGACACTCCGCCGTGCTTCACCGTCGGTATTACAAATTGATTCTCCATACGTTCTTCACGAAGTCTACATCTCCATCTACATCCATACTCTGCAAGCCACCTGACGGTGTGTGACGGAGGGTACCTTGAGTACCTGTATCGGTTCTCCCTTCTATTCCAGTCTCGTATTGTTCGTGGAAAGAAGGACTGTCGGTATGCCTCTGTGTGGGCTCTAATCTCTCTGATTTTATCCTCATGGTCTCTTCGCGAGATATACGTAGGAGGGAGGAATATACTGCTTGACTCCTCGGTGAGGGTATGTTCTCGAAACTTCAACAAAAGCCCGTACCGAGCTACTGAGCGTCTCTCTTGCAGAGTCTTCCACTGGAGTTTATCTATCATCTCCATAACGCTTTCGCGATTACTAAATGATCCTGTAATGAAGCGCGCTGCTCTCCGTTGGATCTTCTCTGTCTCTTCGATCAACCCTAACTGGTACGGATCCCACACTGGTGAGCAGTATTCAAGCAGTGGACGAACAAGCGTACTGTAACATATTTCCTTCGTTTTCGGGACTCAAAACCGGGCCATTCGGGAGACACAAATCCTTTGACCAGACCATGTTAAGTTTCGGACTAAAGAGCTCATTTTGCATCTGACGCATTCTTCACTCGCTGACATTCAATACTGACGCCACTTTCCTCAGTGATTGTCCCAGGTCCTCCGAAATCAGCGCCTGAGCCTTTCCGATGACTACCGCAGCTCGTGACACGCGTTTCCTCGACTGAGCTTTTCTCTTTAGGTTAGCAGAACCGTCCCCAGACTTTTCCGAAGCGTTATACTTGGCCATAATATCGTAAACAGGTGATATCGGGTACCCGAAGAATCGAGCTACTTCAGTGGGCGAACGCCCAGTACGAAGGCTTTCGATAATTCCGGCTCTTCGGTTGTACTCCGCACTTGTCTGTAACATCTCGGCCATTTTGAGGGTCTGACTGATTTTCGAGAAGGCTAATCGCGAGCTCTGGCGGAACTATACAATATGGCGGGAAGTTCAAATTGAAATTGTCCAAATTTAAGCGCCGCACCTTGTACAAAAACATCGCTAGATGCACTCATTTTCCTGTAAACTAATTCGTAGTGATTGCTACACAGACAGCTGAAGGAACGAGAGGTATTCGAATGGAATCATCTTAGGTAAAGACACGTCAGTGTTGTTGCGGATATTCAACAGTGCCCCTCTATGCGAACAGCTTGTCAAACACACAACAGGAGCGCTTAGTCTTTGCATATTTAACTTGTTTTATAATAATGAGGACATGATAGAATATTCAAAACTAAATGACTGTTTTAACCACGAATCCATAGTTGTGATAGGTACTCGGAAACTTTTGAGCGGTGGTGGACATGGAAAAGAGTTTCCATCTTGGCCAATGCTGACGACACATGCGCAGTTTCCCCTTCGTCGGCCCATGAATTGTCTGCTGTGGTAGAAGTAAGGCAGTAAGTTTAGTGTTTTACGTCACGTCGACAGCTAAGGTCATTGGGGATGGAGCATTTCTCTGATTTTTTGATATTGAAGGGAAAGGAATCGGCGTTGCCATTTCAAGTAATCAACCCGGCATTCACCTAGAGTGAACTGGGAAATCACGGAAAACCCAAATCTCGATGGCTGGCTCTGGGGTCGAACCCGGGTCTTCTGAATGCGAGTCCAGTACATTAGGCACTACACCACAACGTTCATTGCTACGGTGGAAATGGAAGCCGGAAATTATGAGGTTTCGTGAAATCGCTGAATAAAAATTCTTTGTTCAAACGTAGTATTTATTAATAGGAATGAATATGAAAGGAAATGAAGCATATTGTAATAATATTAACTCGCAAAGGTTGGCAGTGGCCGGGGGACTGCACAAAGTTTACCGAATTTTGCCGGCACATAGCCCTACTGATTTCCAGGATAGCTTGTAAAACGTTTCTTGGCAGTTTAGTCCCCATTTACTGATCGGTACTTGTCGGTAGAAGTCAGAAATCGTCGTGCCCTTTGTGTTCTGTTAGAGGTCATTGTCAACCTTAGCAATCGTCTGATTAATCGTAGGTTTTAGAACAAGAATAATATAGTTTGATCCTCATTACTATAAAAAAACCACAACATTTAAATGTGAACGCATAAACTATCAGGAAACATTGTTACTGTCACGGCTTCCACGCTACATCAGAAAACGCTACTTCGTCCCTGTAAAAGTGCAACATCTGAGAAGTGGCCAATTTGACAGAAACATTTCACTGTAGAGCATTAAATGTGTTTCGAAGAAGTCAATAAAAGTGCCGAGAAACCTAACTGATTAGTAAATTTCGCTATTTATCAATTTTATGGAAATCGCTTGGTCAGTGACTGACAATTTTTTTATTTTCATTCAGTGTTTTTTTCCGGTATTCATGATCTTGTTTCATTTATTTACCAGTACAATCATTCTCTGTAATTTACTCCGCAGTCGAAACCAGTGCTTTCTGCAGGTTCATTTCTGGACCACTGCTAAATTTGGCAATGGAGTAGGCATCGGTCATCAACTGACGATTGATTAGTCATGATCGTCAGTGGAAGTCGGCTCGACGTCTAAATGTTTCATTTAGGCCTTACACAAAGAAGGAAAAAGGAACATGAACGTTATTGAGAGGATTAAGACGAGAAAGGATGGTAAACACTTTGTTTTCGTGAACTCTGCCGCTGTTGTTATGCATGAAAGTTGCGGAACATCTTACTGCGAGGATTATTATGCTAGAACGAATACAGCGGAAAATGTGTCCCACAATTATCGAACGTCAGTTCAAAAATTTTACCTAAATGAAATTTTATTTTTTGGGGACGTCGTGTCACACTGTTATATGAAAAACGATGTTAAGAAACCGATTCAAAAAAAAAAAAAAAATAAAAAAAGAAAAAAAAAGTTGGTTGAGACATTACAAAGATATTTCCAGAATCTATAATGTAAATGGTAACAAAAACTAATAATGACTGAGACACTCAAGCAAAATTCCGAAGATTTTCTTTTTGTTGGAAGTATAAAGTTCATACCGAAGCGGGAGACGGGTGCCGCACCCACGCACTTAGTGTCAGTTCAGGGTGTAGGCTCAGGCGACGGTAATTCATCAAACACGTGGTTGCATAGCAACACATTTACTGGTAACTGTTGGCATACTGAAAAACTTGCAAAAGTAGTGTCTAAAATGTTTAGGTGTCGCGGTCGCGTGATTGCTGTAAATAGCTCTACTACCGATTCCAGAGGGTGCATATTCCTCACTGATCGGGCACGTAGTATGGTCTCGAGTCCGCAGGAAGATAAGGACGCGTGTCCGGCCGAATGTGCAAATTACCTCTCGTCTCGCGGGGTGTCGTTTAATTTGCGGACATGGAGGGACGGAGAGAACGATCGGCGTCTGTTCAAATTCGCGGACTTGTCGGTGAGGAGCGCGCTTTGTACTTGACCCACGTCGTTCACTGCTGACAGGATGCAACGTACGATACGCGAAAACGTCCACACGCCACAGATGTCTAACTCGCACTGGCTTCCGCTTTGTCTCTTCCGTGCCCATAGGCACTGCACTCTTGCCAATGGTAGGTCTATCGGAAAAATCTGCTTTCGCAGACGAATACAGGTGCGCTGAGGTCTACGTGATTCTGTGTCACAGTTGCCACCCAGTTCCCCCCCCCCCCCTCTCCTCCCTTGGAGAGAGGTGCTTTGTAGCCTTGAAAGATGAAAGTGATCCACCTACAGCTAGAATATCTTTGGGCCTTGCGCGCTTTTTACTGACAGCGCGAGCTCAATGGCATTGGATGTGGCAACAGTGATTGTACAAGGGCGCACGACGCCACACATGGCTGGATGGGGGCTCGGTGGGTGTGTCATCGCACGGCCTGTTAGTGGCATCAGTGACCTCCAGTGCTGTCTGGTACCTGTCTGTCGCGATATGTGGTTGGAAATGTTGAATGCAGAGCTGTCGACTTGGAAGACAGTGGTGCAAAGTCTGGTTAAATATGAATAAAAGGCAAGAAACAAAACTTTCACTGGATATGCAGCGATGTTGTCACTCAATTGCAGGTCTGGGGACTGCTACACATAAGACCAGTGGTGTGGCAGGAGATGTTCAGAGTCCAATGGGAATGTGGCATGGGGAACGGCGAGGTAGTCAAATGTGACCTCAACGCCAAATGCATCAGATTGCACAGAGACATGATAGTGGATCCAGGAGCTGTGACGGACAAATAGCTGCTTAGATGGGATGTTATATGTTCAGAGCTCAACTGGGGACGAAATCGCAGCTGGTGAGGCAGCCTGCTCGAGACAGTGTCTCAATGGCAGACAGCACATGGGGTGTGCACTGGCTGCATCATGTGGTGCTACAGCATTATGACACAGTAAGTGTGTTTGAAGTGGACATGAAAGCCAGTCTGACACTTAGTGCTGGCTGTTGCGGTATGGATGAGCAGCATGCCTGTGTGGGGTGTTGCCCATTTAGCTGCTAGGCAGGATGGGGTTAGCCTGAGGTGCATGTAACTATGTGGGGACAGCTGATGGCATCCATGCATAACTGGTGGCTACAGGAGTGGGCTATTCCTGACCAGTTGCGTGGGAAGTGTCGTGCATTGACAGGCTGTCCGCCAAGTCAAAGAAGCTAACAGTGGCCAGAGTCATAAGGACACAAGCCGAACTGACTCAGTTGATGGAGACTATAGCTGGCTTGCCAACACATTCAATCTGCAGAGTCATCTCATCAACAGTGATCATCCGGGGCAGTCCTGATGAGTAGGGCAGCCTAAGCGGTCGCTGTATCATGTCTATGCTCAACATAACATGCATGCAGCACTATAAATCAATGTGAATGAATATGCTGCCAGTACCGCACTATGTCAGTGCTGGGCATGTGACTATGTGGATGTTTTGCTGGTGGTGGGGTGGAGGCGTCACACGGCGTTGGTTCCTCCTGCATGAGTTCTCTGTGGATGGCGAGCAGTTGATGGTAGATGAGGTCTGCAAGTGAAACACTGAGCTTGTCCCTCAGTGTTACTCACACACTGAGGAGTATGTGTGGAAGTGCCTCAATCCAGTCGATGTCAGGGACACTTCCAGCGTCTGTTCCTAGATAACAGAACACAGCATGTCATTCTCAATGGAGAGAAGTCTTCTGATGTAAGAGAGATTTCAGGTGTGCCACAGGGGAGAGTCGTAGGAACGTTGCTATTCACAGTATATATACATGACCTTGTGGATAACATCAGAAGGTCACTGAGGCTTTTTGCGGATGATGCTGTAGTATATCGAGAGGTTGTAACAATGGAAAATTGTACTGAAGTGCAGGAGGATCTGCAGCGAATTGACGCATGGTGCAGGGAATGGCAATTGAATCTCAATGTAGACAAGTGTAATGTGCTGCGAATACATAGAAAGAAAGATCCTTTATCATTTAGCTACAATATAGTAGGTCAGCAACTAGAAGCAGTTAATTCCATAAATTATCTGGGAGTAAGCATTAGGAGTGATTTAAAATGGAACGACCATATAAAATTAATCGTCGGTAAAGCCGATGCCAGACAGATTCATTAGAAGAATCCCAAGGAAATCCAATCCGAAAACAAAGGAAGTAGTTTACAGTACACTTGTTCGCCCATTGCTTGAATACTGCTCACCAGTGTGGGATCCATGCCAGATAGGGTTGATAGAAGAGATTGAGAAGATCCAACAGAGAGCAGCGCGCTTTGTTACAGGGTCATTTAGTAATCACAAAAGCGTTAAGGAGATGATAGATAAACTACAGTGGAAGACTCTGCAAGAGAGAAGTTCAGTAGCTTGGTACGGGCTTTTGTTGAAGTTTCGAGAACATACCTTCACTGAGGAGTCAAACAATATATTGCTCCCTCCTACGTATATCTCGCGAAGAGAGGATAAAATCAGAGAGATTAGAGCCCACACAGAGGCAAACCGACAATCCTTCTTTCCACGAACAATATGAGACTGGAATAGAAGGGAGAGCCGATAGAGGTACTCAAGGTACCCTCCGCCACACACCGTCAGGTGGCTTGCAGAGTATGGATGTAGATGTAGAACTGTTCAACCACACTGTTATACACTGGGTTGTAGCTGGTCATTTGATGTAGAAGCATGCAACATAGACAGGTGACATGCATAAACAGCACTCTGTTGAAATGGCAGCCATGGTCTGTTGTTATGTGACTGGGGCACCTGAAGTGTGCCCCTAGCTGTTGATAAAGGCAATGACGATGGTGCTGGTGGGATGTCCGCTTCTGGTGTCGCCTCTGGCCAGCATGTGAAATGGTCCACCGTAGTCAGTAGGCATTGCTTGCCTTGCGACAGAGGAAGAGGACCCAAGATGTCCTTGTGGCCATGTGCATAGTGGCACGTCACATGAGAGAGGCCAGTTGGTGCATAGATATATCTCCCGACTTTTGCAGGCTGGCATGCGGTGCATGTGCGGGTGTATTGCCGGGAGTCTTTACAAAGTCATGACCAGATGAAATGCGCGACCATGAGCATCACAGTGGTGTTTATACTGTGGAGTGATAGGTGCATCCTCAGGTGATCTAAACAGGGATTAGAAAGGAAGTGTCTTACAGTTTATTTTCCTATCACACTAGCTTAGTAAATATAACTACATAGAGTAGAGTAGTCCTGTACATAAGGTGCTTACATAAAGTGTGTCTACAACATTATTTTATACTGTCCAGAAACCTTTCTCCATTTTTCACATTACAGATAAATTAAAACTCACTCGAAGGGATCGTCATATTAATAAAAAAAAAGGGGGTGTCCATAAAACAAAACAAAACGAGCATTTGGTGTGGAGATAAGCCCTGCAAAGCACGAAAATGTATATGGACACCAATAGAAATGTAACAAAGTATCAGTTGGAGGCAATGCGGCCTTGACCTTAAATAATGTTGAACTAGCTGAAGTCCCAAGCAAGTAGCCGTGAGGGAAACTTCATTGGCTGTGGTATCTGAAAACCAGCAGGATGGTGCTACAGGAAGTGAGGTTTTTCACCCAACAGTGATGTATGAAAGAGATGGAGGTGCTGTACACAAAAATAAATTACAGTTTAAACCAGCAAGTGATATAAAACTAATGTGGTTAATCCCGTGTGATGCAGACTGTAAATACTTATAATGGATATTGTTAAACACAATTTAAAAAATAATGGAGAATTTATGAACAGTAAAAGTTTTTACATGCAGCAAAATATTGCCGAAAAATACGAACAATGGGCTTTCTGGTTAGGTTATCAAAATTTCCGAAATGACTCCTGTGTCTCAGTTCTGTCTGAGTGTTTAGACACCCGATAATTTAACCCTATCAGGAAGCATACTTTCCTTGTGTCCAAACTTTGGGCATTGTTCTTGGAAATAAAATAAGCTGGGGCTATGTTTTTTGAAACCAGACATTTGCTTATTCTATCAGAAATAGCTCCAAAGAATGGAGTCCTGTGACACATTTTTGTGGTGTAAGCTGCATTGTCTGTTGCGATAAGAGAGCTGAGTGTCTTTGGTTGGGATGAAAATTGTGACACATTGCGATTCAAATTGAGCCCCATAGTATGCCCCTGTTAATCTTATGTACAAAACCTTTGTCGTAGTCATGTGGAACTCCTGTAAATTGTATTGTCCATAACTCAATTCTAAAGTCTCGTTAGATAATGGGTCACACTGCAGCCTGTGCAGAAGTGCTCTAAATGCCAGCTCCTTGCATTGTACTGGGTGATTAGATGCACTATGTATAATCTCATCAAAAGTCATTTGCTTTTTATAAATATCATATTCAACCGAGCTACCTTTAG